>NC_135810.1:71739457-72056065 GCF_964213995.1 Mustelus asterias | reverse complement strand
TTTGTACAACGGGCCCCAGCTGAGAATGGGACTCCGTCAGCCGTGTAATCTAATCACAACAATGAACCCAGAATTAGGATTCCCATCTTACTGTGACTTTATTTGGTAACTGGCCAGTTTGTGAATGTGGTTTATGTGATGAGGAAGCTAATCCTTTGTATTTAAAGAAACTGCTTTTCCAGGGTCCGTGTCGATATGCGCGATCTTCTTGCAGATCCTGTCCACTTGGAGCCGGCAGTTTGCGGTGTCGATGGTAGTCATGATGTGGAGATGCCGGCGTTGGACTGGGGTAAACACAGTAAGAAGTCTCACAACACCAGGTTAAAGTCCTTTAAAGGACACCTGGACACCTGGAAAAGAATGGTTCAATCAAGCAGACGCAACATGGATTCATGAAGGGAAACTCATGTTTGACTAATTTACTGGAATTGTTTGAGGATATAACGAGTGCGGTTGACAGAGGGGAACCGGTGGATGTGTATTTAGATTTCCAGAAGGCATTCGATAAGGTGCCTCTCAAAAGGTTGCTGCATAAGATAAAGGTACACGGAGTTGGGGGTAAAGTGTTAGCGTGGATTGAGGATTGGCTATCTAACAGAAAGCAGAGAGTCGGAATAAATGGGTGCTTTTCCGGTTGGCAATCAGTGACTAGAGGCGTGCCGCAGGGATCGGTGCTGGGGCCTCAACTATTTACCATATACATAGACGATCTGGAGGAGGGGACTGAGCGTAGGGTAACAAAGTTTGCGGATGAGACAAAGATGAATGGGAAAGCAAATTGCGTGGAGGACACAGAGAGTCTACAGAGAGATTTGGATAGGCTAAGTGAGTGGGCAAGGATCTGGCAGATGGAGTATAACGTTGGTAAGTGTGAGGTCATCCACTTTGGAAGGAATAATAGTAAAATGGACTATTATTTAAACGGTGAAAAATTACAACATGCTACTGTGCAGAGCGACCTGGGGGTCCTTGTGCATGAATCACAAAAACTCAGTTTGCAGGTGCAGCAGGTAATCAAGAAGGCAAATGGAATGTTGGCCTTTATCGCGAGAGGGATGGAGTATAAAAGCAGGGAGGTCATGCTGCAACTGTACAGGGTACTGGTGAGGCCGCACCTAGAGTACTGTGTACAATTTTGGTCCCCTTATTTAAGAAAGGATATATTCGCTTTGGAGGGGGTACAAAGAAGGTTCACCAGGTTGAATCCAGAGATGAGGGGGTTAGCTTATGAGGAGAGATTGAGTAGACTGGGCCTGTACTCATTGGAGTTTAGAAGGTATAGAGACATATAAGATAACGAAGGGGCTAGACAGGGTAGAAGCAGTGAGGTTATTTCCACTTACAATGGAAACAAGAGCGAGGGGGCATAGCCTCAAAATACAGGGGAGTCAATTTAGAACAGAGTTGAGGAGGAACTTCTTCTCCCAGAGGGTAGTGAATCTTTGGAATTCTCTGCCCAATGAAGCAGTAGAGGCTATCTCGTTAAATGTGTTTAAGTCACAGATAGATAGATTTTTAACCATTAAGGGAATTAAGGGTTATGGGGAGCGGGCGGGTAAGTGGAACTGAACCCACTATCAGATCAGCCATGATCTTATTGAATGGCGGAGCAGGCTTGAGGGGCTAGATGGCCTACTCCTGCTCCTATTTCTTATGTTCTTATGTTCATATGTTTACCCCAGTCCAACGCCGGCATCTCCACATCATTTCCTGGGTCCAACAGGTTTATTTGGTAGCAAAAGCCACTAGCTTTCGGAGCGCTGCTCCTTCGTCAGGTGAGTGAGAGGTCTGTTCATAAGCAGGGCATATAAAGACACAAACTCAATTTACAAAATAATAGTTGGAATGCGAGTCTTTACAGGTATTCAAGTCTTAAAGGTACAGACAATGTGAGTGGAGAGAGGGTTAAGTACAGGTTAAAGAGATGTGTATTGTCTCCAGCCAGGACTGTTAGTGAGATTTTGCAAGCCCAGGCAAGTTGTGGGGGTTACAGATAGTGTGACATGAACCCAGGATCCCAGTTGAGGCCGTTCTCATGTGTGCGGAACTTGGCTATCAGTCTCTGCTCAGCGACTCTGCATTGTCATGTGTCGTGAAGGCCGCCTTGGAGAACGCTTATCTGAAGATCAGAGGCCGAATGCCTGTGACCGCTGAAGTGTTCCCCAACAGGAAGAGAACACTCTTGCCTGGTGATTGTCGAGCCAGGCAAGAGTGTTCTTTTCCTGTTGGGGAACACTTCAGGAGTATTGCGTACAGTTCTGGTCGCCGTATTATAGGAAAGATGTGGAAGTGTTGGAAAGGGTGTCGAGTAGATTTACCAGGATGTTGCCTGGTATGGTGGGAAAATCGTATGAGGAAAGGCTGAGGGGCTTGAGGTTGTTTTCATTTGAGAGAAGAAGGTTAAGAGGTGACTTAATAGAGGCATACAAGATGATCAGAGGATTAGATAGGGTGGATAGTGAGGGCCTTTTTCCTCGGATGGTGTTGGCTAGCACGAGGGGACATAGCTTTAAATTGAGGGGTGAGAGATATAGGACAGATGTTAGAGGTAGGTTCTTTACTCAGAGAGTAGTAAGGGCGTGGAATGCCCTGCCTGTAGCAGTGGTGGACTCGTCAACGTTGAGAGCGTTCAAGTGGTTATTGGATAAACATATGGATGATATTGGAATAGTGTAGATTAGAGGGGCTTTAGATTGGTTTCACTGGTCGGCGCAACATCGAGGGCTGAAGGGCCTGTACTGCGCTGTAATGTTCTATGTTCTATGTTCTAAGGTGGCCTTCACGACACACGACAACGCAGAGTCGCTGAGCAGAGACTGATAGCCAAGTTCCGCACACATGAGGATGGCCTCAACCGGGATCTTGGGTTCATATCACACTATCTGTAACCCCCATGACTTGCCTGGGCTTACAAAATCTCACTAACTGTCCTGGCTGGAGACAATACACATCTTTTTAACCTGTGCTTCACCCTCTCTCCACTCACATTGTCTGTACCTTTAAGACTTGAATACCAGTCAAGACTCGCATTCCAACCATTATTTTGTAAATTGAGTTTGTGTCTTTATATGCCCTGTTTATGAACAGAACTTCCACTTACCTGACGAAGGAGCAGCGCTCCGAAAGCTAGCAGCTTTTGCTACCAAATAAACCTGTTGGACTTTAACCTGGTGTTGTGAGACTTCTGACTGTGTTTACCCCAGTCCAACGCCAGCATCTCCACATCATTTCCAGGGCCAGTCAGACAGAAGCAGAAAGAACTTGAGTGGGTAATAGTGATAAGAGAATTTGCAATCCCTCTCTCTACCCAGCCATCCTGCAAGTGTGTGCCCTGCCTTTATTTGATCATGATGTGGAGATGCCGGCGTTGAACTGGAGTAAGCACAGTAAGAAATCTCACAACACCAGGTTAAAGTCCAACAGGTTTATTTGGCAGCACAAGCTCACCTGATGAAGGTGCGAGACTCCGAAAGCTTGTGCTGCCAAATAAACCTGTTTTGGACTTTAACCTGGTGTTGTGAGACTTCTTACTGTATTTAATCAGCCAAACGCTTAAAGCAGCATCTTCAACTAAACAGTCACTGAGTTCAGAGGAAAAGACAGTCATCACCTGTCAAGTTTTTAAATCATTTCAAAATTGATTCCAGAAAAATAATTGAACCCAGCATCAATCTACAAGAATGGTGTATGACTGACTTTCTTTTGGAGGCTCTTGAACAATTTAACCTACTCTCAACGAACAAAGAACAGTGCAGCACAGGAACAGGCCCTTCGGCCCACCACGACTGTGCCAACACAGGTGCTTCTCAAATCTAATATTTTCTTTTAAATTTCCCCCTCTCACTCTCAACCTATGCCCTTGAGTAACTGACCCTTTGACCCTGGGAAAAAGACTGACTATCCATTCTATCCAAGCCTGTTGTAATATTGTAAACCTCTATTAGGTTGCCCCTCGTCCTCCGAGGCTCCTATGAAAACAATCCAAGTTTATTCAACCTTTCTTCATAGTTCATATCCTCCAAACAAGGCAACATCCTGGTAAATCTCTTCTGCACCCTTTCCAATGCATCAACATCTTTCTGGTAGCGTGATGACCAGAATTGTACACGATACTCCAAACGCGGCCTAATTTAAGTCTTATACAGCTGCAACACGATTTTCCAATTCCTATACTCAACGCCCCGACCGATGAAAACCAGCATGCCATACACTTTCTTGACCATCTTGTCCACCTGAGTTGCCACCTTCAGGGAAGTGTGGATCAGCATGACTCGATCCCTCTGCATGTTAATATTTCTAAGGGCTCTACTATTTACTGTATACTTCCCTTCTGCAGTAGACCTTCCAAATCACATCACCTCACATTTGTAAGAGTTAAGTTCCATCTGCCATCTTTCAGCCCAGTTCTCCAGCTGAGTTATATCCTGCTGTATCCTCTGATAATCCTCCTCATTATCCGCTATTCCCAACTTTCTGTATCATCTGCAAATTTACTAATACATTTTCCTCCAAATCATTTAAAGAAATTACAAACAACAGAGGCCCGTGGAACACCGTTTGTCACAGATCTCCAGTTAGAAAAATACCCTTCCACTGCTATTCTCTGCTTTCTATGCCCAAGCCAGTTTTGGATCCATCTTGTCAGCTCACCTCAGATCCCATATGACTTCACCTTCTGTATCAGCCTGCCATAAGGAACCTTATCAAAGACTTTACTAAAGTCCATGTAACAACATCCACTGCTCTGCCCTGGTCATTTTTTCTTGTCACTTCCTCAAAGAACTCAATCAAGTTTCTGAGACACAACCTTCCCTTTGCAAAACTATGCTGCCCATCGCTAATAAGCCTATTCTTTTCCAGATGTGAGTACATCCTGTCCCTGAGAATCTTCTCCGATAATTAACCACTGATGTAAGGCTCACAGGCCTGTAATTTCCTGGATTGTTTCTTCTGCCCTTCTTGAACAGAGGAACAATGTTAGCTCTCTCCAATCTCCTGGTACCTCGCCCGTGACTAAAGAGGATACAAAGACTTGGCCAAGGCCTCAGCAATTTCTTCCCTCGCCTCTCTCAGTATTCTAGGATAGACCGTACCTGGCCCTGGGGACTTGTCCACCTTAATGTTTTTCAAAACCGCCAATACCTCTTCCCTTTTTATCTCAACATGTCCTAGAATGTCAACATCCTCCTTTCTACACTAACCATCCACCACATCCTTCTCCTTTGTGAATACTGACACAAAGTACTCGTTAAGGACCTCACCCACCCCATCTAGCACCACACACAAATTCCCTGCACTGTCCTTGAGTGGACCTATTCTTTCCTTAGCTACCCTCTTTCTCCTTATGTACGCGTAAAAAGTCTTGGGATTCTCCTTAATCCTGCCTGCCAAGGACATTTCATAACCCTTTTTGCCCTCCTAAGTCCCTGTTTAAGTTCTTTCCTGCTATCTTTGTATTCCTCAAGAGCCTTATCTGTTTTCAATTTTCTGAAATGTATGTATGCCTCCTTCTTCTTTTTCACTAAGCTCACAATCTCTCTTGTCATCTAGGATTCCCGAATCTTGCTATTTTTATTCTTCATTTTTGTAGAATCATAGAATCCTACAGTGCAGAAGGAGGCCATTTGGCCCGTCAAGTCTGCACCGACCACAATCCCATCCAGGCCCTATTCCCATAACCCCACATATTTACAGTGCTAACCCCCCTGACAGGAGGATCAATTTAGCATGGCCAATCAACCTAACCCGCACATACTTGTCCTAAATTGTTAACAACCGACTTCTAAACGATTCCCACGTCAGATGTGGATTTACCCTCAAACTGCCGCCCCCAGTCTACATTCCCTAGCTTCTGCCTTATACTGGCATAGTTAGCCTTCCCCCAGTTTAGTATTACACCCTGGGACTCCTTCTATCCTTTTCTATAAATATCTTGAAATTTATAGAATTGTGATCACTGTTCCCAAAATGATCCTCCACTGAGACATCAATCATCTGTCCGGGCTCGTTTCCCAGAACCAGGTCTAAGATAGCCCCTTCTCAAATTGGACTATCTACATATTGCCTCAAGAAGCACTCTTGGACACAATGAACAAACTCTGTCCTGTCCAAGACCCTGGCACTAAAGGAGTCCCAGTCTATATTGGAGAAATTAAAATTGCCCATCACAACAACCCTGTTGTTTTTACATCTTCCCAAAATCTGCTGACATATCAGTTCCTCCACTTCACGCTGGCTGTTGGGAGGTCTGTCGTACAACCCCATCAGTGTGATTGCACCGCCCCTGTTCCTGAGTTCTACCCATATGGCTTCACTGTATGATTCACCAAGGTGTCCTCCCTCTGTTTAGCTGTGACATTCTCCCGAATCAATAAAGCAACACCCCCACATCTTTTGTCACTCTCTCTATCTCGCCTGAAGCATCTAAATCCTGGAATGCTAAACTGCCAGCCCTGCCCTTCTTTCAGCCAAGTCTCCTTAATTGCCACATCATAGTTTCAATATAGTAATCCAAGCTTCAAGTTCGTCCACCTTACCTGTCATGCTCCTTGTGATAAAGCAAACACACCTCAGACCACCTGTACTTTCATGTTTTGTACACTCTGTGTTTTATTTCTTTTAGCCTTACTGGACCCAGTCACTGAGTTCTCCACAGTTTCTGTACTCCTACTGTAGCCCTTTTTGATTTTTGTCAGTAAATCAACACCCCCATCTATTTTGTCGCCCTATCACACCTGAAGCATCTAAATCCTGGAATTCTAAGCTGCCAGACCTGCCCTTCTTTCATCCAAGTCTCTGTAATTGCTACAACATCACAGTTCCATGTAGTAATCCAAGCTTTAAGTTCATCCGCCTTACCTGTCATACTCCTTGCTTTAAAGCAAACACACCTCAGACCATCTGTCCCGTCATGTTTTGTACACTCCCTGTGTTTTATTTCTCTTAGTCTTACTGGACCCATTCACTGAGTTCTCCACAGTCTCTGTACTGTGGCCCTTTTTGATTTGTGTCTTTGGTTTCTCTGCCTTCCACTTTTCCCCTTTTGTTTCTATCCCCTCTTTACATTCCTCTGGATTTCTCTCACTCCTTGTAACTTTCTCCTGTGTGTGTATGAATCCCTTGGATGCAAGTTGTTAGTGTTAGTTGGACTGTTCTTTTTATTTTTGTATATTGGGTGTTTAACCATGACACTTAAACAGTTAAACACTCACTGAATTGGCAAGCAAACTCTTTTAAAAAAAACACATGTTGCGGTGAACAAAGATGTGTAAAGGGCGATTCTGCCACTTCCTACTGACTGTAACAATAATACAAGTCAATGCTGACTGCTACTTAATGGTTTCACTAAGGGAGAATCCATTCTCGCAGAAACATATTAACCTACTGTAAACACTTAATGTCAATCTCAACAATAAATTCAAAGCTGAGCTTTAAACCAGTCTTAGAATATTAATTATCTTTAATAACTTTATCAACATGGCCTCACACTGTGTTGGTTCATCAAGATACTGTGCCCTGGAGTGATTGTTTACATACTTACATCCATGATTTCCCACAAGGTAAATCCTTTGTCCTTTAGGTTTTGGAAAGGCACAATGAGCAGATGCTTAGCAACATTCCACAAAGGTGATGTGAAAACTGGGCAACAGTGGAGTGCAGTAGTATTGTCACTGGACTAGTAATCCAGAGAGGACATGGGTTCAAATCAAAGAAAATCTGGAATTAAATGTCTAATGATGATCATGAAACAATTGTTCTTAAAATCCATCTGATTCACAAATGGTCTTTAGGGAAGGAAATCTGCCATCCTGATCTCGTCTGGCTGACGTTTGACTCCAAATTCACAGCAATGTGGTTGACCCTTAATTGTCCCCAACTGCCCTCTGAAATGGCCAATTGTGTCAAACCACCAAAAAAGTCTAAAACAAATGAAACCACGATCAAGCCAGGACATAACTCTGGTTTAATGAAGTGTGCAGGAGGGCATACCGAGAGCAGCACGAGGCATACCTAAAACTGAGGTGTCAATTTCGTGATGCCATAACACAGGACTACTTGTGTGCCCAACAGCTAAGCAGCAAGTAATAGACAGAGATAAGCAATTCCACAATCAACAGATCAAATCTAACCTCGACAGTTCTTCCACGTCCAATCCTGAATGGTGGTGAACAATTAAACAATTCACTGGAGAAGGCTCCAAAAATATCCCTACCCTCAACGATATGAGTCCAGCACAGTGCAAAAGACAAGGCTGAAGCATTTTCAATAACCTTCAGCCAGAAGGCCGAGTGGATGATCCATTTTGGCTTTCTCTGGAGGTCTCCAACATCACATGTGCTAGGATATCCATGTGGTCTAAAATTGGTCGCAGCATATGATACAAAATACAGAAAAATATACTCAGAGTAAGTCACCATATTTTAAACATTAAGATCATAAGAAATGGAGGATTGTGATGCTTTGATTGCACTGTAACAAAGCAAAAGACATGAAACCACACCTAAGGTAAAAATGCATTGGGTCACAATAATAAGATATTAATATTGCGATGCACATCTGGATAGAAATACACACGCACTAACATTGTCCAATCCATTAACACATATTGGACCAGAGAACATTAAACACTTCCTTAAAACCCAAATAAAATGAAAATAATACTATTAGCAGCCAAGAATGTGTTAGATGGATTCTTCAACAGATTCAGTTAGATAGAAGCATTCGCGCTTTTCCATACCTGGTTCTTGCGCTGCCGATTACATTGGATGGAGTGTGGATGGCAGTTGGCTCATTGGTCTACGGCTATGATTCTCACTTAGGAAGTAGTGTTAGAGAGCGAGAGGTCCCGGGTTCAAATCCTGGACGAGCCCGATCCATTTACGGGCGGCACGGTGACACAGTGGTTAGTACTGCTGCCTCACGACGCCAGTGACCCGCGTTCAATTCTTGGCTTGAGTCATTGTCTGTGTGGAGTTTGCACGTTCTCCCCGTGTCTGCGTGTGTTTCCTCTGGGTGCTCCAGTTTCAGCTGGTTAGGTGCATTGGCCATGCTAAATTCTCTCTCAGTGTACCTGAACAGGCGCCAGAGAGTGTGGACTAGGGGATTTTCACAGTAACTTCATTGCAATGTTAACTTAAGTGACACCAATAAATAAACTTTAAAAAAAATCTAAATTGGTTAAGTGAGAGCTGGGATCTTTCATTCTGCACCATCCAATCTCATTGTGATTAAAACCAAACAATTGAGTCAAGGAATACATGAATAAAGAAAAGAAATATGGGGATTTTTAAATCTTTTAATAAAAAGTCAAACTTAAAAAAATTAAAATAAACTGTAAACAATGATTGGAGAGAAGCGGAATCAAGAACAACAGACACACCATTTGAAAAAAAATTCAAACCAAAACATTTTCAGGCTCGCAACTTCTGACTGAAATCAAGTAAAAGAAATTCAAAACACAAAATAACCTTTTTTATTTCCACTGAAGACTACACAGGGACACTGCTGTAGTTCTAGAAGTTATCTACATTTGCATTTATTTACAGCCTTGCTTATTTACACAATCGGAATACAGTGTTAGAAACAGAAGGTTTGAGATTTGTCTCAAATTCAAATCAGAACCGTAGGAAAGTTCTCGCGCGAGTTGTTACTTGCGGCGCTGATTATAAAATGCAGATGTAGTCCTTTGCTGCATTGAAATACATCTCATAAGGAGTCCCAAAGAATCAACAAAAGAGGTCTCTGAAAATCCTTTGCATTTTTAAGTGGACACTGGGAGATCACATTTCATTAATCGTAATGTGCCTTGCACTCTTGGTTCTGACCTTGAAACTGACCGTAAACCAATAGCTCACAGTTCTCATATTGTTAAAAAATAGCAAAAATTCACTGTGATCACACTACTGCAAAATACCTTCTGCTCAATGCAAAACGTGTGAAGACAAAACGAAAAGAAAAAACTCAGCACGTTGCAGGAATTACAGTGCAACGGTTTTAAAAATAATTGTAACAACACAGCCTGAAAAATGGCCACATAAGCAGCTGTCTTTGGCAAAGTGGTTGGCACATGGTCCTTTACTGTTACCTCTTGCCCATTTCACTCTGTCTCATGAAATGGATATTATTTACACTGTCTGACAATTCAGGGTATTGCTCAACAGTTTTTATAAAATAGCCGTCATAGCCTTGCACCCTGCCATTGATCAGAAGCTGCTGTTTCTCTCCCTCTGTCCATGAGCGAATGCCTTCTTCTCCATCTTGCAACCTTTGCTGCTCCCGAGTCCAGGCCTGCGCTACAGCTCGCTGCCTGGCCAACTCCAAGACATGAGTCTTCTCTTCATCCATGGTTGTCCCATATCGTGTATTTAAACATAGCAAACGGTACTGAAGTTTAATATCAGTGTATCTTCTAGTCCTTCCATTCAGAACAGTATTAATTTGAGACACAGTAACGTTAACTCCATTTTCCAAGGTTCGCCTTCCACCACTAAGGCCCAAAATGGTGAGATCTCTTTCTGCCGACCCCAGTTTAACGAAATAATGTGTGTCCACACCGTCAATGGTGAAGTGGAAATCTTCCAGATAGTAGGCATTATTTAACACTGCAGCGACTCTCCTCCCGTCCTCAGTGGCAACACTAATGATATCAGTGCTCACTCTGCCACCTCGCACGGCAAATTTCACCCCTTTGCCCAGGATTGAACCACCTGTTGCAAACTTCTTCAGCTGTGCTTTTGGCTGACACCCAGCTCCACTTCCTCCATAAATCCGGCCAAAGTGCTCGACTGTAACAAAGGCTTTGAGTTGCTTCTGTACAACACACTGTACTCCTAAAATAGACTGGTGAAAAGAGAAAACATCATTAGCAAAACAAAATCCTTAATCACCACATTGGAACACAATTTCCTTTTGTGAATCATCAATTGCTGAGCAGTTTCAAAAATATTGCCGACTATTTCATGACAAAATCCGGTGATGGAACTCTTTACTAGGATTGATCATCACATGTTTTGCAAATTGTGCAATTCAATTTCAGAACCATTTGAAATTTAAAAAATAAACGGAAGCTTTCTAAAATATCTTCAACAAAACTTTCTACTATTATTCATTTCTGAGTACAATCGCTTGGCCAATTGCTATGGTAATTAGATATCTCAGGCTCTCTTTGCAGTTTGCTTGGAGGTCCTCTTTGGCTTTGAAACTGGAACTCTCGTGTATTTCTTCAGACCTGAGTCTTTTAATAAGTCTTCATGTCGTGAAACTGAGTACGTGGTTACAGGGATTAGAAAAAGATGAGAGTTTTCAGCAAATAATTTATTAATCATTATCTAGGAGGTTTATTGCTTTAATATTGAACAAGTGTTGAGTGTCTCGGCCCACTCATGAAATAGAAAATAATACTTCATGAGGAGAAACAATTTAAAATGTCTGTCAAGGTTTGGCTTTAAGCTTATATTTCTCTGGTTGGGGAATTAAATGCTCAATAATAGCATTACTGGACACTGAGTAATAGAACATGCATAAAACAGCTCTAGATCCAAATAAAAGCTGACACCCTAGCTTCTTTAACAGCAGTGCATAAAATTCTGCATTTTACTTTGGAACATTTGGACTACGAGAACTGAAAATGAATCCTACTGCCAGGAACCATTAGTATATTCCAACATCACCTAACAGAGATATATGAATACTGGCTATCTCCAAGGTCTTGGGAAATCTCCTATGAAGGTCGTCTACATGCATCAATGTGCAAGTAATGGCACATGAACTTCCTTTAATTGTCTTCTAACATATATTTTAAATATACCTCAACATGTAGTTAAGTTCAACTGTGACGTTGAAATACAAAGTACAAACAATGTAATTATAAATAAGAGATAGACTTGAATCTGCAAAGCACAGGAATGTTAATTTCCCTGCACTTTGCTTTTGTTTGTTTGCAGGATGTAAGTGCATCATTCATCGTCCAGTCCTAGATCTGGTAAGAAGGTGGTCATGGGTATTCTCCTTGACCTACTGCAATCCATTAGGGTATTTCAGAACTGTGGCAAGGGCAAAGCTTGATTGGAGAGATTCCAACTGAAAAAAAAAGTCAAGGACTTTGGAGAGGAAAGGGAGGTTGGAGACGAGCCAATATTGTTTGCAAGGCTTGAACAGTTTTAAGCTCTTTGGGGACAAATCCTGAGAAGATGATACTCTTTGCAATGCCCAATAGCCTGGGCCGAAGAAGGGAAAACTTCTCTTATGATTCTGTTCATAAATTGTCCCATTTATTGAATTCAGTTTCACAATTTGCAATGGTGGAATTTGAATGTAAAGGGCTGAATTTTCCAGCAAGTGTGAAGACCCCAACATTAGGTCCTAATCCCAGTGGTTTCCAAATGCCACCCAGTTGCATAATCTTCCTGGAGGCAACCAACTGACAGGTTGCTTCTGGGAGTCCCACCCAAATCGGAATGGTATCAGATGGGAGAAAAAAGGAGGCAATTCTCCTAAAAAAATTCTAAGTGTCGAATTTGCTAAAAACTGGAGTAAATCCCACTGTTTTTTTCAGCAGGATTTTCAAAATGAATCTCCCACACTCTGTGCACTGCAGAGTGCCTCAGAAAGATTCCCGCAAAAAATCAGGGGGCAGGGCCTATTCCTGCTGGAGAGGCCGGCAGCATAGCACCGAGATCGGCGCAGATGCAGTAGCCCCGCACTGCCGGCCTCCAGATCGCTGGCCAGCTCAATCGCTGGCCAGCACAACAACCCCCGTATCGCTGCCTCACTGACCTCCCCATGATCTGATTGCTGGATGTGTCCAGCCCAGCCTTGACCACTCCTTCCAGCCCGCTTCAAACTCCCACCACCCCCAGCAGTCCCGATTTCCCGATTCCATCCCACCCCCCCCCCTCACCGACAGCCCAGACACCCCCCCATGCTGATGGCCACCCTCCCTCTGTCACTAATCCCTCTGCAAAGTGGCAGATAGAACCCCCCCCCGAACTGATCTCCCCCAGAGGCCCCGCCCCATTAGGCCCCGGCCGATTGGCACTGTTTGATGTCCACTGGGCAGTACCAAGGTGCCCCCTGGGCATTGCCACTTTGCCCCTTGGGTAGTGCCAGGGGTCCAGGCTGGCACTGCCAAGCTGGCAATGCCCAGGGGGCATTACCCCATACCCTCTAGCAGGCCTTGATGGCCCCCCTTCACTCCAGTGGGGTCGAGCTCCACAAGTGGGGAGCTATTGTAAACCCTGCTGGAGTGAAACACACCTGGCGGCGGTGGGGAGTGGGGAAAGGCTAGTGGGCCCGGAGACTTCAATCCCGGGCCTGCTAATACATGTAAATTGAATTGAAATGGCCATTTGAATCAATTACACGGCTCCACGCGCGGAGCTGATGGCGCCGGAAATCTGGCCACCGACTTGTGGAGGCCATGGCGCCCAGCGAGGAGCCCACTAAACGGCCTCCACTTGAGTCTCCCGGCCCGCTGCGCTGCTAAAACAGCTGCTAGAGCAGCGCAGCGAGCCAGGAGAATCCCCCCCCCCCCGCCCAAGTCTCTGGGCAGCCAGCAGCCCACTGGGAGAGGTGAGTGTGGCCAGTGTGACCCTCTGGCAGCTGTGGCTCCATTGGGGGCAAGTGATTGAAAGGAGCTGTCAATGACCCCCCTTGTCTGCTGCTGGAAGGTCCCTGCAGGCAAAGGTAGGACTTTGGCCTCAGCAGGGGGTCTGTCCTCTGTGGGACAGCCAAAGTCTTTTCAAAAATTCATTTATTAGTGTCACAAGTAGGCTTACATTAACACTGAAATAAAGTTACTGTGAAAATCCCCTAGTCGCCACACTCCAGTGCCTGTTCGGGTACACTGAGGGAGAATTTAGCATGACCAATGCACCTGTGATGAAGAATGTCTTTGAATTGAAATTAAACATGTCCTCAACATGTCTTTCAGACTGTGGGAGGAAACTGGAGCACCAGATGGACACCCACGCAGACACAGGGAGAACATGCAGACTCCTCACAGACAGTGACCCAAGCTGGGAATCGAACCCAGGTCCCTGGCGCTGTGAGGCAGCAGTGCTAACCACTCTGCCACTGTACTGCCCCTGCCACTATGCCTCGCTTGGGTATGTAATTGATGTTAATTAGCTACTTGCCATTGTGGGGCATGCAGCTAGTGCTGGTTAGGCCCCGCCTCCAGCAAGATCGCTTGGAGACAGGAGTACATGCAGCCACCCACATGTGTGATTATTAATTATGCTCCTAGTCCCACCTCCAAGCCTGTTACTGTGGGTCTGGAAGATACAGCTCAAAATTGCTGGGCTGCTATTGTCATATGTGAACCACAACATCACTAAACACTGTTAACATAATGGGGGAAATATTTGGGAAGACCCAAGGGGGAGATGTGAGGATTGCAGCCCAGTGAGAAGCACTGCATTTCTCACCAGGAGACTCCAGCTTGTGCAAGGCTAGCACCATCTTATAGCTGAGCTGCAGCTCTGCACTTTGATTTCAGTAGCAGCTGGCTTTGCCACTGAAACCATTCTGAGCAGGAAGAGCTCTAACCAATGGTAAAATGGGACATGCAGCAGTCTCTAAGGTTCTTTGATGCAGCAATGAAGGCCTTAATGCAGGAGGTGGGCAGGGAGAGGTTGTTTATCCACAAGGGACCATGAGACCCTCCAAACAGACACTACCAAGGCAGTGACAGCATACAACCATCATGGTCAATGTGCAGTGCAGCCCCAAGGACCTGGACACAGTGACAGAAGAAGTTCAATGCCCTCACACAGTGGTCAAGGTCAGTGAATGTGTTTTCAAATGCCCCGTCCCTACAGGTGAGCCATTAGCCTCGTACATTGCTCCTTTCATCACTTGCCCAACAACAATCACCATCAACTAGGATTCATACTTCACATTTATAGCTTCAACTCACCCTCACACAATTTGCATTGCTGCAAACCTCACACCCATACAGTTGTTCTGTATAAGCTTCTTACTTGACCTCATCACACCTCATCTTTGTGCCTTTCCTAGAATTGCCACCTGGCCAGGCATGAATGTGAAGGGTAAAAGGGATAAGGGACTGATGATGATGAAAGACAGTCACAATCTCACACTCACGATCGAGTTACTGCCATTGTATGCACTGTAGACAGTAGCATTTAGACTTAAACCAAAAGAGAAAATGCTGGAAAATCTCAGCACGTCTGGCAGCATCTGTAAGGATGAGAAAAGAACTGACGTTCCAAGTCCAGATGACCCTTTATTAAAGCTAAATGCCTTCTCACATAGTGACCACAATGTTCACACATGGCTACAGCCCTGGAGTACAGGTCTGTGCACATATCCGGCAGAATCTGCTGGAATACATTCTCCATGGAGTCTGCCACACTCGCCATGGAAACCTCCATGCACGTACAGGTCGGCACCACTTCACCAGCCAGCAGATGGACGGACTCCTCCGTCTCACGGTCTACTCTGGCCTCTCCACCTGCAAGCTGGATGGATTGCAATGAATGCTATGAGGCATCACTTTGTCACATTGTTACTGATGTTCATGTCCCTGTATCATTCAGTGAGGTGAGTATGAACAGTTTTGAGTTCACTAACCCTGGCAATTAAGTCAGTCATCCCCTTCTTGCACTGCAGGGCAGTCCTCTGGTGTACACCTTGGGCACTGACTGCCCTGGAGACTTGCTCCTATGCCAGGTTAGCCTTCTTGGGCATCCTCCTCCTCCTCCCATCCTATGCATTGAAGACATCCCTCTTGGCCTCCACTTCATCGAGCATGATACCCAGACACTGAATTTGGGTGCTGGAACTCCCTGTCCTCTTCAGGCCATCTCCTCCCTCACCGTTATGTATGTTGACGTCTAGGTATACTTTAAATATGACAGCAGAATATGATGACGGGGAGCACACCATCCAGCCCGCTGCGCTGGGTGAAACATGAGGAAACTCCCGATTGCATAATTATCGAGGCTGACATCGCATGATTTGGCGTGAATTCCCAGCAGCCTCTGCGGCAGGAAAGACTCCCCTTTCCTGCCCCTGTTACTGGAAGGGAAAACTCCACCAAATGACTTGAAGAACACGACCAAAGATACAACTTCCTCCTTTGTCTAATGAGCTTAATAGTAAAAAAAACTGCAACAGCAATACAGCCTAGCATCACATCATTCATCATAATTCCTGCATTATTTCAATAAAGTGTCAAACAGTTAAAATTACTGCACATATGTCCATCACCACCAACAACTTGTAGTTTGGTGGCTTTAAATGACACGAGGTAATTTACAGTTAGGCGAACGGGACAAGGAACAATAGATAAAAGGTTTAGGAGAGCTGGGTGACTGCAGTCAGGCATGAAGATGGCAGAAATATAACAAGTGTCGGGGTAAAGGGAGAAAGTTCAGAGTAGGGACAAAGCAGCTGAATTGAGTTAAATTCAATCAAACCCATTCACTTCAGTTTGGAAATTGTGATCTGAAATGGAGCTGATTTTGGCACATTTCCTCAGGCCTGTATAAATAGAAAGTATATATTACATTACACTTAGTTTGATGTTTTTCTAAGGAGTCCCTCAAATGTTTTCAGTTAATATTGGTAACCTTAGTCCTATGGTTAAACAACAAGTGGACTTGATAGTACAACCCATTAGTAAGGAAGGATTTGAGAATGTCACTCACATTTGAGTCCATGAGTTGTTGAAATCTGATCCTTATGTGTACCATGTGGTATTCTATTTGTACAATTTTCACTTAAATGCTTTCAAACAGATTTTTTTAACTGAAGAAAATAAATGGATCTTGTATTCACGCACCACTGTGCAGGATAAACATTACTGTTTCTGGTGGTGAATATGCAATTTAAGAAGACATGTTTTATTTATAGTTATTGGCTCTGATTGCAGCTTGTGGAAAAATTACTTTTGACAAGCTTTTGCCATTTTCTTTAAGAATAATCATGGAGATATTTGACTCATTGTCCAAATAGGGAGAAATTTGGAAGAGTGACCCCTCCACGCACTGGCTTGTTAAAGCCTTAGGCCCAAGTTGAATTTAGCCGTGGGCCCCATGAGTGAGCTGTGGGCACTGGATTGGCGCTCTGCTGCAGTTCACTGGTTTCGGAGAGTAGGAAGTTGGCAAGCTCTGGCTGGTCGCTCATGTTTAAGGCAAGGAGGGTGAGGCTCCTGGAAGGGCCTATGATGGGCCAGAGAGCCCAGGTTTATCTAGGGGACAAGGGAGCACGCACCCCCCCCCCACCTCCACCCCCATCCCCATCCCACTTCCTCACCCAACTTGCATAGTCTTTTAGCACATGTCACAAGATATGCCACTCCAACAGCCCATTCAATTACACTGACTGTACAGCACAGAGAAAGCCCAATGGGCTCAACTGGTCTATGCCAATGTTTCTGCTCCACCCAACCCTCCTCTCGCCCCATCAACATATCCTTCTCTCTTTCCCTATACACATGTCCTTGCTGTCACCTTGACCACATCATGGGCAGGAATTGTCAGATAGCAGGGTTTCCCACCCTTCTACCCGAGGCGTCAGCGGGACCTGCATCATGTTGACACTGGCTGCCCTACATCGATTTAACACCCCAGGGGGTGTTTATTAGCTCAAGATGGGACTTCTGCCCCTCACCTGGAAGGAAGTCTGCCTAAGAGAGCAGCCAGCCAATCTGAATGGCTGCCAGCTCTGTAGTGCTGGCAGCACCAGCAGAAGCAGTGGCCAGGACTGGAATATCAAGCAATCACCAGATTGAAAGTCCTGGATCAAGATTTTTCAGCCCCACACAGTGTGTTTTGCAGTGGTGGAGGCAGTTTGCCACTGGTCACCAGCAGGATCTTCTGGTCCCTCTGAGGTCTACAGCATTTTGCATGGCTCTTGCCCCCACTGCCAGGAACCCACCATAGGGAGGTGGGGGGGGGGGGGTGTAATCTTCAGAAGATCCGGCTGGTGGAAAGGATCAGATAATCCCTCCCCTAAAGCCCAGCGGCAGCCAAATGTGGTGGTCTCATGGTGGGGTGGGTGAGGTGAAGCCTTAGGTAGTGGGGATAGCAGGGTAGGGGTCTTGCTGCAGAGGCCAAGGTGAAGGGAACAACTGTAGGGGGGCAGATCTTGTGGAGGGAGGGTCCCTAATGTGGGAAGGAGAGACAGTTGAGGAAGGTGATGCCCTTTTCCTTTCCGAGGTCTGAGCAGGGTGACTTGCCGAACTTCCCTCACTCCTGAACTCCTCCCACCAGCCTCAAAATTGAAGCTGGGTGAGAAACACCCTTTCATTGGCCATTAATTGCCCACCTCAATCAGGGAAAAGGTGAAAGGGCCTCGGCCTTGCCTTTCCTTGATAAAATTGCGGACAGTTCAGGTTGGACAGGAGGGTGGTGGGAAGGCCAACCGGACAAGAGTGTGGGACAGGCTTCTGAGACTCTGGTATGCCGGAGTGTGGGACAGGCCTCTGAAACTCTCTGATGTGCCGGAGTGTGGGACAGGCCTCTGAAACTCTCTGATGTGCCGGAGTGTGGGACAGGCCCTCGGGACTCTCTTGTGTGCAGCAGTGTGGGACAGGTGTCTCAGATGCTCCGGTGTGCAGGAGTGTGGGGCAAGCCCTCGGGACTCTCCAGTGTTCAGCAGTGTGGGAGAGGCTACCTGACCGCCTTTTTTCAGATTTCGGAGTATGAAAATAGTCTAAAAATGCCCCTCCGTACCCCAACTATTTTGCATGCCTGCTGCAGGTGCAGTCCTCATCCTGTGGCAAAGTTAGAGGCAATGGAAACACAGTCTCCTTCCCTTTTCCCCCAACCTTTGTACCCAGGGCTTTCTGGGCCAATTGTTCCCTCTATTTTATTGCTTATCATGGAGTTCCCCTAATGCAACTTCAGATTGGAAGATGAGAACAGCTGTAATGTTATTGTTTGTAAAAAAAAATAGAAGGCAAGGTTTTCATGCTGTCCATGTTCAATGAACAAGTTAGTAATTTGAAACACCACTGATTATATTTGGAGAGTTGTGAAGCTGGAAGTACACAGGAGCTGTGCTGTCCAATAAGTGGTTTCCCATTAAGCAAATAATCCAACGCTGAATTCTCAATTGTTGTTAAATTGCTTAAGTGAGGAATATTGGATTTTAAATGATGTTGGAGAGCTTCCTGAAAAAGCCTGAATAATCATGGCATTATATCAGATTAACTGCTCTCATGTGACTTTGCCATTACATTATAAAATATCAATGAATCGGCCTCTAATTAACTGGACTGTGATTTTAGCAGCAGGAAGAGCCAATATCACTTCCAGTAGCTTGAGGTGAGCGATTACCCAATGTAAGCTCAGGACTGTGTGGTAGTTTTATACTTTTAAAAAACTACCAGGGTATCTGAACAGAACTAAAGCTCGAATGACACAATAAATATTACTCAGTTATGGATGA
This sequence comes from Mustelus asterias, assembly GCF_964213995.1. Taxonomy (NCBI): domain Eukaryota; kingdom Metazoa; phylum Chordata; class Chondrichthyes; order Carcharhiniformes; family Triakidae; genus Mustelus; species Mustelus asterias. The sequence continues at coordinate 72,036,646 of NC_135810.1, read as the reverse complement.
AAGGCACTGGAGTAGATTTTCACCTTCACCACCGAGGCAGTGACCTGGCAGGGTAGATCGTACAGATTTTATGGAACCCACTTGATTTTCTTTACCTTGAGATTAAATATAATAAAAATCTGGTAGCTTCTGTAAAGTGCAGGTGATCAGTCCCAACTGAATATTGCTTAGGTACAAAAGTGGGTTTTATTTGATGGCTTAGTGGCAAATTATTGAGAAACTAGATCATTATTTTGATCATTTGTAGATACGACTGCTGTACCTGCAATGTTAAGTTGCTGATGATCGCCTAATTTAGTGATTTTAAAAAGAGAATACAGTGGAATTGGCTGAATGTTGTGCAGACAAATACAGCAGCCCTTTTATCTCAGCTATATACCACAAACAACAATGAGGAGAATGGCCCCTTGTGTTGGTATTGGTTGAAGGACACATATTGATCAAGACACCAGCACAACATCCTGTTCTTCATCAAACTGCATGGTATGTTTAAAAGGTAAAGTCACCATAGTCACAGATGACCATTGGCTCCCCTTTGAGGGGGAGAGCTGATTGGTGGTGATTTAACCTGAGGGTCACCACACCTCAGGGGAGGGGCAAGGTTGTGAAGACAGGACCTTCATGAATAACCTCAGCCAGTTGCTCTGATCACAAACCAGCCGTCCAGCCTACTGAGCTAACTGACCCATCAGCTGAAGCACTGGAACTGCCAGTTAGGCCCTCAGCTCAGTGTCAAATACACTTTCATCAATATAGTATTCCTCCAGAGTACAGGGAAAAAAGACACTGGAAAGATTCCATCTCATGGATCAGTCTGAAGATTTAAAATATTGATCAACTGACTTCTGGCCCACAGGTGCTGTCTGACTTGATATATATCCAGCTTATTTTTTATTTGATTGTCAAGAGCTTCAGGACAAAGTTGGGGAAATTAAAACAGTAGATAGTTGAGTGCAACGAAAGTTGAGAAAACCTATGTGGCTCCAGGGTGCATGATCTGGGTCACCCACTCTAAGGGGAGGACTAGACAGACTTACCTCAGCATTTAAAACCTGCAGCAGAGTGAAAGATGATAACTGGGTGCGAGTTACCGGCCATTTACGCTACGCTCCTGCTGCAGTGAAGTCAGAGAATTTGGCACCCAGTCAAATCTCCGTTCACTGCAGTGGGATGGGAAAATCCTGCTGGCATGAACGGCTGTAACATTCCGGCCGATTAATTCTTATTCCTCCGCTACGGAAACACGCTGTGCCTTATCATTTCTTAGAAATGTGAACACTACCCAGATGGATGACAATTGGCAGAATTACAGCCCATCCTTTCCCAGGCTTCAATCCTTCCGATTTAGGCCTTTGATACCAATGGAGTTAGGACTAGCCTCTGGAGTCCGGATGCAACTCCAAGCATACTTTTTTTGCCACTGGTAACCTTGCACAGTCTAGTGGGCCGAGCGGCCTCCTTCTGTGCTGTAATGACTCTATTTTACTGCAAGTGTCAAGAAATACATTCTACTGATTTGTTCAATTCCAACAAACCTGCAGATAAAAGCAACTTGGAACATAAAAATTGCGAGACAGGAAAAGACTAATATCCATTTAGTTCATCTTCTACCTTCCTGGCAGTTGAATACGCCAACAATAATGCTTGTTCAATCCAGTTTTGAATCGTGCACAAAAAGAGCTGCTGTGCATGTCTACATAAGGGTAGTGAATCATCAGATGTGAATCATTTTGTCATGTTTTTGAGGGAAATGATAAGGCGGTAGATGTTTAATGGCTGCACAAACTTTAGTTCGTCCCAAGAGATGATATTAAAATAAATTTCTCGAAATATTACAGTGACAATCATATACATTTTGAATAGGATGAAAATAATTACTAAAAAAATATTATTAGCCCAGTGATTTGTTCTGGGGAATGAGTCATGACTGGAAAGATCCTGCCAGTACCTACAGAACAGCTGAATAAATGTTATACAAAGCAGTCAAGATTGGAGAGCATGACAGTGACGGGATTATTAGCTAACAACAAAAAAAGAAATAGCTAGTGTGCTTGAACTGCAGGGCACAAGTTAGTTGTTCTGCTAAACTATAGAATAAATTCTATATTGAGTGACACATGAAGTGTTTTGTGAATTTTTAAACATATAAAACATGCTTAAGTGCAAATTGATCACAGAATGATTCCAGCACGGAAGGAGGCTATTTGGCCCGTCATGCCTACACTGGTGCTCCAAATGAGCATCATGACATAGTGCCATTCCCCTGCCTTTTCCCCGTACCCCTGCACATTGTTACCATTCAAATAATCATCTAATGCCCTCCTGAATGTCTCGATTGAACCTGTCTCCACCATACTTCCAGGCAGCACATTTTAAACCCGAATGACTCGAATGTGAAAAAGCTTTTGTTCACATTGCATTTACTTCTTTCGCAAATCACTTTAAACTGTGCCCTTTCATCCTTAAGCAGGAACAGTTTCTCCCTATCTACTCTGTCCAGCCCCCTCATGATTTTGAACATCTCTTCAAATCTCCTCTTAGCATTCTTCTCTCCAAGGAGTACAGTCCCAAGCTCTCCAATCTATCCTCATAGCTGAAGATTCTCATTCCTGGAATTACTCTCATAAAATATTCTACACTCTCTCCAATGCATTCACATCCTTTCTATAGTATATTGCCAGAACTGTACAGAATATTCCAGCTGAGGTCTAACCAGTGTCTTGTATAAGTTCAGTATAACCTCCTTGCTCTTGTACTCTATGTCCCTATTAATAAAGTCTAGAATACTATATGCTTTAACTGCTCTCTCCATCTGTCCTGCCACTTTCAATGATCTATGCACATATACGCCAAGTCCCTCTGCTCCTGCACTCCTTTAAGAATTCTACCCCTCATTTTAAATTGTCTCTCTACATTCTTCCTACAAAAATGCATCACCTCATTTTTCTCTGCATTGAACTCCATCTGCAACTTCTGTGCCCACTCCACCAACTTGTCTATGTCCTTTTGAAGCTCGACACTGTCCTTCACAGTTTACAATACTTTAAAGTTTTGTATCATCCACAAACTTTGAAATTTTCCCCTGCACACCAAGATCTAGATTATTAATATGTATCAGAAAAAGCAGGGGTTCCAATACCATGCTCTGGGGAACACCCTAGCACACCTTCCTCTAGTCTTAAAAATTTCCATTGACTTTGCTTCCTCTTATTCAACCATTCTTTTATCGCCACTGTCCCTTTTATTCTATGAGCTGTAACTTTTCTCACAGGTCTGTTGTGTAGTAATGTATTGAATACCTTCTGAAAGTCCATGTACACCACATCAACAGCGTTACCCTCATCAATCCTGTTACCTCCTCAAAAAACTCCAGCAAGTCACTGAAACATGATTTCCCCTTTGGAAATCCATGCTGGTTCTTCCTCGCAAACCCATATTTTTCCACGTGACTACTGATTTTATCCCGAATAATTGTTGCGAGATAGCCCACCACTGATGTTAAACTGATTTGTCTGTAATTGCTGGGACAAAACCTTTTTTGAATAAGGGCGTAACACTTGCAATTTTGCAGTCCTCTGGCACCTGCCCTGAGTCCAGGAAAGATTAAAAGATTATGGCCAGTGCTCCTGCAAGTTCCATTCTCAATTCCTTCAATATCCTTGGATGCATTTCATCCGTTCCCGGTACCTTGTCAATTTTAAGTACCAACAGTCTATTGAACACTTCCTCCTAATCAATTTTGAACCCTTCTAGGGGCAGAGTTTTCTTGTCTATCACCATGTCCTGGGTAGATGGATGGAAAGTATGAATTCAATATCTCAGCCATGCCCCTGTCTCCCGTGTGAAGCTTCCCTTTTTGGTCCCTAATTGGCCTTACTCCTCCTTTTAACACCTTTTACTCATACGCCTATAGAAGACTTTGGGATTCCCTTTTATGTTGGCTGCCCCCAGTCTTTTCTCATAACCCCTCTTCACTTCTCTGGTGTGTTTTTTCACCTCCCCACTGAACCTTCTGCATTCCTCCTGGTTCTCAACTGTATTTTCTACCTGACACCTGTCGTAAACACACTTTTTCTTCCGTATCTTAATTTTTATCTCTTTTTTCATCCAGGGAGCTATGGATTAATTTGCCCTACCTTTCCCTTTTAAGGGAATATACCTTGACTGAGCCTGGACTATTTATTTTTTGAAGGTAGCCCATTGTTCAGCTAGTTTTTCCTGCCAGCCTTTCATTCCAGTCTAACCAACCTGGCTCTGTTCTTGCCCCACTGAAGTCAGTTCTCCTCCAGTTAATTGTGTCCATTTTGATTGCCTACTATCCTTTTCTACCATCATCCGAAGCCTTACAATACAATGATCACTGTCTCCTAAATGTTTCCCACTGACACTTTGCCTACCCGACCCAACTCATTTCCAAGAATCAGATCCGACAATGCACCTTTTCTTGTTGTACCGGGCACACACTGCTTTAGAGAATTGTCCTGAATATAATTTCGGAACTTCTGCCCCACTCCACCCTTTACATTGTCCCAGTCTACATTTTGGAAATTAAAGTCCCCCATTATAACTACTCTATAACGTTTGCATCTCTGTGTAATTTCCCTGAAGATTTATTCTTCTACATCCTTCTCACTAGTTGGTGGTCTTATGCACCTTTTTTTTCCTTAGCTTCAGCGAACTAGATTCTGTCCTTGAAACCTCTGGGACATCCTCATTCTCCAACACTGTTATGCTCTCCTTTAACCAAAACTCCTCCTCCTTTCCTATCTTTTCTGAATACCTTTTAGCCAGGAATATTTAACACCCAATCCTGCCCTTCCTTGTGCCAGGTCTCTGTTATCGCCACAACATCATATTTCCACAACTCAATTTACACCTGTAAATCCCTACTCTTATTTACAATACTCTGTGCAATCACATACCTCCACAGTAACCCTGATTTAGACATTATTACTTTCTGCCTTATTCCAACTTCATTTATTAACTTAGTGATCTTTAAAATATCTGCTATCCGACCCTCCCAGTGTTTTGTGCACTCTGGTATTCCTCTCTATTATTTCCTCTTGGTTCCCACAGCCTGCTGAATTAGTTTAAAGCTCTCCCAAAGGCACCAGCAAAACACCCCACAAGGAACTGTATTTGATGTATTCCATTAAACAGTCTCTATATAAATGTTCAAAAATTTCCTCATGTAATTTGCTGGTTGCTTCTTTAAAAAAAAGTTAAATTCAGCTTCACTCCGTGGAAGTGGAGGTTGCAGAATTTGTCACATAATATTATCTGTGAACTGAACTCCCATTGATTGAAACACCATTCCGGACTGGATTCTCCATTTTACCCTGTTGGGTCATGCAAGTTACAGCACATGAGGTCACTTGGCCCCATCTTGCTTGTGTTAATGCTGGTTCTTCAATTAAAACAACCTATTTTAATCCAATTTACCTGCCTTTTCAGCAGAAATTGTTATGTTGCTTATTTCTTTTTCTCCACTTCTTATATCAGGTGAGTTGATGTTAGTGCAATTTGCCCATTATACATGTTGGATGGCATTATATAACATTATACACTTTTGAACAAGACTACAGCAAATCACTAGTGGTAACTCCACACCACTCAGGAGGGATTAAGTAGACAATTTAATTGGAATTTAACAAAAATGCCATTTATTTACCAAACATGTTTGTGATTGGAATGCAGGCTGTATCCTGACATCAATTAGAGGGGATTAAGTTATACAGGAATTGCACCTTAACGAGATGTGAATTAATGAGTAATCACTCTTTCTGCCTGAAATTCAAGGAGCACTTAACATGTGGAAAGTGGCAAGTTTCTAGTTGACCGTAATGGAAATGATTTAAATAATTGCACAGTTTAAACGTGGGTATTTTAAGTGATGGGGACTGTTCTTAATTAAGTTCCTTTTTAAGTTGTCACCGTTGCCTCGACAGCCAATTGTGATGCTAATGACCCTTGGTGTGAATAAAAATCTTCTAACTTTCTCTGTTTCTGTATTTATAATTTTGAGTCAATGCCCCGTGTTACAAGAGCATTGTTGGGAGTTATTTTCTACTCAATCCTTTTCTGGCAAATTGCTGAAATTCTGCTCTTGAAAATGTAAATTCAAATCAATTTCCACTGGCTGCTGTCTAAAACAGTCAATCTGGTCAATATGAAGGGTCCTTCATTACAAAAACACATCATGAGGCGCCCTCATGCAGTACATGAGATCTTTCTAGAAGGTTGAGCAGTTTCATTTTGTCCACAGATCACAGCTAAATTTGGTGAAGGAACTGTGTGATTGGCTGAGTCTTAAGGTATTAATAGGAACCTGGAGGTTTATAAATGTCATGAAATACAACTGTTTTCCCACTCTCTCGTGTTTCCATAATCTTCTAAAGGAGAGAGCGCTTGTGAGAGTTGTTACCTTGCTGTTGTCCCACTCCTGAGTTTTCATCTGAGTGTTGAGAAGCTCATAGGAAGGTTCCATTAAAGACGTTTCTGGTTTGGGATATCCTGGGATCACATTGTGCAGCTGGAATCCAAATGTCAGCAGCCAACTGTTCACATCTGTGACGTACAAAAGAGTGAAACTATATTCAACCTCTTTCAGTTGTTTTACATTCAAGCGATAGGGAACTGTTAACCTTTACTGCAAAATTACAAAGAGCTGGATGATCATGAGTAACTTTAATCAGAAATGTAAAAGGTAGAAAAGCAGTGAAATTACTATTATCATTTTGTATGTGTCAAATTAAATGACATATAACACAGCTGTTTCCAATGTGATGCGGGTAGTATTTTGCAGTTGCAATTTTCGAAGCAAGTGGCATTTCTCACTGGCGCTACACATGCAAGGAGATGTCCCAAACAGCTTTACATTAAGGGAGAAACAATGAAACGTGGGGGGATAGTGAAAATGGAAAACAAGCTTAGGACAGGAGACAAAAGGCACTGTTGAAGAGGGGTTTTCTGGAAGCAGAAAAGACATGGAGCTCTGTGAGACACAAGATGAACAGCTGAGCAGCCACCAATGATTCAGTGAAGAGAGTGGTGGACAAGGACATGCTTGGTGTTAAAAGTGCAGAGAGTGCATGAAGGGATATCAAGTTGAAGGAAGAAGCGATTTTAAAGCAAGGTGAGAGTAATTGTTTCAAATTGTTTTTTTTTTCAATTTTTACTCCATCCTTAGTTACAAAGCCAATGCTCGGAATAGACTGGGCAAATCCAAATCCATTCCTTGCTTGCTCCAAAAACCAAATTCAAAATCCAATTGAATCCAATTCAAAGTTCCCACAAGAGAAACAAACAAGATCCAAGCTGACAAGTTAAGGCATTGCACCCCATCTTGGGTTTGATCTGAAGCTTGATCTTAGCCAAAACGCTGAGAAGTGAATTTGACCACAAAAATCTCTCTTGCTTCCCAGTGACTTCTTTGAATGGATGGGGAATTGGGCGGTGGGATTTAAATGAGTGGTATGGTCACTGAAATAGTAATCCACAAACCTGAGGCAATGCTCTGAGATTCCAGGCTCAAATCCCACCATGATAGATGGTCAAATTTGAATTTGATAATTGAGTGAATGAAAATACTCCAGCCCTCATTTAATGAGCACTGGGTGAATTTCTAATTCCACACTACTAATCACCTGAAGAAACTGGCCCAGAGTTAAAATCGGATCATATAAATATTACAGAAAATATAGCAGATAAACACAGTAATTAATCTCACATAAATTTCCACTAAATTCATCTAGTTACCGAGCAAGTTTTGTTTTGAACTATTAATTTTAATGCTTTGCCAATAAAATATTATTTTGAGGTAAAGATCAGGATGACGGTAAAAGCTCAATGTTTTCAATGGAAACATTGTATTGGTAATTATGTAACTGGTTTCATACATATTACACATTCATGATAAGAATTTTTGCATGCACATGATGTTCATTGTTTTTGTACATTTACTTTAATTTGCTCTCGAATTAGTGCAGAATAAATCACATGCAGTATTTATTATAATGCCATGGCTATGTTATTGGTAAGAAGTTTAACAACACCAGGTTAAAGTCCAACAGGTTTATTTGGTAGCAGGTCCTCCTGTCTTAATGCTCTCTCCACTCACATTGTTTGTACCTTTAAGATTTGATTAGCTGTAAGTATTCGCATTCCAACCATTATTCTGTAAATTAAGTTTGTGTCTTTATATGCCCTGTTTGTGAACAGAATTGCCACTCACCTGAAGAAGGAGCTTAAGGCTCCGAAAGCTTGTGGCTTTTGCTACCAAATAAACCTGTTGGACTTTAACCTGGTGTTGTTAAACTTCTTACTGTGTTTACCCCAGTCCAACGCCAGCATCTCCACATTATGTTATTGGTGCCAAAGTTACCAGCCATTGTGTTAAAAATGATCTGTTCCAATGCAATTTGAGTAACTACAGGAAAACAACTTTTTGCAGCTGTCAGTTTTCATGCACTAATTTCAATAAGAATGTCATGATTGTCTAAAGCCTTCAATGATCGAACATCATTCACTTGAACATGGTATTGTCATTACTTCCAAGGTGGCATTTTCCCCTTTTTGCACAGAGTGCTGGCTGAGATGAGCAAACCGGTTTGCAGCTCACAGGCTGCACAACTTGCTTTTCTTGCCACCTTGAGCAACACTCTTTCAAAAACAATCTGCAGACATGGCTCACACCTTCACACTGGCAAGGGTAGGGCCAGAAAAAGCTGGCAATGCTGGGAATCACAAGGACGCCCCGACCTCCGATATAAAACACAGAACAACGCGCCCCCATGTACATGGAGACTCCCTCACATGCACAAGGGGAACTACACCCACCCCCACAGAAAAGGGGTACACCCCTATGGAGAACCCACCCCACTCATAGATTATGAGAATCCCCCACAATGGAGCTCTCCTGAGGGCTCCTCTTGGTACTGAATGCCGGGGGCTGTGTCAGGATGCCAGTGCCAGGCAGCCAGTGCCAGAATGCCAGGGGACATGCTTCATCCCCGTCACTCCACGGCAGATTCCCTGGTTCCCACTTTTGAAAACCTATTGTAAAGCTTGTTGATGTGACGGGGAGATCCCTATGTGGGAGGGAACATATGGCGGGGAAGCCGTTTAATGACATTATAATTTATTTAAAACAGTTTCCAGACCTTTCTGGGTGGGAACCTCATTATGTCATGGTGGGCCAATGGGGGGGAAGGTTTGGAGGGGCAGGAGGTTGGGGGAGGGGGAGGTGGTTTTTGGTGGTGGTGGTAGGGAGAATCTGAAAATGAGATCTCGCCGGTGAGAATCATGTTTTCTGACTCTTGTGGGATTTTGCCCACATCGCCGTTTACACCCGCGGTGAACACGGGCACAAAATCCCGGCCAACATATTGCTGCCCTTCACATTTCCTGCTGTTCCTTTAAACGTAGCATTTCTTTCTTGCTGGAATCTATCCTGACGCAACAAAACTATATTGAAAATTTGGAATTAATTTTGGTCCCTTCATGTAAAGGACAGGTGCAAATTGGCTTCACAGTTCTCAGTCACAACAGAATATGTTGCAAAACCTGCACATTTTAGAAAATATAATAAATGGTAAATAAGACTGCAACAACCTCTTTTCAATCAGGAGTTTCATTTCATGCCAACTATTGATCACAGAACATTGGTCAGCTTGCTTTACAATGAATTAATTAGAGGGTATGGATTAGACTTGCTCCAGTGTGCAGAGAGGTAATGGAAATGTCTGCTTCATCCATCAGCTCTTTAAGGATTAAAAATGTGCTAGCTATCTACATGAAACAGAACACGCAATCACTGAAATATAACGCAAAGAAAAGAAGCAATCTTTCTTACCTGTCATATAACATTTGATATCCTGCATGTTGCTGACTGGGTTGTTGTTTTTAAACATGTACAAATTAAATGGTACAAGACTGTCACTGAGGTGATTCCAGACATCATGATCAGGTGCTGTCCATCTTCCAGAAAGCACATCGTAATCCCGTCTTCCAAAGTGCACCAGTTTTGTGAGGGGATCATACAAGCCACCATGATAGCCTACAATGAGTTGAAAGGCTGGATTTGTGTCCATGTAAATCTCTCCGTAGGCAGTGTAAGTGATTTGCTTAATCATTAAACCGGTTCCACTGAATACAGCTAATGGGGTCCCTGTATTATCACAGGCAACATAGAACTCGTCACCACTGCTAATTTCCATAGCAAAAAGATGTCCCTGAAGGTCATAATAAAGGGATGCTATTTCAGAACTCGTATGATTGTACATGTGTGTGACTCTTGCAGGGTTACTCAGATCTGCATAAAAGAATTGTAAATACATCCCATAGCTGGTTCTGCTCGAAACCCGCCTTCCAACCCCATCATATCGGTAGTGCACTTTCCAACCATTTGTTTTGCTGTATGCTTTGCTAAGAAGTCCTGCTGAATTGTACTCAAAGATAATATTTCCTCTTTGTCGTAAGAAACCATCCTCATCTACTTTGTACTGTACCTCTCCAAGACGAGTAATCCTATCCCTCAGGTCATACCTCAGTGGAGTCAGTCGAGCACTATTGCCAGGGCTTAGCAAGTGGAGATTTCCATTTAGATCATAGCTGTAGCGCCACAAAGGTTTGTCATTCAAGGATACAGTCTGCAATTGCCCATCTGCATCATATTCATAAGCATACCTGGAGGTATTGGCATAGGGACCAACCTTCAGTTCCCGTCTAACCACCCTACCCATGTTGTCATATTGCACTGTCATCCAATACATAAGTGATCTGAAAATTTCATACTGGACTTCTTTCACTCGCCCATAAGCATCAAAATGTTTAGTGTGAGTCATGACTGCAGTCGTGATGATCTGATTAATATCATAATAAATCACACCAAATTTTCCAAATTGTTCAATTTTCCCAGAAACGTCATCATATCGATACAGATCAATAGGTAAAGGGGTTTCATTGATAACAGCTTGCATACTGGTAACCCGGAAACTGTTGTCATAGTTATAATCAAAGCGAGCATTAACCATTCCTTCCTCACTGAACCGAAAGATTTGTCTGTCAATAAGAGGGCCGATTTGCCTGAAACGTATCGTGCAAGTGAAGCCTTCATTCTGTAAGTTGACAGTTTTAAGCATTCCAGCTGTTTCGTCATAGGTATAGCCAATCCTAGTGGTATCATAAAGAATTTCAGAGAGCTTGGACAGCTTGCCATACTTATAAAGCACACGGCGTCCAGTTCCTAGGTATGAAATCTGCAACAGCTGATTGTCCTCAGTGAAGTCTTGAATCACAGAAGCATTACCCTCAGGGGGTTTGTAGATGTTCCTGTAATAGCCCACAGAACGAATGGTTTCCAGGTTTTGCTGAGCCACATTTGGCATCGTCACAGAAGACAGCCGATCATTTTTGTCAAATTCAAAGATGTACTGTCTTTGACTATGTAGAAGGAGCACCGAGGACTGTGAGAAACAGGAGAAATAGCATCTTATAGCTACTGATTGTACATAGTATAGTTAACTATTTCAACTATTTGCATGAACTTACATCAATCATCCTGGACAAGTTAATTAATTTAAAAAATATATATGTTTACAAAGAACAATACAGCACAGGAACAGGCCCCTTGGCCCACCAAACGTGCGCCAATACGTGGTTTCTATCGCTCTGTTCGCCTCCCGTTCATGTGTCTATCAAGATATGCCTTGAAGGTTGCTAATCTGCCTGCTTCCACCACCTTCACTGGCAGTGCGTTCCAGGCACCCATCACCCTCTGTGTGAAAAACTTTTCCGCATGTCTCCCCTAAACTTACCACTCTCACCTTAAACTTGTGCCCTCTTCTAGTTGACCCTTCCACCCTGGGGAAAAACCTCTAACTATCCACCCTATCTATGCCTCTCATAATTCTGTAGACTTCTATCAGGTCACCTCTCAGCCTCTGTCTTTCCAGTGAAAGCAACCTCTCCTCATACTTAAAACCCTACAGACCAGGCAACATCCTGGTAAACCTTCTTTGCACCCTCTCCAAAGCATCCATGTCCTTCTGGTTGTGTGGCGACCAGAACTGCATGCAATATTCCAAATGCGGCCTAATTAAAGTTTTATGCAGCTGTAACATAACATGCCAACTTTTCTACTCGATGCCCCAGCCGATGAAGGCAAGCATGCTGTATTCCTTCTTGACCACCTTATCCACCTGTGTTGCCACTTTCAGGGATCTGTGAACGCCCAGATCCCTCTGTATGTCAATGCTCCTAAGGATTCTGCCATTTACTGTACAATTTCATGGCATCTTAAGTCTGGAGCTAAACCTAAACAGATGTTTAAAGTGTAGCTCATATAAAATTAATTAAATCTTTATAAATCATGACAACATTGTTAATAGAGCATGAGCTAGATCTGAACTAAATTAATGCACCACATGCAATAGTTTCATTGAGCAAGGTGTGACAAAACAATTTTGTTTCAGATGAAATGTATACCTTTTGAAAGGTGTCATAAATGGTTTACCAGATCATAGAATAATTTTCTTTACAATTTACGACATATAAAAGGAAACAAATGTCTTCAACTATATTAAGTCTTCACTTAAGAAATAAAGTCAATTCAAAACAAGAATAATTAGATGCTCAGCCGATGCACACAGAAAACATTCCTTCCCACCTCCTACATATTGCAAGACACCAGGGTGTCTTGTTATATTTGGAATTTGCCACATTTCACCATTCTAATGAGCAACTCAATTTTTTGCATTTCTCATCAGATATTTCTACAGTGGTCGTGACTGAAGTGGATTCATATTGTTTAAGGCAGATACCCAGGAACTTACAAAACGGTTCCAGAGCAACACAAACTGGCTTCTGGGCAGGGGGCACATTCTCCCTGCCATTTCATACTGCAAATGTAATTTGGTAGACTTGGGCAAGAAATAAGACAACGTTATGTAAACCCAATATTGCCAGGGAGAATCTTACATTGCAAATTATTGCAAACATGATCATGTGAAATCAGCTCTACTGATTTGGACACTGCATCTGAATGTCAAATAATCAGCTTCTGAAACAGATCCCCTTTTCATAATTCACATTTGATCTCAAGAAGGGGAGAGAAAATGGTTAAGGACACACTGAAGGCCTTATTGAAAAGGGGATAGCGACATTGATGCGCTGGAGGAACTTACCGCAAACTGTGCCATGTGGCATCATCTATCAAACTGAAACACAGTCAGAAATTGACCCCATCAACTCTGCTGCAGAGAAGTGACAAAAGCAGCAAGGGATACCGCAGAACCCTGGCTTGGAACCCCCTTTCCTCAGGGGATTTCCTGTCCTCTCTGTCCAAAGACCATCCAACACACAAATCACAAAGCCTGGCAGCGGAAATCATCGTTTGGAGGAATCGATGATGATGATGCCAACAACAATGATGCTTATCATATCAGTCTATATTCAAAATGTCCTATACACAATTTACTAGTTGTTGAACTCTAAATAAATGTGTTCATCTCCTATGTAAACTAACTAGCAACTGACTAAATATTCTCAAAATGTACATCATGTATGAAGGAGATGAACTTTGAGACATGCATATGTGACAGTACCTTTTCAAGGTATGTGTAGCTCCATGACTTTCCATCTGCAAAGGTTCTTGATACAATCCTGCCGGCCTGATCATAGTCAATTCTTTCTGACATGGTACCTCTTTGAACACCTGCCACCTGACCAGTTGAAGAATATGTCACATTCACCCCATTTAATCTGCTGCTCGGGGACCACAGAGTAGGTCGGCCAACCTGATCATACAGGATTCGAAGGGTGAACTTCCGATGATCATCATATATCTTTTCTGTTCTAGTCACACGATCAAAATCCAAAGAGAGCAGATTTCGGCTGTGGACCTGAAAAATATTAAAAACAAGCTATAATGCTCTTCAATTACCCTCTTATATGTATTAGAAAGTAAGCAAAGTTTGAAAATATCTCGTTAACTATGGAATTTGCCAACAAATTCGGTGCAGGTCTATGAACCTTTTTTTTGCCTGAAGATATTTTGATTTTTACTCTTATTTCTTCACGCTATCATACACAGTTTTCCTGCCCAGCCATTTAAAAAATCAACAATTTTCTATTTTAGTCATGCTCTACTGAATACATCAAGCACAATATTTCTGCTCTAAAACCCGGTGTGCATTCATTCATGGAATGCAATGGAACAAAACAAATGGCAGAGTCTGGTTGTGCTGGATCTTGGCTGATTTCGCTTATGTTTGGAGGAAGCTCCCACCTGCAAAAGCTCTGTGGTTTATTAAGAAAAGAATTGCCTTTATGTAATGCCCAATATTTCCTTTGGGTGTCCCAGAGGGTTTCACACCCCAAATAATTACTTTGGAAGTGTAAACAGTCGGTAAACATGGCAGCCAATTTGCACTCAAAAATAAGATGAATGGCTAGTTATTCGGTTTTGTTGACACTGTGAAAGAGGAATGTTGGCAGGATGACCTGCTTCTTTACCTCCTCCTCCCTCACTGTTCAAGGGCCCAAACACTCCTTTCAGCTGAAGCAACATTTCACTTGCACCTCCTTTAATTTGGTCTACTGTATTCGCTGCTCTCAATGCAGTCCCTGCTACATTGGGGAGACTATATGCAAATTGGGTGACTGCTTTGCGGAACACCTGTGCTCCATCCACAAGCTTGACTCCAACCTTCCCGTCTCTTGCCATTTCAACTCAGCATCTTGATCTTATGCCCATATGTCCATCCTTGGCCTGCTGCAATGTTCCAGTGGTGTCGAGCGGCAACTGGAAGAACAACATCTCAACTTCCGATTAGACACGTTATAGACTTCTGGACTCAACACTGAATTAAACAACTTTAGACTGTGGACTTTCCCTTTTTTTTTTGGTTTCCTTGACTTGCCCTAACACAGCGCCACCCCTTCCCCACATGGCAATCTGCTGCTTGTTGTTCAGTTTTGCTCCCACTGAACGCTGACCTTTGTTCTCTGATTAACACATTCTGCTATCTTACCTTTTGCCACTATTAGCGCTATTCCATCTGCAATGGCACCATTAGCACCCCCCATTTTATCTTGTGTCCATGACATCTTTGTCAATCTCTCCTTTGATCTGACCTATCCCTGAAGCTTCTATTCTGCCCCACCTCCTCCATCCGCCTCTCCATCTATATAATTCAGTCCATTTCTATTCTGCTTCAGTTCTGTAGAAAGGTCATTTGGACTCAACTGTTAATTCTGGATCTCTCTCCACAGATGCTGCCAGACCTGCTGAGTTTATCCTGAATTTTCTGTTTGGATTGGGGACTAATTATTGTCTTCTACAGCATGGAGGTATAAACTGAAGCTCTAATGGTAGAGGGAGAATCAGGAGGCCATATTGCAGGCTAGTTTCCCCAAGGTCTTTCAAGATCAGATAGGTGTTATTTTACTCGCCCTTCGTGCTGATCAGCGGACAGAAGGCTAGCCAAGGCATGGCAATGACTGGAATAGATGTTGCTGAGGCTGTCACTCTCAGGATAACAGTGGTTAGCACTGCTGCCTCACAGTGCCAGAGTCCCCAGTTCTGGTCTTGGGTGACTGCCTGTGTGGAGTTTGCACATTCTACTCATGTCTGTGTGGGTTTCCTCCGGGTGCTCCGGTTTCGTTCCACAGTCACAAAGATGTGCAGGTTACGTTTTTTGGCCATGCTAAATTGCCCCTAAGTGTCCCAAAATGTGTAAGTTATGGGGATTAGCAGGGTAAATATGTGGGGTTACCAGGATAGGGCCTGGGTAAGATGCTCTGTCGGAGAGTCAGTGCAGACCCGATAGGCCGAATGGCCTCCTTCTATACTGTAGGGGTTAGATGAACACAGTAAGAAGTCTCACAACACCAGGTTAAAGTTCAACAGGTTTATTTGGTAGCAAAGGCCACTAGCCTTCGGAGCGCTGCTCCTTCGTCAGGTAAGTGGGAGTTCTGTTCACAAACAGGGCATATAAAGACACAAACTCAATTTACAAAATAATGGTCGGAATGCGAGTCTTTACAGGTATTCAAGTCTATTTAGGGATTAGATGAAAACAGGCATTTGGCCTTCCCACCCATTACACCACAACATTGGCACATAGGAAAAAACATCAGCCTGTTCAGGTTTCGTGAGATGCAGCCATTTGTGGCTTCCTCCAAGGAACAAGTTGCTAATTGAGGAGGATCTATCAGTCCTGTGATTTTTTTTGTAGGGTTGGAGAAGACAATCACTTCCCTTGATACAGGCCTTCAGATTGCAAGAAGCACTACAAAAGGAGAAAGAAAGTCACATCCAGATACCCAGGTTTTAGGAAAGAGCAGGTTGGCTTCTTGAGTTTCTAGTGACAGAAGTTGGTTTGTGGAGGTTGTATCTGAAGTCCCAGAATTGCCTGCACCCACCAGTTTTTGCCACTAGATGGAGCCTAGGACTTCAATGAGAATTCAGAAACGGAACTTGGAGCCAGGAGCAACTGAAACAACAGACTCTGGGTAATACGATAAGTCATGATGTGGAGATGCCGGTGTTGGACTGGGGTAAACACAGTAAGAAGCCTCACAACACCAGGTTAAAGTCCAACAGGTTTATTTGGTAGCACAAGCCACTTGCTTTCGGAGCGCTGCCCCTTCGTCAGGTGAGTGGGAGTTTTGTTCACAAACAGGGCATATAAAGACACAAACTCAATTTACAAAATAATGGTTGGAATGTGAGTCTTTACAGGTAATCAAGTCTTAAAGGTACAGACAATGTGAGTGGAGAGAGCATTAAGCACAGGTTAAAGAGATGTGTATTGTCTGCAGCCAGGACAGTTAGTGAGATTTTGCAAGCCCAGGCAAGTCGTGGGGGTTACAAAAAGTGTGACATGAACCCAAGATCCCGGTTGAGGCCATCCTCATGTGTGCGGAACTTGGCTATCAGTTTTTGCTCAGCGATTCTGCGTTGTCGTGTGTCGTGAAGGCCGCCTTGGAGAACGTTGACCCGAAGATCAGATGCCGAATGCCTGTGACTGCTGAAGTGTTCCCCAACAGGAAGAGAACACTCTTGCAGCGTATCAGGTAGACAACGTTGGCCGGGTTGCAACAGTATGTACCATGTACCTGGTGGATGGTGTTCTCACGTGAGATGACGGCATCCGTGTCGATGATCCGGCACATCTACCTGATATGCTGCAGGAAAGGATGTCCCGAGGCATGGTACATTGGGGAAACCATGCAGACGCTATGACAACGGATGAATGAACACCACTCGACAATCACCAGGCAAGAGTGTTCTCTTTCTGTTGGGGAACACTTCAGCGGTCACAGGCAATTGGCCTCTGATCTTCGGGTAAGCGTTCTCCAAGGCGGCCTTCATGACACACGACAACACAGAATCGCTGAGCAGAAACTGATAGCCAAGTTCCGCACACATGAGGACGGCCTCAACCGGGATCTTGGGTTCATGTCACACTTTCTGTAACCCCCACGACTTGCCTGGGCTTGCAAAATCTCACTAACTGTCCTGGCTGGAGACAATACACATCTCTTTAACCTGTGCTTAACCCTCTCTCCACTCACATTGTCTGTACCTTTAAGACTTGATTACCTGTAAAGACTCGCATTCCAACCATTATTTTGTAAATTGAGTTTGTGTCTTTATATGCCCTGTTTGTGAACAGAACTCCCACTTACCTGACGAAGGAGCAGCGCTCTGAAGGCTCGTGGCTTTTGCTACCAAATAAACCTGTTGGACTTTAACCTGGTGTTGTGAGACTTCTTACTGTGTTTACCCCAGTCCAAAGCTGGCATCTCCACATCATAATACGGTAAGAACAGAGGATGGGAGCAGAGGCGGAATTACAGTGAAACACATACTGCCTAGGCACAGGGCCCAGCGAATGGGGGGCCTCCACACCGGGCCAGTGCACAAGGCATCAAATTGGAGGCTGATTGCTCTGCATTTGCTGATGGGCTCATGTTGAGCATATTGGCAGTAAATGCAGAGCAAAATCAGATTCTGATTGGTGAGTCTGAAAGAGCGGGAAAGGTGGTAACGGATGGTTAACCTGAGACACACGCGCACGAGACCACAACGAGAGGTAAAGGGGTGAAGTTTGAGAATCAAGCCATTAGGAGCCACCGAGCAGGCGAGGTGAGCATGTTGGTGCCGGGCGCCAGCACTAGTGCACAGAGGTCAGCAACAGACGCGATGCCCCGAATCAAGCCATGGGGAGCAGACGAGCGGAGGAGTGGACCCAGGCCAGAAACAGGTGTGCAATGAAGCCCCAACGCAAGGGAGAGGTGTGGCAGCCATGATGAATGAGGCAGGCTGCCTTGGGCATCCCAGGTGTGCGAGGTGAGTGAGATTGTGAGAATGAGAAAGTGTGAGCGGATGGGGGGAGACTGTGAGAGGATATGTTTCTGTGTTTCTTCTATGATAGGGAACGGTGGGGAAGAGTGTGAGGGTTTGGGGGTATGTGAATTACAGACATGCAAGGAGGGAGTGTGTGTGAGGGCTGGGTTCTGTGGGGTGAGGGTGGGTAGGGTCAGGAGGGGCCTGAGGTTGGGAGGGGCCCCAGAAATGAAGGTGAATACAGGGCCCCACACTGTGGGGCAATTTGGCCTAGTTCTGTGCAGAATGTGATTGAGGCTAGGAATACTGGAAAGTGGTGAAGAGGTGTCATCATGTGTTGAGGTAGCGAGTGAATTGAAGAGCTGCATTCACCCTTACCAGACTTGACAGGTCATTGAAATGCTTCCTATACGGGATACAGTACGTGGGAGTGATGTTCCTGGAATTGACTATCTGGACAATGTCTCGCTCTACGCGGTAGGCTTGATGTTCAACACCCACCCTCCATTAGCTGGAAAATGAACATCCCTCCTCATTCTGACCTCTTCCAGCAGGGCCTACAAACAGGCGTCAGAGAACCTGATGGCTTCCCTGCCACTCATGCTGCCACTGTTTCCAGCTGCACCTCTCTCCGACAGCCTTGCTTAAAGGTATGGAACGTCACATCAAATGGTGTTTTGCCTCTGATTGACTTGGCTCCAGAGGTGGACAGGATTGTCATTGATTCAGGTGGGAAACTCATTAATGAGAATACAATGAGGCTCCATTGTTAAAATACCCTGACCTGTTTATTGCTGCATCAGTTGAGTTTTGGATTGACAGCTGGGGCTTCAATTTCTGCTGGCAACAATTTTGTGGGGCCCAGGAAAGGGTTCAGGACAAGAAGCTCACCTGCCCCTATCGCAACAGCTAAGCTCAGACCCTGCAGGGCCTTTACTGGGGTGGGTGGGCAGGTTTCAGAAGCCCTCCATGTCACTGAGTGAGAAAAAGACTGGACTGGCCACAGGGGCAGGCCAAAAAGCTAGGAAACCTCTTGCAAGTGAAGCTGGAGGATTTTTAGGGACTTCAGGGCAGCTTTAAAGGTGAGTTAACATTGAGGCGGGTCAGGTGTGTGGTACAGGCAGGGAGAAACAACTCCTTGGAAGGTTCAGGAGGCTCATATTTGTACACATATTTGGCAACTGAGGCTCAGACCTGTTGCTGCCACTTGCAAGGGTTCATGGGAACTTTAGAAAAAAAATGAGGCAGAGGCGGGCTCACTCTGGGGCTGGCCCGCCTTGATTCCCACCTCAGCTCTGCCAATTGGGAAAGCAGATCCGATTCCAGCACATAGTGAGGCCTTCACCAGGAAAATTCTTGTTTCCTGGTAGCCTGGCGACGGAGGCAAGATTGTGATGCAGGGTAATTTCTGCCTCCCAGCGGGAGAATCCAGCCCTCTAGTATTAGAACTTTAACACATTCCAAATTAGCCCACTTGTACAGAGTAATAATCAGGCCTCCAAAATCCCAGCCGATTCAGAGATAAAACCTGATCTGCACTGATTGAGATATATAAGGGAGTTAAAAGAATGAAAAAGGTAGGTCTTGAGATACTAGTTTAAATTCATTTAATCATAGAAATCCTACACTACAGAAGAGGCCATTCAGCCCATCAAGTCTGCACCGACTCTCTGACTGAGTATTTTACCCAGGCCCACTCCCCCGCCCAACCCTAATCCATCTCATCTATACATCTTGGGACACAAAGGGGCAATTTTAGTATGGCTAATCCACCTAATTTACACATATTTGGACTGTGGGAGGAAACCGGAGCACCCAGAGGAAACCTTCGTAGACAGTCACCCAATGCTGGAATTCAACCTGAGCCCCTGGAGCCGTGCTAACCACTGTGCCACACAAAATTGCAAGATGAGATCAAGGGAACACAGTTTCCAACAAATGAAAGGGAAATTTAAAACTAAGGTCAAGAGAAACTCCTTTTTTCATATTGGAAGTTAGTTTGGATTATTTTAGCAAATAGCTGGCACAAAGCACAATGGGATGAACACCTTCCTGCTCTGTGAATTTATATGATTTGATAATCAACATATGCAATGGGGGTGAAAAAGCTAGGATTTTTTAGGAGATAACTAGGTGCTGCACAGGCACACTGCATTCCTTTTCTGAATGGATGAATTAAAATAACCAGAACAGCCTTCCTCATCTGGAATGATTTTATGAATTGGAAAGATCACATTAAATCAACATCCAACAAAGCTTATACATGGGTTAAGGAGATACAATGATAGGGGAGGTCAATATTTGAAAGCTCTGTACTCTGTGTACCATCATTTTGCGAGGTCTTACTCACCCTCAGCCTTCGTCCAAATATGGTGATCTGTCCCCTGGTTTGTTCTTTCCGCTGTCTCCATTCCACTAAGTTTAAACCATTCTCAATGGGCAGGGTAACATTGCGCTTTCCGACAGTAGGATTTACAGTGCCACCCAGGAGATGTGGCTCTGTTTGCAGTGCAACTTCCATGCCATTGGCTAGCATAAGCCTCAGTGAACCATCGGCTCCAATGTGATATCCATTTCGAACTTGATCTAAGAATACAAACGTTTCATCTTGGTGAACACCCCAAGAAAATGGCATACGTCACACATAGAAAAATAGAACATAGAAGCAGGAGTCGGCCATTCATCCCTTCAAACCTGCTCCGCCATTCATTTTGATCATGGCTGATCATCAAAATCAATATCCTGATCCTGCCTTCCCCCCTGGTTACAATGTGTCTCCTCCAGTTCTGTGCGTTCCCATATTGTTGCATAAGTGCAAGAACCTCCATCCACCCACTTACAAGGTAAATGATGGGATGGCAATGAGGCTGGTGTGGGGCTTCCTATGTGGAATACTGTATTCCTTCTTCAGCCCATGGATAGAAACCTGGTGAGAAATATAATGGGTTTGGTTTACAAGATGAATGTCATTTGTGTATTAATGCTTGGGAAGGTAGAGTGCTGCCAGGTGCAGAGTCGAGCTCTTGAAGCAGCTTGCCACTTAAATGTTGAAGAATTAGCAGCAATTTTGGTCCCAAGACCTGTGGCCATTGGGAGTCAGAATGAGATTCCCAAAACGATTTAATGTGGGACCTGTATAATTTGGATGGGATTTGAATTCGGGTCCCAAAGTACAGAGGACAACATATAACCGACTACACCAACCAATTCTTACTACTTGTACAATAACACTCGTGTTTCTTCTATGCAGCATCACAGCTACGATACATTTCTATCCTATAATAGTCTCAGTGTTTTGGTGATATTTGGCAATAATGTTCTTGTCGCTAAAAATGGGTGAGATTGGATTAGCTACCCATCATACACTGAGGGTGGGATTTTCTGGCCGTACTCGCCCCAAAACTGGAAAATCCCGCCCGAGGTCAACAGACCTTTGTATGGTCCGCCCCCTGACCACTATGATTCCCGTGGCAGGCGGGACAGGAAAATTCCTCCCTGTGTGTGCAATGGCCAGTCAATCCAATAAATCCTGTTTTTCTTCATTATCAGAAGTTACAATTGCCCGCTTGCCTTTATAAGACAATATGTATTGTCTGACTCATTGAATCCCTATGAGCAGAAGGAGGCCATTCAGCCCATTGAGTCTACACCGACTCTCCCAACAGAGCATCCCTCCCAGGCTCTATCCCGATAACCCCATGTATTTACCCCACTAATCCCTCTAATCTATACAATTTGGGACACTAAGGGGAGATTTAGCACGGCCAATCCACCTAACCTGCACATCTTTGGACTACGGGAGGAAACCGGAGCACCCGTAGGAAACCCACACAGACATGGGGAGAATGTGCAAACTCCACACAGACAATCAGCCAAGGTCAGAATCAAACCTGGGTTCCTGGCACTGTAAGGCAGCAGTGCTAACCACTGTGTCATCATGCCGTCCCCTGTGTCAACGTGCCACTCCCACCCCCTCTCATTAGTCATATATTTGGAGATCTCTTGATAGGCAAATAAACATACAGTTAGAATACAAAACATGGCGTTTAATTGCACACAGTGAGAAAAAACAAATAGGAGGAAATAACTAACAGACTCCATAACAATCAATGAACATACCTTGGACAAGGGTATAGAATGCACCTGCTGCTGACAGATTAGTTGTTATTGTAACATCATCTTTACTTGATGTTTCCACATGTACTTGAACTGAGTTGTCAATTTCCCCACGGAAGCTGTAGATGTGGCCAGTGGGAAAAGTTGCATTGATCAAACGGCCATAACTATCGTACCTAAGTGGAAAACAATTGTGTTCATATTTATACAGCTCCTTGACTGAAAAAACTTGAGTTTTAAACTACAGCGAACAATACTTTCCATGTAGCATTTCACCGACAAGAGTTTCCAATTTTTACTGGACAGTACGACGAAAGCTCTTTTGGTCAGCGTCTTAAAAATCAGGCAAGCAGGGGTAATTTTTGCTCGGGCAGCGATTGGTAATTAGATATGCAATGGAGAGGAGAACTTCTATATTAGAAACTCAAAGTCAATAAATCACACCAATAAATCATTATTTACAGTCACTGAGCAGTGGAAGATTTTCAAATGAAGCATTTGAGACGCACCCACTGAATTAATGAAAGGAGGACCATCTGTCCTGAGGGAAGAGTCTAAAGTGACTTTCTGGGAACACTGGATTGAAACTAGGGAATTCAAAACTTGCTGAAAAAAACAAATATTAGCCAGAAAACCAACCGTCCATTGTCAACTTGATCATGTTTCCATTTCAAATGATTTTTATATCTGTATGTTGATAAATCACAGCAAAAAGCATTACCAGCTCAACTGAGTTACTTATATTCTTGATACTTTCAATCCACCACCTTTAATAAAATGCTGGTCATGTCAAAAAATGTTTTGCTTTCATAAATATTGGGTGTTATGCTAATTTTGCTGTATGATTTAAATTAAAGTGTTTAGGTCTAGTAAGGTCACCCCTGAGACATATTAAGCACACATATTGATGTGATGAAGATATTGAGGTAAAAATTCCACTGGGTCATCTTCTAAAGAAGCCTGAGGTGCTCAGTCCTGGACACCTGCTCTGCTGATTATCAACACATTTTCCAAAGATGACCTTCAACTGAGATTAGGCCCCAAACCAACATGTGCAACTTTTAGGTGGCTGCTGGAAGGATTGAGAATGGGCCAGATAAATTTAGCAGTCGCCTGGGCACATATACTGATTGGGCATAGGCCACCCCAATGTCAAATTTGTCAACATTGTGCCTGTTTTATGCCTAATTTCTACGCCTTTGCATTCATGTATGTAATTGCTCTAACAATTTTTAGAATTGAGAAGTTGCAGAAAGCAGAGATGCTGACCAGTTCTAATGCTCAGAACTCTGGTTGTTATCCTGTAGAAGAACATGCACAACTTTGAGGAGAGGCAGAAGCTCAGGGTGGTTGGGGGTGTGGGGAGTAGGCCGGGAAAGCTGTGTTTGGGGGGTGGCGCGGTGCGAGTCTCGCCTCCTTTCAGCAGGATCACTGTGACCATTCATTCCCTCTGTCCTTTGTGGCTGAGGAGAAGGCGGCTGGTGCTGTTGCTGGTGTTGCTCCAACTGCTGCTGACACTGTTTGTGTTGCTGCTCCTCTTGACCCTCACCAAAGGTGCAAGGTAGAACCACATTAACTACAACCACACTCTGCTGAAAACTGATAGCAGGAAATTGCAGCTGATAACTGAAGTGCAGGACAGATGAACTGACCACTAACAAGTTAACAATCACTTGTCAAGCGGTGGAAGCACTCTTTGAGAATGGGTGCAATGAGCACCTGCTTCTCAGCTGGTCATAACTGAATTTCTAGTTTCACTGATCAAAGGTTTCCGACCCTGCCAGTTTCAGTGACGAAGCACTCCCTGCTATCCAATCAACAGGCTGACGATGGGGAGCTGCTGACAGCTCAGGCGATGCACTGGCTGTCTGAGCCAGAAAGGTAGGTTAAAACAGCAGCTGATGAACTATTACAAATGATAATTACTTACAGTCGTAGGGCGGGATTTTATGGCCTCGCTCGATCCGAGACTGGAAAATCCCACCCTCGGTCAACGGACATTTCCATTGTCCGCATTCTGATTCCGTGGCAGGCGGGATGGTAGAATTCCGCGATACGGTCATAGAGCGATACAGCATGGAAACAGGCCCTTCGGCCTAACCAGTCCATGGCAACCATGGTGCCCTCCAGCTGGTCCCAATTGCACACTTACCTAACAGCTCCAAGCAGTGTTCCTGCTCTCCTGGGTGAAACCAGGAGGAGGGCGGGATGATGTTGGGATCCTGACCCAACGTTTCTTGTAGAGAATTTAATTCCTCTTACGCGCCTAAGCCTGCCTCTTTGCACCTGTTAAAATTCCACCCCCCCCCCCCCCCCCCCCCCGCCCCTCACTATCTCCTGTAACGGCAGTATTGTTGAATGTGTAGTAAGACTGTTCCATCCAATTTCAGATGATTTTTGCATGACTGATTCTTGAAAACTTATTTTCTATTACTTATTATTTTAAACCATATAAGATCAATGTGTGATGTCATTTTATTCCACAGTGAAAGATTTTGCCAATGAAGCAACTCTTTTGCCCATTTACAGATGTCAATTATGACCAAAACGAATTAAACATTAAATTCATTTGAAGTGCAGAAAAAAGAATGATGCTCAGGGGGTATAAACCAGAGTCATTGTTGAGCAAAGAGGTTAGCCCTAGCGTGCTAGCATAGCTATGTAGGTGAGAAAAAGCAAAAAGTTACTGTCTAGTGAATAAAGAGAGCAAATAAGGACTGCATTACATCCCTTAGTTTATTGATTTTTAACTATTTGTAACATAGTCAAAATAACAAACTCCAATTGGGCGATTCTCCCATTCCGCTGCACTGATTTTTTGGTGCAGCGTGGCGGGAGATTTAGGCGGTGACGGATTTACGTGATCCGTGCTGGGCGCCCGGGCACGTCTCCCAGCGCCAGATTTCCAGAAATAGGCGCGGAGCTGAATAATGTCTGCACACGTTAATTTAAATATATTATATTTCTGGGCGCCCGGGGCTGAAGTCTCCAAGCCCGCTCGTGCCTCCACCCTGCCAGGAGTATTTCACTCTTTCACTCCAATGAGGATTACAATAGCTCCCCACTAATGGGGAGCCGGCAGTCTGACCCCACTGATGTGAAGGGGGGGCAAATGGGTGCCCCCAGAGGGTTGGGCGGTGGGGGGGGGGTGCACCGTGGGCATTGGCACCTTGGCAGTGCCAGCCTGGGCCCCGTGGCACTGTCCATTGGGCAAAGTGCTAATGCCCAGGGGCACTTCAGCACTGTCCATCGGGCATGAGGCAGTGCCAAGAGGGCAGGGCCTAATGGGGGATGGGGCCTATGGGGGGGCAACCGAAAGGAGTGGGGGGACCCGCTGCCACTCTACAGTTGGGATTTATGCAGGAGATAGGGAGGCTAGCGATCAGGGCTGGCCATTGGGGTGGGGTGGAGGGTTCAGCCTGCCGGGGAGGTGGGGCGGGGGGGGGGGGTCGGTCGGAGCTGCTGGGTTGGGGTGGGCGGTTGGGGATGTTGATCAGGAGATCAGGGCTGCGGGGGTGTTAGTGATCGAGGCGGGCGGTGGGGATTAGTGATCGAGGCGGGCGGTGGGGATCAAGACTGGTGCAGGCAGGCTGGCGATCAGGCTGTGGGGGGGGGGTTAGAGGGCCGGTGATGCGGGGGTCACGGGGCTAGCCAACTATCGAGCAGGCCAGCAATCAGGAGGCCAGCACACAGGGGCTACTGCCCATGGCCAATCTCGGTGCTGGCAGGTCAGTGCAGGCACAGTGGTCCGTGCAGTGCTATGCTGCCGGCCTCCCCGGCGGGAATGGGCCCCACCCACTGATTGTTTACGTGATTCACGCAAGGGCGCTCTGCAGTGCTCAGAGTGTGGGAGATTCTTCTCTGAACTCCCACTTAAAAAAAAACATGATTTATTCTTGTGTTTACGCGAATTCGACACTTAGAATTTTTTTGGGAGAATCGCCCCCCTCAAGATTTGGTAGTTTACTTAGTTAGAAAACGCACCACACCACCTCTTTCTATTTTGTTTCTACCCCACCTTCAAAGGTGAGGAGTTTCTGTTATTTTTCTGCAGGCTCGAACCTGCTGCATTCTGAGCAGCTTTTTGATAACATTTCATATTGAAATTTTATGAGACCAATATTAACTCATTAATCATTCGATTAAAAGAAAATGAATTACAAAATCAAAGTGTGCTTGATCAGTCAGCTTTACCAGCTTTGACATTATAAACTAGTTGCTTTCTCAGCTGTAACATCGCTTAATGAAAACTATATGTCTTGATTTTACAAGACCTTCAAACAGGCTTAACAGCTTTCTCATTCGAAAGGATTGTTTAAAATAACTTTATAGCAGGCGGCAATCTTCTGACGTGGTTGGAACGGCAATAAGGAAATTACTACTGAAAATTTAGAATTAAATTTAGGAGCTGTTTTTTCACCAAGAAGAAAAGTTGCAAATTAAAATCTGGTTAACCTCAAGAACTAGTTACATCAGGTCTCCAAAGGTAGCTGTGGTGCGGGATTTTGCGGCCACACTCGCCCCGAAACTGGAAAATCACACCCGAGGGCAATGGACTTTTCCATGGTCTGTCCCTTGCCCGCTCCAATTCCCACGGTGGACGGGACAGTAAAATTTACCCCATAGTTTCAGTCGTCAATGTTGGCAGGCACCAGTAAGATCATGTGATGAAATTCTGCATTTCAATATCCAAGTCACAAATGCCAATTTGCTGATGCCCAGATCATGCAATCTTAGTATCAGCCCAATGCTGCTATAATGTGCTGACAGTGTCTTTCCCTTGCTCAGTGGTCTCCTGGGCAAAATTAATATTTAACTGAACGTCAATGGAGAGATTTCTAATGGAGTTGTTTATTGTTAGGTTTCATGGTTAAGATCAGGGGATGGCTCACACTTGTGTGTCGTGAACAGATTGGAGAATCTCTGTAAAGGGACTGAAATTATAAATACCCTGCTCTGCGACTGATTGAACAAGATCTGTTTATGTTGAAGATACCTGCCAAAATGTATCATCCTTTCGATATAAACAAAATATGTATACTTACTCGTAAAAGGTGGTCCATCCATTTTCATTACTTTTGGTTGCCATGAGACCAGTATTGCCATGATATGTCATCATGGCCAGTTCATGTCCCTGGGTAGACACACTCTTCAAAGCACTGTTTGTACCAATAGTCAACCAGTAAACTTGCCCATCTGGCACTACAAGCCAGAGTGGCATTCCAGTGGCATCCCGTCGAATATTTAGTAAGTTTCCATTATTGTCTTTGATTGTGCTGATGTCTCCATTCCCAGTGTACGTGATATTATAAAGGTAATCTCCGGTGATAAGGCTCTGGGTATATAAATGGCTACCGTTGAGGGTAAATAAATACAGTTCTTGATCAATGGTTGAAGCAACTTCGTAGAGATTCTGAGAATTGAGGAATGGCCTGTTTTTCCGAACAAATCTAATACGGATGTTCCCAAGATCTGCGATGTACAGTTCTCCCTCAGGGCATACTGCCAGGGACGAGGGGGCATTTAGTTTTGCATCCTTTGCATATCCATCATCACCTGAGTAACATTCACAGTTGGCATCGTTTTTGCAATCACAACCCGTTGGTGCTCCAGCAACTAGAGATATTTCGCCATTAGTTGTGACTTGGCGTACGCGGTTAATTTTCTTCTCGTCCGTTTCTGCAATGTACAGGATTCCATTATGGGAAATGGAAATAGCACTGGCTGACTCCAGAGTTGAGTGCACTGCCACCTTGCTCAGCAGGAAGTGATCAATTCCAGGCACCTGGCAGTGCATTGGGCGTCCAGCCACAATGCGAACTTGGTGATTTTCTGAAATCTGAAGTACCACATTGTTGTCCAGCACATAAAGGGAATTATCCATGGGATTCACTGCCAGATCAGTGGGCCATTCCAAACGTACCTGAGGGCAGAGTGTTACAAAATCAACCGTTGTTATTCATAGGTGACTTCATTCTGAGAAATGGGACAGGAATATATATGTTGATGTTGCTGAAATTGGTCATTCTCTTTCCTTCTGGTTTTGCATGACTACTTTTAATTTATATAAGGAAGGCTCAATGGATGCTTGCAATTTAAAGAAATGATTTAATGAGTAAAGTATTCAATAAGCATTTCTAGTTTGGCCTAAACAGATACAAGACCTAAATATATAAATTAAACTGGAACGCTATTGTGTCATTTATATATGACGCCACTAAAAATGCATTAAAGACTCTCCTCTCAACTTCTCACAACACAAAACAACACCTAGAATAATGGAATCTCAACAGTACAGAAGGAGGCCATTCGGCCCATCGAGCCTACGCCAACAACAATCCCACCCAGGCCCTATCCCCTGTAACCCCACGTATTTTCTGCTAATCCCCCAGACACCAAGGGACAATTTATCATGGCCAATCAACCTAACCTGCATGTCTTTTGGACTGTGGGAGGAAACCGGAGCACCCAGAGGAAACCCACAGAGACACGGGGAGAACGTGCAAACTCCACACAGAGGCTGGAATTGAACCTGGGCTCTTGGGGCTGTGAGGCAGCAGTGCTAATCACTGTGTCACCGTGCCGCCTAAATATTCTTTCATGAAGTCATCAATCTGCAAAAAAGAAATTCACCCCCATTGTAAATCTTGGATTTCTCACTTTTTCTTTGTCCATACCATAAGGAATACTAACATAAACTGAAGAAACTGCAAATATTCAAAAAGACAGATGCTTCGTCACTTGCTGGGGATTCCCAGCATTTTCTGTTTATATTTCAGACTTCCAGAATTCCCATTATTTGGCCGTCAGAAATACTGAGCAGGGTTCCGAATAACAATTGTAATCTAAAACACAATCTTTCCGACCTCATGGTGAAAATCTTCAATTTATGCAGGGAGAAGGCTGAAATGCTCCATTCTTTTTTGTTTTCTAGTTTCCACTTGTTTTCCATTGTTAAACAATCAAACAACTTGAAAGATTCTTACTTTTAACAGCCTACACTGAGTGCTGACAAGACAATTCTTATTAATTTGAACGAATGTTTCACATAGCTGATACAGCCCCTGCTGCTTACATATTGACACAATACTTCAATCAGCTCATGCTTAATGATTCAATTTTGTTTGGTTAAGCTTGGACTGCAACATCTTAATCTTGTTAAAGAAATGTCGCCAATGAGACAGATAAATTCTGAGACAGAGGGATGTAAAAGCAATTGAAAATCTCTTTAGGATATATTTTTCATGAAAAGAAATGGGATTTATGTAAAGAAGATGTGAAATGAGCTCCACCATATTACCTTCCTGCCAATTAGGAAATAGCACCATAATAAATGAGGTGCATTCATCACAATGTAATATGCATAATTTCCCTAATATTTACATTAGCATCAGAAAGCAAATTTCTTTTTTAAAACTAATGAACTTTCAATATTTAAAACCCATTTCCAATCAAAGCTGCCTTCTAAAAATTTCATGGCCTGTGATTTCACAATGACCGTTGAGATATAACTGAATGGTTTTTTATTCTTCCAAAAAGATAAAAGAATATTCTTGCTCCAGTTAACATGGCAGGGAGCCCAAATTGAATCTTTTCAGTGCACCACTTCCATCTCAACTTTATTTACCCTTCCATTGCCATTGTGACAATTCTGTAACTTTCATTCTTAAGTGTAACAGTTAGTTGTGCTGAAGTGAGGAACAAGTGGACCATCCTTCATGAGGAGATTATTTTTGCATTCCAGGATGATCCTCATTTAGCAGACAAGAACAAGACCCAATAGTGTTTTATGTTGGCCAGTCAGATCCAGCCTTGGATTCCTGGATTGCTAAACTAGTGGTCCACCATATCCTTTCAAGTTTGCATCCTTTGGACTTGATGCGAGGGGCATACCAGAGCGATTGGTGGGCGAATGGCCAGGGTAAGAGTGAGTAATGGTTTTGTGGGAAACTGGGGCATCAAAGAGATGTGAGTGCAGTTGAGCAAATCAGTGGCTGAAGAAATGTGGCAAAATAAGCATCAAACATAAAGCAGGTGGGATTTTGAAAGTGAATTGGGGGATAGTTTCTTCCAGGAAGGAAGACAGAATACAGAATCATCTTAATATGAATCTCTTTTAGGTGAATAATATTCTAGTATTTCTATTTATGATGTTTTCATTTCTTCTCAAAATGGTTTCTCCCATCTCAATTGTGCCTACATTACTTAAAGAAGTTCATAGACATTACTTCATTTTAAAGTGATGAGCTATTATCACAAACACATGCATGCAAGCTTGAAAAAAACAGGTTAACTACTTACAAGTAAATTATGTAAAATTATTTGATTAAAAAAATCACTGCCTCACCCGTGATTATCTCCACTTGTTCTGCTAACTCTAGGCCTGACATCATGTACCTACTCTGACTTAACCCATGATGTACAGAGAAATGTGCAGCCACTGGACTGTTTAGGGTTAGAATTTCATCAGGGTTTTTGCTGAGCATTTGATGTAATTCCAGTGCACGATTGACACAGTGTGGGCAGCACGGTGGCACAGTGGTTAGTACTGCTGCCTCACAGCACCAGGGACCCGGGATTCCCGGCTTGGGTCACTGTCTGCGTGGGTTTCCTCCGGGTGCTCTGGTTTCCTCCCACAGTCTGAAAGACGTGCTGGTTATGTGCATTGACTCGAAGAGGCGCCGTAGTGTGGCGACTAGGGGAATTTCACAATAACTGAATTGAGGTTTTAATGTAAGCCGTATTTGTGACTAATAAATAAACTTTACTTTTACAAACTCCAAAGAATCAGCGTAAATGGCCATTTTTTACCATTTCTCTAGGGTTGAAGATATGGTGGACAACTGGGAGAAATTGGAAATTCCCACCACTTAACCTTTTAGCTAATATTCTCCATCATTCATCCTCAATTAGTCCATAAATGATGAAACTGCAAATGGATTGTTTGCTTCACAAGATTATACTGCATGACAAACATATTACCTGGGAAATATCCATCACTGAGTCACAACTGAGAGGCCGTGCTGATGTTAGATCATTAGAACCAATCACAGAGGAGATGATTCCATTCTGATCAATCCGGCGAATCATAGTTCCATCCACAAAGTATATCAGACCAAATTTGTCGACAGCAATACCTAGTGAGGGAAAACAATGAATAATCCAACAACATTGTTAAGTAAGGGTTAGGCACAGACCACATGCATTTTTTCTGTTGATTAAGCCATAAACTTTCAAATTAGAAGGGGATTGGCAGGAATGCTCAAACTCATCATATTTCTGCACGTGTTAACATAGTGACAGATTAGTTTTATTGGTCAATACTTTATGAAAGCATTTTCTGCAATGACTGCAGGAAATACTCAGTGCAGCATCTGTGGGGGGAGAAACAGAGTTAATATTTCAGATCAATGACCTTTTGTCAGAAGATTTGATGAGAGGTTATCGACCTGACATATTTGGCGGGATTTTACAGCTTCGCTTGAGCAAGACCAGGAAATCCCGCCCGAGGACAACAGACATTCCATTGTCCACCCCTCGCCCGCTCTGATTCCGTGGTGGGTGGGGCGGTAGAATTCCGGCCATTAGCTCTGTTGCTCACTCTCAGATGCTGCCAGACCTGCAGAGTACTTTCAGCTTATTGCAATTTTTCAGCATCCATAGTAATTTGCTTGTCTTCTGTCATGATGTTTCTCTCGCACAGGAGTTCCCACACAACATGTTGATGTTAAAGGACTCTTCACACACACACACGCACACACTGTTGGTTTTTAAAAATGAAAACCAGACCACACCTGGGGTGCGGAGATAAGTATAGTCCATGAGTGGTGAGGGACATGGCCAGGCAATACCCTGGCACTGCCCTCTGGCACCCTGGCAGTGCCAACCTGGGCCTTCTGGGGATCCTATCGGAGGTCTCTTTATGTATAGTGGTTGGGGGTGGGGGGGGCACGGAAGGGAAGAGCCCTGATGTTTGTGAGGGAGTTGGAGGGGGTGGGGAATGTGCCCTGTTGTTGGTGGAGGGTTGCCCTGTTGTTGGTGTTGAAGTGGGGGTGGGGGGAGGCCATTAGGGGATTGGAGGACAGACGAGAGGACCTTTTATTAAGTTTTTTAACTTTAAAAATGGCGCCTCGATCTTGCGATTCCTGGTTTTGCCAGCATCTTTAGGCCCCACCCCTCCAGCTGTCGGTGTGAATCACACTTCCTCTTTTAAAAGGCACAGAGTGTAGTTCGATGTGATGAGAAAAGCCGACTGTGCAGCCTGAGAGCTTCACACATCTTAAAAAGACCTTCTCTGCACATCTGATTATTTCAATGGAAATGTATTTGTCCATAACCAATTCTGACCTAATAAGAGGGTAGGATGTGAGAATAGTTCACTCACTGTACACAACTAGCCTCATGACAGTAGAAAATCAACACACATATTTAAATGTGTATGGAAGGCAACAGATCATAGATACGACTTCAAACAAATTCTGGAGATGACCTCTCTGGGTTTAGTCATACAAAGATTAATGTGAAATGTAAGGTATTTAATCAGCTATATTTATTCATATAATCTTTGATTCCATTTTTCAAGAAATAGTTATCCAGCTCTTTAATGGCATTCGCTGATGTTAGATTCATGTTTCGCTCCATGAGGGAAAAATAATCTTCACAAATCTCTTATCTAGTCAGGTTTGATCTTCTCACAGTTTTTCTTCTGCTTTTGTGATTAAGATGTAAGTTAACATTATTGGAAAATATTCATGTAACTCATTAAAAAAAAATCTACACACTATGGACTGAACTTTACGAGGTGCCAAATTCCCTACACCCTCCTTGAAAAATCATGGGGATGGGGTGGGGGGGGGGAGCCCAGCCAGGAGAACACTGGCTGCTCCTTCGCCATTTAACTGTTAATAAGCTGCAAGGAGGATTACTGCCCCTCAGAGACAGGTGCTGGAATTTTACCGCCTCGCTCATCCGAGGGTTGACCGATCCCGCCTGAGACCAAAGGAGAATGCCGTGCTGCGAGCCTTGCCCGCCCCGATTCTGGGGCGGGCGAGACAGTACAATTCAGGCCAGGATGTCCCACCCCTCAGAGAGCTGCGAGCCAATCAGAGGCCAGCAGCTCGCCAGAACTTTGGGGCAGAGACGTGTGGCATTGGATCAGGATTTGGGTAAGTGTTTGAGGATCTCACCAGGTGTCAAGCTGGAAGTCCTCGGTGAGGAGGGTGACACGCTGGGGTTTGAGTGGTCATGTGAGGTCGAGAGGGGATCAGAATAGGGTTCCCAACCGGAGGTGCTCCCCCTGCCCTCCACAATGATCTCCTCCCCACCCCATCATCACGGTCTGCTTGACTGGCGCTGATGAGTCCAACCCACTTCTCCACATTCTGGGACTTGCTCCATGTTACTCGCCCAAGCCTCACTGCAGTAACAACGCTGGGCACTGCTGTGACTGATGAGATGTTGACCCTTTGATTGGTTGGTAATTCTTGGAGACAGGATCTTCACATTTAATGACATAGAGGTCCTGATGGCAGGTAGTTGGCTGCCCAATTGACATTTAATCCCATCAGGATTCTGAAAATGGCTATGGTGGGGTTGCCCCTGGCTTTCTGCCGGGTGGGCAGGGCTTTTGCTGTAGCCATTAAATTTGGCTCTATATTCCTTTCTACAACGACTTCTTTGTTCAGGTCCCATTAAATGCCCCAGATCTCCTTTACAATGGCCATATGGCTTGTTATTGTCTATTTTTTAGGGCATTATCAGAAAGAGGATTCTCTGTAACATTTATAAGTCATTTGAACTCCTGTAGAACTTCACCAGCTACTGCCTCCCATATAGATTTTCCCATTAATCACTGTTTTTGGCCTGGACAATAGTCCAGCCAGCCAATTTGCCATTTGATAAATGAGCCTTTGGCTGTAGTAATACTGCCAATTTCACAATGACACACAATGCTTTCAGATGTGTATTGACATAAAGATGAAAAGTTTTACTTTGGAATCAAGTCTTGTCTACCTGCTGAGCTCTCCAAAGCCAAGCACTGAAGACTAATATATCTTAAGGAAGCTGTCTCCAACTTCTTGGGCTTTACAGCACAGAGATTAGTCATAACTTTGTCTCTGTATCAAAAGGTCATTGCTTAAAGTCTCACTCTTGGACAGGAACATTTTATCATGGCTGACATTTGTGGGGAGGCAGGGTGAGCTGGTTTTGTTGGAGATGTTAAAATAAAGTCACAGCTGTCTGTTCAGATGGACATCAAAGGTCCCAGGACACTACTCATAGAGCAGGGAGTTTTCCTGGTTTCCTGGTTGCTATTTCTCCCTCAGCTAAAGCAGTATCATTGTTAATTTATCTCATTTATTATTTGTGGGATCTTGTGATGTGCAAACTGACTGCCACAATCGCAATATCCTGACGATGTGAGAGTTTGAATTGATTTGATTTGATTTTTCCTGAGGATGTCAGAGTTGCTATGTAAGCAAGGTATTTCCATAATTCCAGTGTGGATTAGATTAAGTCCACTGATCTCCGAGCCATTTTACAAACTTAGTTTGTCGCTGCCTCGGCAAAGCAGCCAGCATAATTAAGGACCCCATGCACTCCAGACATTCTCTCTTCCACCTTCTTCCATTGGGAAAAAGATACAAAAGTCTGAGGTCACGTACCAACTGACTCAAGAACAGCTTCTTCCCTACCGCCATCAGACGTTTGAATGGACCTACCTTGCATCAGGCTGATCTTTCTCTAGACCCTAGCTATGACTGTAACATTACATTTTGTACTCTCTCGTTTCCTTCTCTATGAACGATATGCTTTGTCTGTATAGCCTGCAAGAAACAATACTTTTCACAGTATGCTAGTACATGTGACAATACTAAATCAAATCAAATCAAGTTAGTTATTCAGTCTGTATAACATGATAAGAAAGTGATCAAGGCTACCAACTGTATCTTAACTTTAAAAGGAAGTTACTTTGACATGTGAAGCACCATGTATATCAGTGAGCACATCTGGAGAACTCTCTCCTGATGGGAAAAGCAAATTCCGATGTGTGCTTAAACTGACTTGAGATTCAAAGACAAGAATCTCTGCTAAATGTTCTGGTACCAATGATCTGAGCATAAAAATAAATAAAGTTGTACTAACGATCTGGCTGGAGACTTTACCTCTCGGACTGGTTAGAGTGGCTTCAGTCGCTTTTCCACCATCACCACATCGAGCTTCATCAAAAGGAAGACATTGATCTCCTGTTCCAGCCACTACCACAGCATTCTTAGTGATTTCCTTGACTCCAGTAAGTGATATTACTTTATAGACACGTCTGCTATTTGTATCAGACAGATACAATGATCCTGACACAGCATCCACAGAGAGGTAGTACTTGTGTGCTGGGCTGCTACTAAAAAAAATAAAAACACATGTTAAACTTCACATGAAGTCAACATTTAAATGGATTTTTAAAATAGTTACTTGCAAATTTAAATTTTATCAAAGTTAATTGCTGTGGTTCCCAATTAGGACATGTTACGCGTTTTTCACTCTTTTAACTCTTCAAAGTTAAAAACTCATGCTGCATCAACTCCTATTGACCTCTGGCCTGTTATCTATGTATCGCAAGTTGCTCAACACATTTTACCACAGTTTCCCTGTCTTTACTGATCGCCCGAGACCGGTACCTCTGCTGGTCTTGAATCCTGATGGCTCTGATTAGCCATATTCTTCCTCCCTCTATCGCCTCTACTCAGTTTTCGGCCAATAATCAATTGTCTCACTCAGTGTATTTATACCCCTCTAAATTGTATCCTTCAAGCCAGACCCTATACTTAACTAATTTTCCCCATGGGAAGGCCCAATCTCTATTTATTCTTGCCTAATGAAGCCAGGGTCGTTATTTAATTAATGACTTTGGTATCAAAATCCCCCTCAGTTCATTAACCCCCATATTTTTTAGTTAATTTTATCAACTTTTTCTTAAAGTCATTTAGTTTCTATTTCCTCATTGTTTGTTTTGTTTCAACCAAACTCCTTTTTTTAGTCAGTTCATTTCTCGGGGTTCCATTTTTATTTTTCATTGTCACAACGTCAACCCACTATCCTTCTCACTTGCCCTCTAGCCCTTATCTCCCTTTCTCCAACCTCTTATCTCCTCATCTTTTTCCATTTCCTCCTTCCACCTCCCCAATCTCTGCATTTATCTATACTCCACTCCCTCCTTAATGTACTTGGTTCCGACAGAGCACTTATTCACTTCAGCCTCCAAGCTGTGACGTCTTCTAGCAATCTTCAACTCTCTTTCCCCAATCAACTCATCTTCACTACTCCCTGCCAAACCAAGACCTGTAAACACTCATACTGTTGAGCACTCTTTCACCCGTCCCCAAATCTTGCATCACTTTTCTATTTTTCTGTCCCCTCAGCCTCTATCTCACCCCAAAACCAATTTACCATTGAATTCTACTCCACCTTGTTTTAGTTACCCCCATTTCCTACTTTTGTGCATCTATATTTGCAATACTACCTCTCCACTGGTCCAATGATTCTCCACTCTAATCTTCCCTGACTTGAAAATTGCATCGCATTGATCTCCTGTGTGCATTTTGATGGGTGATCAACTAGTTGTACGTGAATTTGGTGTGTGGGGCATCTAATTCATTGAGAACTTCTGTGGGAACTTGTCCTGCTATACTACTGATTACACCGGCAGATGACCCAGTGACAGAGTGTTCAATGTCAAGATGTGTTACACTTTGCTAGTCTCAGATTCCATCAGTCTGGGATCACACAACAAACATTACTATACAGTTAAGCAGGCTTTTAATGTTTCGGACCCTGTTTCCTTTTTCAACTTGTAACTTGGAAAATTAAAATAATTAATTTGAAGTTTTAATTTTTTCTATCCTTGGGCCAGCCAGTTTGCTCGATTGCATCCTACTTTCTTTAACTGGTCTGAGGCCTCTCACAATACCTGGACCTGCCATCTCAGTTGCTCTCAAACCTCATGTTTATATTTTTGAACAGGCCTGAGCCTTTTGTACAGTCTCTAGAATGTTTTTCTTTGATAATTGTGTTTTTTTGTTTCATCTATGGCGCTTCATGTTGTCACCATCATTGCTTTATCCCTCCTCCTTCTTGCATACATGCAGTCACCATGGTGATCACACTGGGCATGAGGATTGTATTATAGGTGCCTAATATCATAGAAATCATAGAAATCATCATAGAAACCCTACAGTACAGAAAGAGGCCATTCGGCCCATCGAGTCTGCACCGACCACAATCCCACCCAGGCCCTACCCCTATATCCCTACATATTTTACCCGCTTATCCCTCTAATCTACGCATCCCAGGACACTAAGGGGCAATTTTCAGCATGGCCAATCAACCTAACCCGCACATCTTTGGACTGTGGGAGGAAACCGGAGCACCCGGAGGAAACCCACGCAGACACGAGGAGAATGTGCAAAATCTACAAAAATATCTACAAAAATCAAATTTCTTTCAGATTTTGGGACCTCCACACTTCTGAGCACGCTATTTCCCAGAACACAAGTTTCCTGCAAATCTGAGGATGCCCATAATGCAGACAGTTTAATTTTATTGTGCATTTTATAGGGTTTATTAATATAATTAAAGAGTACATTTGCTCTCTTAAGAAGGTGATTTTAAAAATTTAATAGCCATTTGGTGTTTGTGGGAACAGCTGGTGCCAACTCCTTTCCCCAATCCCTATCTTCAAATGATAAACATTATTCTCCAGCTAGCAAACCAGAGGAATGTTAGACTTCAGTTCGTCGACACATTTGTATAACTAATATGACTTCAGCTAGCAAATTGTCCTGTACCCAAACTTAGTGATGAAAAGCCTTAAGATGTACCAAGGTTAGTTTGCTCTAAGGAAGCCAGAAGCTTTATCATAGAATCACAGAATCCCTACAGTGCAGAAGGAGGCCATTCAACCCATCAAGTCTGCACCAACTCTCTGACAGAGCATCTTACCCAGGCCCACTCCTCTGCCCTAGCTCCGTAATCCCACATATTTATTCTGCTAATCTACCTGCCTACACATCTTGAGAGACTAAGGAACAATTTACCATGGCCAATCCACCTAACCCGGACGTCTTTGGACTGTGGGAGGAAACCCGACCACCCGAGGAAATCCACAGAGACATGGGGAGAACATGCAAATTCCACACGCTCAGTGACCCAAGCTGAGAATCGAACCCGGGTCCCTGGCGCTGTGAGGCAGCAGTGCTAACCACTGTGCCATTATGCTGCCCTTTCTTCCCATTGGTCAAGAATCACAAATATATGGTTAGAAGTTATTAGTTATGTTGGCACAGCATCATAAACATGGGCTGAATATTGCAAAAACTGCCTGGAAAATGGGTACAAAAATGGCACATCAATAGAATCTTTGTCCTTGTGTGGGACATTGCAAGTTGACGATAATTGCCATAGGTTGAGGGTTGCTGTAAGAATCCAATATTAGGTGTAGTATTAGTGGCTAAAGTAACTGTCTTCAGGTTGGGAAGTACCAAAACAATCTGGTATAAAGGTCAATAATAACTGCCTGAAGAGAAAATGAATAGTCTTTCTTTACAAGCTGCTTTCAGCTTGAGAGAGAGAGAGAGACAGACATAGAGAGAAATACTCTTCAAGCAGCTGTGAAATGTGCAGCTTCAGGAGCTAATGCAGACTGAAAGCTACAGCAGTTAAGGTTGACTGGGAAACTAAAGCTTAAACTTAAACCTGCAAAGGGGTTTACATGACTGCTAGAGCTATGTTAACTAAACTGAAGTTGCTAAGGATGTCATGAGTCAAAAGAGCAAGTTCAAATAACCAAGAGGAAGAGAAAACCACTGAAGTCCCAGGAACCACAGAAAAACAGAGAGAGACATGTTGAATTTGCATGTTCTCCCCATGTCTCGACTTGTGGAATGTTAAATATTATTCTTTGTTGGCCAATGAACAATGTTAGTTTGCATTCTAAATTG
Organism: Mustelus asterias; assembly: GCF_964213995.1. Taxonomy (NCBI): domain Eukaryota; kingdom Metazoa; phylum Chordata; class Chondrichthyes; order Carcharhiniformes; family Triakidae; genus Mustelus; species Mustelus asterias. The sequence continues at coordinate 71,997,181 of NC_135810.1, read as the reverse complement.
GTGATTGTCCTTTTTGCCAATAAGATTATTTTTCCACCAAAATTTTCTTACTTTGGGTTTAATATAGAATCTACATTCTTATATTGATGTTTCATTTCAGAAAGGAAAACCTACTGTAAGCTTTCTTGCCCAATTAATGTTAGCCACCAGTCACATGACAAATTGCCTTTTTGATTAGTAATTTTTAAAAAACACAGTAATAGACACTGTTATTGAGCACTGGATCATAATCCGTAAGGTATTTGCACAGTGTATGCATATGAACCTTTTGGTTGGGGCGGCATGGTGGCACAATGGTTAGCACTGCTGCTTCACAGCACCAGGGTTCAATTCCGGCTCCGGTGACCATCTGTATGGAGTTTGCACATTCTCCCCGTGTCTGTGTGGGTTTCCTCCGGGTGCTCTGGTTTCCTCCCATACTCCAAAGATGTGTGGATTAAGTTGATTGGCCATGTTAAATTGGCCCTTAGTAGGGTAAATATGTGGAGTTATGGGGAGAGGGTCTGGGTGGGATTGTTGGCAGTGCAGGCTCAATGGGCCAAATGGCCTCTTTCTGCACTGTAGGGATTCTATGGCCAGAATTCTACCGGCGCGCCCGTCCTGGAATCAGGGCGGGCATGGTTCGCAGAACGGAATTCTCTGTTGGCACGGGCAGGATTTTACGAGCCTCACCCGAGCGAGGCCCTAAAATACCGGCCTATGATTCTATGATTTCAGTGCATGTGCGGCAAAATGTTAAGTCAAAAAGTAAGAGTGTGAGTGTTCAACTTTAATCATTCTCAGTGCATTATTTTCTTGGTTAATGAATGGTGAGAGATCTTTGTAAAATGAATGGTGCAAGTGAAGTATATCGGCTTATACTTTGTGAGAGTATGCATGATATTTCTACTAGAACATGTGGTTCAAACGGCATCATCATAGCCACATTTCTGGGTGACTTTATTAGATTTCTATTGGTCAACACAGATGTTGTACATATATTGATATTAAAATGAAGGTTCTCGAATCTCGAATACATTACCAAGAAAAGGAATGGTTTTGCTGACTATTTGATGGCAAGAGGTGACAGATCTGTCAATCTTAATGAATGAAATACAGCATTTCATTTTATACAAAAAGTGAAGACTAATTTGTATATTAAAAAAATCCTTATATTTTTCTGCGACACTATCTGATGTTATAAAATCTTTAAATTAAGTGTTATTTCAGGGATGGAGCTCAATCATCCTGTTTGCACTCATTTGCTTTTATGGTGTGAAGTCCTTCAATTTAACTGTAAATAACCCCAGGGCCACCTCACTAGATTTCCTAAGAATATTAAACTTACTTCTGCAATTTATGAGATGTTCTTATATATATTTTGTTGCTTTCTTAAGAATAAATAAAATCTTAACTTTCAATTATAGTATTTACCTCATCAGCCTCTAACATAGCTGAACTCCCTGCCCAAACTCTGCTGGCTACTGACTGAGAGAGAATAACAGTGGTGCTATTAATTGGAATCCCCATCTCTGCACGATTCCATTTGATGCTTCCGAGGCTATTTTATCTTTATATTGGAATGCCTTGACCTTCAAAGGTATCAAGGCCATTGCTCTGTGATATGAAATGCTCTATTTATATTCATTTCCAATGATACTCCAAATGACTGATGGATATAGCAGTACTATCTGATTTGCTCCCTTAACCAGGCGGCAGTTCCACTCTGCCAGCCACTACCACAGTGTAATAAATGCAACAAACTTCCATAGAGCTGGCTGCTGCTTGTAGTGTTTTTGCAAAACAAATAATCCTATTATTTAACAAAGTCAAGTCATACATATCATTCCCTTACCTGTGCCTGAAATCTTTATTTCTGACAGAAGACAGGTACAGAAGAGACAGAAAAAGGATTCAGTATTAGTTTTTGAGAAAATCGTAAATATCCAGGAAGAATATTGACAGCCAAGACAGATTAGTTCATGAGATTAAACAAAATTTTTGTGAATGTGAAAAGATGATAACAACCTTCATTAACTTTGTCTCCATCTATTTTGGCATGTGAAGAATGAGCACTTTATTTGAAAAACCGTTTACTCTCATACTAGAACAACACATTTTTTTCTAACTTCAGGTACAGGTTAAGTCTATTTCAGTACATAACAATAATTCTCTGCTAATTCTGTCTCCCAGCAATACAGGTTTGATAAGTAACTTGTGAAGTGCAAAGTGACAGGTTTCGACAAATCACATTCATAATACCAATATTAATATCAATGCTGATATTAGGGTCCAGTTTTGTACTGATCTTTTGCAAACATTCACCCGAACTACTTATATGAACGGAACATAGAAACATTAGGAACAAGAGTAGGATGTTCAGTCTTTTTAGCCTGCTCAGTCATTCATGGTTGATCTGCACCTCAAATCCATTAATACACCTATGTTTCATTTCCATTGGACAAAAATAAGCATGGATGATTCACTATTTCAGAAAAAAATAAAAACGTTTTAACCTGGCTGGTGTAATGCACATGTTTACTGGGAGGTAATTCTTCAGTGGACCAGAGTTTGCCTTATTTCACAATGCTATGGTGATGGGTTAAGCATCAAAATTGGCTTAGGTTGATAAGTGGCAAGTAACATTCATGTCACACAAGTTCCAGGTAATGACCACTTCCAACAAGACAGAAAGTAAGCAACTTCCTTTGAGATTTGACCACATTACCATCACTGAATTCCTCCCCCTCCCACCTCTCTCATCAACATCCTGGGGGTCATTTATGACCAGAAATGTAACTAGATCAGCTACGTCAATGCTGTGGCTACAAGGGCAGGTCGGAGATTGGATATTATGCATGATGTGGAGTTGCCGGCGTTGGACTGGGGTCGGCACAGTAAGTGGTCTCACAACACCAAGTTCAAGTCTGACAGGTATATTTGGTAGCACGAGCTTTCAGAGCGTTGCCCCTTCACTCACCTGATGAAGGGGCAATGCTCCAAAAGCTCGTGCCACCAAATATACCTGTTGGAAGTAAATCTATTGTTGTGAGACTACTTACTGTGTATATTATGCAGCAAATGACTCATGTCCTGATTCCACCAATTACAAGGTACTGGTCACAAGTGTGATGGAATGCTCTCCATTTGCACAGATGTTGCAGCTCCAACAATTCTCAAGGAGCTTAACACCATTCAGGACAAAGCAGCCCACTTGATTGCCACACCATTCACTGCCTTAAACACTGAATCCCGGTACCATTGGTGTACAGTATCTGCAATGTACACCATCGACAATACACATTGTGGTATCTTACCAAGGTTTCTTCAATAACATCTCCCAAACTTTCAAAATCTAACACCTGAAAGAACATGGATAACAGGTGCATAGGAATATCACCAACTACAAATTCCCTTCCAAGTCACAGACAGTCCTGACTTGGAAAGATATTGCTGTTCCTTCTTTGTCACTGTGTCAATATCTTGAAACATCTTACCAAACAGATCTGTGGTAATACCTACACCACATGACTAACCCTAACCCTAACCTTCATTAGGGCAATTTGGGATGAGTAATAAATGCTGGCCATGTATATATAGAAGACCAGACATATAAAAGAAAACATGGCGCACTCACATAAAGTTGAAATGGTGAGTTTTGAGCACTACAATGTATTGACCCAAACTCTATTCACTCTTAGTAAGAGATTTAAAGTAAGGTAACATATTGAGACACATCAACTGAGCTGAGCATCAAATTCTCCATCCTCGCTTGCAATGGCAGTGAGGTATAAACGGTCGGAAAATTCCAGCTGTAATGACAGGTGTTGCAAAGAAATACATGGGGCAAAGAACAATCATGCTGATGTTATGTGGGCAGTCTTCCCAGGATAGGGTTGACATCTTCCATCCTAACCCAATGGAAAGCAAACAGTGGAGCCATTTAGTGTTGGCCAATAGTGATAGCGAATGACAACAATGTTAACTAACTCAGTGTTATTGTGATGCTTGATGTTCCTCACTCTAATCTCGTTATGCAATTTATTGAATTTGTCTTTATATTGGCCAGTTAGAAATTGCCTGATTAGTGACGGTTAACTCAGTTGATGTAATTAGAATGTAGTCTTTTAGAAGATTCTGATAATTGGTTTAATACCAATAGCTGACCTGCTGCAGGAAGATACAAGCATTAGTCAATTGTAATGTGAAATAGATTTAAAGCAGCAGCTTTCACAAACGTTTAGAGCATCTAAATTCCACATAAGGAAAGAGATCATTCTGCATTTTATTCACTGAACATTTAATGAATTTGCATTGTCTGCATAATGAGACCCTGGATTTCTGGCCATGTTATTTGGGAAACCAGATAATCTGGGTCCCTATTATATTTTGTGCTTATGAAAAATCTTGACTGACAGATCATATTCCCACCTGGCAAATGGCACATCCTAATTTTAAAAGTGTCATCCAATGTATTCCGTTTCATTCATAACTTGGTAATGTGCAGTACTGCTAAGGGCCTCAGAGGCAGGTGCAATATCATTAGGATACCAAGCATTTTTTAAGCTGGTACTTTATAAATCGATTTTATCTTGCGCCATAGCATCGAAGTTCCAATCCCTCCCTCCACCTGAGGCAAATACTCCAGCAGTATCACAAATGAGTCTGATATTCATTCAAACCTCCAGCTACCCAGAGATTGTTCAGCTAGGTAAACATCCAGAAGAGTGACTGAGGGTGGTCCGGTCCAGGGAGGAAGCTGAGATCCTTGTAAAAATCCAATTTTATTTTAAACTATCAGGTTGGCTCCCTTCCCTAATAGGAAAAAACAGTTTGGACCATATTCTTATTTCCCCGTTTTTACTGGTGTTCCATTTTAAGGTATACAAGACCAGTTTGGAGCAGGATTCTTATTTCCCTATTTTTATTGTTTTTATATTTGGGACAAGAGCTGAAGTTGAAATGGGCAGGGGCGGAGGACAGCGCTTTGGATAGCCATACCTCCCCATGATGCCCATGCTATAGCTTCTAATTGTATGGGGATAGACTGATGTTAAAGATTTATCTATTGTCACCGGTGTGTTACAGAAGTGACCCAACAAGCTTGAATTGGGATGTGCTGGAGTGAATGAGTGAGAAGCAACTTGCCAAAGCATCTTTCAGGTTATGAATGAAACGGAATACATTGGATGACACCTTTAAAATTAGGATGTGCCATTTGCCAGGTGGGAATATGATCTGTCAGTCAAGATTTTTCATAAGCACAAAATATAGTAGGGACCCAGATTATCTGGTTTCCCAAATAACATGACCAGAAATCCAGGGTCTTATTATGTAGACAATGCAAATTCATTAAATGTTCAGTGAATAAAATGCAGAATGATCTCTTTCCTTATGTGGAATTTAGATGCTCTAAACGTTTGTGAAAGCTGCTGCTTTAAATCTATTTCACATTACAGTTGACTAATGTTTGTATCTTCCTGCAGCAGGTCAGCTATTGGTATTAAACCAATTATCAGAATCTTCTAAAAGACTACATTCTAATTACATCAACTGAGTTAACCGAAACTAATCAGGTAATTGATCACTATCAAAGCTTCTCAATCCCAGTCTCACAGCTAAATGATGCTGACAACTATTTAGAAGTGAGACTTCAACAAAAAAATGTTCAATAAGAAACAGAATTTCGAAAATAATGACTATTTGTCAGCATTAATCACTGATGCCTGAGGCTGGATTTTTCTTTGCAGAGCGTGTTTTGCGAGTCTGGCCATTTTGCTGCTCGCAACCTGCACTCCCAAGATGTGCAAATTTGCCCAGGATTTTCATCCTTTTCCGTTGGGTTCAGGTTCTCAGTGCAGTTTGAAGGACGTGAACCAGTGTGGGAAGAGAGCAGGGATAGAGGTGGGCTGCTGAGAAGGCCTACCTCAGTTCTCAATGATAGCAGCGCGGCTCGTAACATTGTTTAAATGCCCCTAAAACTTACATTTTAGCCTCCTCAATCCCCACCCATCCCTTGCCACCCTATGCCTCCTCCATGGATACTTGATAGCCACTTATCTTGTATTCACTATGTATGGTCCTCGGGGGTGCGGAGGGCGGAGGAGTGGGGGGGGGGGAATGGGGGCAGGAGAATAGTTTTAGTAAATATCTCACCATCTAATAAAAGCCATCATAAAACAGACAGGGCAGAATTTTCCCGCCGGCCAGATCTTCTGATCCTGCTGATGGCGATCCCTCACTCTGGGTTCCCCCATTGTCAATGGCAAGAATGGAAGACCCTGCCACCAAACCAAAGGCAGGCAGTCTCTGCCATCGCAAAACACGCTGCGTAGAGAGGGCAGAAAATCCCGGTGACAGTACTGAAACTGAGAAAAACTGCATTCTGCCACATACCTGTGATTAATACCTGTAATCCTATTAGCTTATATCAAGAAACCAGAAACCACAGTTTTTCAAGTGTCAAAGCAGGGTTCCTTTAATTACCCAGAACTGTCACTCCATTTAAATAACAGCACCAAAGATTACAGCGAAGGCTGATGGGACGTTTTGTAACATTTTTCAATGCATTATGATACTTCCTCCATTGGAAAAGTATTTTCATGCATGTGAAAAACTATATAATGCTGGTCAACTCACCTTTGCAGAACAGATCCTCAAGATGAATCACTGCATTGAAAACCTATTGACATTACCATACATCACCTAATAGTGACAGACTTACTGTTCAGAATGTTCCCAACTCTTCAACAGGCTTTCCAATTTTTTCACAAACTTTGAAACTTGGCATGCTTTTCATGGATTTCCAAAACCGCACATTGCCAGAATAAAATGGCTTGCGGAAGGAAATCCAATTTCTATCCCCTATTTAAAATGGGGTACTCAATCTCGGAGGGGTTGGGTGTATGCTTTTGATACTGGGCATTCCCGACGTACAAAAAGGCCAGAAAAAAATGGTGTGAAGTTCAAAATGCAGAAGAAAACAGATTTTCTCAAAAAAACACAGGTCTGGCCATTCATGCATGAAAATGCACCTTTCCATCCAGAGCAAAACTCAGCTCCTGGGAACAAATTGCCTCTCACTGTTGGTTAGTGAATAATGGAAAGCTTTCATGGAACTAGATTTTTAAAGATGTCTCATAGCAGAATATGGGAAAGGATAAAGGTTGGATACAAATAAAGCATTAAAAATTGGAACATGGACATTAGTTTTTATTGCAATATTCTAAGGAATGAGTTTCCATTTTTGTTGTATCCGATTCTCATCAGGTTACCCCATATTGCACTTGGTTCCAAAAACAAGTAGGTGGCTGAGTACATGTTCCTAAACCCTCCTCGACATCTTTCGTGAGCTGAGTCCTCTCGTTTTTCCTTTCCTCCTAATTGTCCAGCTCACACTCTCTAATTTGAGAAGCTAATACAAATTTTAATCATTTTATAATGCTCTATGTTAGTTCACCCACAATCCTCATTAGGATATTGTTCCATTCATTTTAAACCACATTTTTGTGATTGAATAACATCACAGAACCTACATGAATTAGACTAGTACCCAAAGTTATCATACCTTAACTCCAGTATATTTACGACATTGCCTGAGGGGAAGATTCTCCGAACATAATTAAAATCACCAACGTATATGCTTCCATCTGATCCGCACGTCAAGGCAACTGGTGCAAGGAGCTTGTTACCAGCTGCAAGGCCATTGCAGCTTGGACATGAAATGCTCCGTCTTCGGCCATTTCCGATAATGCTTCCAATGACAGGTGGTTGCTGGGATATAAAATTATTTTCACCATTTCCCTTGTGTAAAATACCTGCAACAAAACAAATGATTGTTAATATTTAGATTTTATAAAGTATGAGACAACAAAAACAATTATAGTATGAATACAACATGCATTGAACCTATGTCAAACCTTATTAACAATAACTTAAGTTAACCAGGCAGCATAGTGGCACAGTGGTTAGCACTGCTGCCTCACAGTGCCGGGGTCCCAGGTTCGATTCCCAGCTTGGGTCACTGTCTGTGCGGAGTCTGCACTTTCTCTCTGTGTCTGTGTGGGTTTCCTCTGGGTGCTCCGGTTTCCTCCCACAGTCCGAAAGACGTGCTGGTTAGGTCATTGGTTGTGCTAAATTCTCCCTTAGTGTACTCGAACAGGCGCTGGAATGTGACGACGAGGGGATTTTCACAGTAACTTCATTGCAGTGTTAATGTAAGCCTATATGTGACAATGATAAGTTATAACACTGCACTCTGATCAGTGTATATGCATGACTGCCATTGATTATTTTTTATTTGAATGGCTATAACTCATAGCAATGTTCAAATAAGAACTTCCTGATGATATACAAATGCAGGTGTCAATACAAAAAGAAATATACAAATACTGAAAGAAAAAACTGAAATGGGAAATTCTAGATATGGGCACAAGGCTAGGTAACATTTGAAAGAAAGAGACAGGCAAATGTCCTTTGTATGTGCCTGGTTGTCCCTTTCTGGCTTGTTCATTTGGCTTTTAGTAGGGATGTAAAATCAAGGATAAATATCTTCAATGATCTCGATATTTGGGCATCAGGCAAATCAACTGATGTTTACAATATTCAAAGCTTCAATCAAGTTCTTATTCATGAAATAAAGTGCAAGAATGAAATTGTTCACCTCTAGCAGGAATGACGATACCCTGTAAAAGAAAATGCGGTTCCAATGTTGTAAATGTCTACATTTCTTTCACAAAATTTGACGAGTTAAGTTGGGATAGTCAGATCAGGTTAGTGGAGGATAGGAGTTGCAGCTAGGTTTGGGTTGGATCGGGGGGGGGGGGGGGGGGGGGGGGGCGGGGGGGTTGTTGGTGATGAATCCTGTGCGGGTGGCAGGGATTGATCAGGGTATTTTAAATAGTTACACTGAAGTTAGAAGAGGATTTATTTCTTCTAACTTTTTCAGAGTAACTCTTAGAGTAACCCTGGCAAAACCATACAAAGTTAGTGATTTAAATCACTTTGTCGAACGGTTCCCAGTGGAGTGCAATTGTCCAATGGAAATTAGACCTTCTGGACAACTGTGGTGAGAATAGTTACTTGGGAACTTCCAAGAGGGATTCCCCAGTGGATCTTTGGGTTTTCCCCCAATCCGTGCTGGAAGCCCCGAAGTTATGTATCATTATTTTCCCCAGTTAGTTTTTATATAACAGTGTAAGTCAACTTAGTGTTTGATAAAAAGACTGGAAATCCATGGCCTAGATTTTGCAATTGAGCAAAAACTAAGTTAATGTGACCCCTGTTCCACAGACAAAACCGATTGTATCTCTTTTCCGATGCTGATATATCTGTTGCATCATGCTCCTTTAAATTTAATTTTGGTGGGCTTGCAATGGTGTAATTATTTCTGCTCGGCCTTCTGCCTTGGATGAAGGGGAAGGGGAAATGGTCGCACCAGCTGCTGTAGCATAGTGCATCATGTCCAGCAAACCCCACAACTGTAGCCATTTACTTCCCTCTTGCTCTAGAATCAATTCCATTAGGGAAGGTGGACCATTCATGGACCATTCATATTGAAGGTCTTCCATGAAAAGCACAAGGCACCTGGTGGAATAAATTCTGTCAAATTCCTAAAACTGTGACATAAAAACTAAGTTAATGTGACCCCTGTTCCACAGACAAAACCGATTGTATCTCTTTTCCGATGCTGATATATCTGTTGTGTATTGATGGCATTATCATTTTATATTTCAGATTTATGGAATCTACAGCTTTTTCCCTTTTTATTTCAATATTTAGTTTCAATCAAGTGAGTTCTTCTGGTGCTACTGAAATGATTGTTGTACTGTTTACTTACTACTCCGTATGTTGAGGGCGTGGTGTTTGTCTAAGGTCCATCCACCCAGGTTAGATGCATCTAACTCATAGCCTTGCAGAACAGCAGTACGCTTCTCCCAGAGTATCAGATCAGGACATGATTCATATTCATAACCCACAGACACTGCAAGGATAAAATTGAAAATAGGTCAAAAGGATGTACAGCATATCATGGAAAGAACTATCTCTGCCAATCCATTCAAAATCAAGTTTCTTTTTAAATTAGCCTGATTAAACATCAGCAAAGCACTTTGAACTTGGGGTTAGATGCAACATTGAACTAATAACTAATACCAATAGGTCTCCCAAAATGAAGAAATCTAAGTATGAATCTGGTTCAGATATGAGGAAAAAGGTCACTTCTCACAAATGCTTGTTAATAGACACACTTGAAGGAAGATTTAGCAGCCGTATTCAAGACACCAGTGGCATATGTGTCTGCATAATAATGAACAAATTTGCCTTTGAAAGAGACTGAATTTGTAAAGTACATTGTTGGCATGAATATAATTGATAAGATACTCACTTCATATCACTAAGGAGTTTTTACCCCCCTACGACAGTATTTCAGTAATTGGGCATTTAAATGTTACTAATTACAACAAGCAAGTTAATGCTTTTATTTTAAAAAAAGAGAAACATTCAATATATTTAGAACTCAAAGCTTTTTCACTCTGTGCACAACAATTCAGTATAATACATCAAGATTTCATTTCTGTGTCCCCTTTTGCTGAACATTCATTAACATTGCTTCCATAATATGAAAATCTTTATATAAAGAGGGTTCACGCGATGCACTTTTTCTGCTGTGAAGGGGACCTTATTGAGATTAATGAGCATTAACACAGAAGTCCTAAAGGCCTTTTTATTTTTATCAAACTCAAATTTTAAACAGGCAACGTTTCACCCATTTTAGGTTGTAATTTGCCAAGTTTGCATCTCATTTTGGAGTGATGAAGAAATACATTTGGTTCTCAATCCCTTTCCCTGGGAAAAACTTCACTATTAATACCAAGTCTAGAATTCAGGAAGGAATAAACTGGAAAAATCTTGGGACAAACTGATGAGATCCAACACAAACAAGGTTGAAATAAAGTAACCGTTGGAATAATGTTAATAAACAGAGGGAATTCTACAAACAACGCCAACCTTTCAACTGTCAATCTTTTCTATAGAAAAGGAATTTATTGTCGAACGATGAAACAGAAATGTAAGCATTGAATTTCCAATTAAAAAGTATCTGTGAAACCAGAACTAAAAATTATGATTTTGGAACTATGTTAGGGACAGAATTCTTGGCAACTTCAATGGTTTCTCAGAAAGAAACAATTTCTATCAGTGGTTTGCATCCATACTATAACTGGTCACTTATTTTCAGATTCATGGACAAACTACACTTTATAAACTTGTTGTCAAATTAAAAGTCTTAACTTCTGCTTGGACTGTGAATACTTTGCTATTTAATTTTGGATGATTTTGCTTCTTGACAAATATGAATTGATTGACTGCTGAAGATGTTGCTTGTTGTCATTTCACCAGCTGCTTGAAGGTGTAATTATTAAAATTACAGAGACAACATGAGCGTTGAAAGAAGTGACAGATTTGATTTTAATAATCAACATTCAAAAAAATGACAATGAATGAGAAATTACAATCAGCGGGTTTCATTTCAATATAATCACCGTGGAAACCTTTGAGATAAACACATTTTTAATAAAACCACCATCAAGTAAGTTAGCTACTTCTTACAGAATCTGCTCTTCTGCTTTCAAAGAGATGTTGATTGTGTTGTCTATTTAGAGGGAACACCTCACTGATGTGACAAGAAAATAGTATTCAATTATACCCATCAACAACCCTGCATTCTGGCTAGCTTCTGAGCATACTTTCAAACTCTACTGAGAATACTTCAATTATGATTGATGCTTTCCTGAAACGCACAACATGCCTTTCAAAGTAAAATGGAGCACCTTTCAGCAAAGGTTTTTAAAGTTTTCACAAGTAGGGTTCCATTGACACTGCAATGAAGTTACTATGAAAATCCCCTAGTCGCCACCTGTTCGGGTACGTTGTGGGAGAATTTAGCATGGCCAATACACCTAACCAGCACATCTTTTGGATTGTGGGAGGAAACCGGAGCACCCGGAGGAAACCCTCGCAGACACGGGGTTTCATTTGCTTCAATATTTTAAAGGGGAAAACTAGGATAATGCTCCAGTTTATCTGCTGCAGAAAGGAATTGGAACAGCTTATTTGACTTGTTCTCATTTGGGAATTAGCCTCAACTTCCCACTGGAGAATCGCTTAGGTAAAAGAAGAAAGTACAATGCAGAGCTCTAGAAACAAGGAAGGAGCCACTGAAAATAGTTGAGAGTCACCTTAGTGTTACCTTTAACACCTAGTGTGTTCTTGCATTTCACTTAAGTGATCAGACTTCATAGAATCATAGAATCTCTATAGTGCAGTAGGAGGCCATTTGGCCTATCGAGTTTGCACCAACAACAATCCCACTCAGTCCCTATCCCCTAACCCCACGTATCTACCCAGACATTAAGGGTCAATTTAGCATGGCCAATCCACCTAACCCGCACATTTTTGGACTGTGGGAGAAAACCGGAGCACTAGGAGGAAACCCAGGCAGACACAGAGAGAACAAGCGAACTCCATATACACTGTGACCGAGGCCGGAATTGAACCCAGTTCCCTGGTGTTGTGAGGCAGCAGTGCTGACTACTGTGCCACTGTGGTCCATCTTGCATCAAGTGACACAATGAAATTCCTCAGGAAAGGGGAAACTAGAAAGTGAATTCACCCGTATCACTTTTTCTGCCTTCTTGACCACTGAGAATGGACATTTGCCAACCACTCAGAAGTGAACCTCAGGAATTTTCCAAGGGGTATACTTTGGGATGGGATTTGAGTCTAAGGGAGGGAATGGTAAAGAAATAAGGGGGAAGTGAAATTCAACAAGATGATAAAAGCTGTGACTAAAATTTGATTTACTGTGACCACATCCCTGGTCAACCGACAGATACTGTTTTCTACATCACCAGTTCTGACAATAAACACAAAAAGATGTCTGCAGCATGGCAAAACTTACCAAATGCTTCCGATAGTCCGTAAACCTTTTGGCTGTACACATCCGTTTTGTCCCAGATGAAGTAGTAGGATAGGTCAGGAGTAGCAGGAAACCACTTTTGGAAGAGTCGGCCTTCCACGGCTACCATGAGATGTACTTTCATTAGATTGAAAGGGATGGAGGGGTGGGTCAGACTAATCCTCATGATTGATTTGTAGCCAGCATTGCGGCTACTGACATAATTCAGCTTCATCTTGCTACCTGGAATATTTATCTCCTCTTGTAAAGCCTGTGAACAAAAAAGGTAGAAAGACTGACAAATAATACATGAAAAAGGAAATCTTAGCATTCAGCCACGATACTTCCAAGGTTCATGAAGAACTTAAAGACATAGCTTTGGAGAACCAACCACTGACATATTGTGCCACGAAGGAGGGGAACAAGTTTTGTGCTTATCATTCTCTACAGAGTGAGGTTTTCATCTCTGTGAACAGTTATTTATGGCCAAGCATCTCATAGAATCATAGAGTGCAGAAGAGGCTCTTCAGCTCATTGAGTCTGCACTGACACGCAAGAAACACCTGACATCCCACCTAATCCCACTTACCAGCACCTGGCCCATAGACTTGAATATTATATTGTGCCAAGTGCTCATCCAGGTACTTTTTAAAGGTTGAGGCAACCATAGAATAAGTAAACCTCAGATAGCCCACTCTTATGTACCTAGCACGGTGGTTGGGCGACACAGTGGCACAGTGGTTAGCACTGCTGCCTCACAGTGCCAGGGACCCGAGTTCGATTCCTGGCTTGGGTCACTGTGTGGAGTTTGCACGTTCTCCCCATGTCTGCGTGCTTCAGTTTCTCCACGTGCTCCGGTTTCCTCCCACAGTCTGAAGGACATACTGGTTAGGTGCATTGTGCTGAACAGGTGCCGGAGTGTGGTGACTAGGGGAATTTCACAATAACTTCATTGCAGTGTGAATGTAAGCCTTACTTGTGACTAATAATTAAACTTTATGCTTTAGCAGTGGCCGGTTCAAGAGCAGAACAGGCAGCAACCAGTTGAAAAGTCACTTAAATCTTTTCAGTAGTAACTGCTGCAGGCCATTGTAACAAGTTTCTAATTTTTCCCTTTCAGAGCGCAAGTACTCTTTTCTTTGTAAAAATGGGGTCTGGGTCATTCTTCCTCTCAAGAGCAATCATGGTCATTGTGGGCTGGATTTTATATTCCTGCTCGAATGGGGTTTGAGTGTGGGGGAGGTGGGAACATAAAACCGAGCAGCTGGCCTTTTTGTCACAACCAACTTTGTGGGTGTGGAAGTGGAAGTGGGAGCGTGGCTGGATGGTGTCAGGAATTATGCTCGCCTTTAGGCCTATTAGGGCCATGAGGTGACCAAATAGTGGCCAATTTAGGATCTCATCCCATCCCACTGGCATATTACCCAAGGTAATATGCATGGGGGGTAGGTCAGTGCCATGCGGGAAGCCTGGAAGTTTTAGCTGTGCAGGTTAGAGTTGGACAAAGGGTGGTGGGAGCAGCCAGTGGGGGGACCTCATTTGTAGGCCCTCTGGACCCAAAAAGGAGAGTCCTCCCCGTCCAAGGCCATCCCCTTCATCTACCACTTAACCCTCGCCTTGGCCTCTTGAATACAATCACACCATCCATCTCGCTTAGACGACCAACCCTGGACTTAACTGGGCTTCATGATGTGGTAGGACTGTTCCTTGTTGGCACAATAACGACAACAGAACTTTGGGACATCTGATTGGCCAGCAGCTCTCTAATGTGGGACTTCCTCCTGACATAGTGGCTTCTGGAGTTAAACTGTTGGGGGTTGCTGACCGTGGGCAGGGTTCCCTCTGACGTTGTAGCAGCAGAGGAGTGCGGAGGCAGGAAAATCCTACCCTGAGTGAGAATGCCAATTGGCAAATTTTGGAAGTTTTGTGCGGTGGACCCAGAACCACTCGGAAGAGATTGAGGAAGCTGTGTTGTTCCATGCTGAAACTTAGGGGCAGTAGTTTAACAGAGGGAATATATAATGTCATTGAGCAGGATTCAAACCTTGGTCCCAGAGAGGAAAGGGCAATGCACATTCCACGTGTCACTGAGTCGCTCTAATTTTAACCATTAAATTTAACCTTGTCGACTTCTTAAGACAACGACATTTTTCAAGCTTTTCCATGGTCATGCATCGACTTAATAATTATTTTAAAAGTCTATTGCATATAAAAAATCATGTGCATCAGGCCATTGACCATACAATGATCCACAGCAGGAGCTCTGAATTATAGGGCCTGATTCTCCCATCGCAACGCGCTAATTTTTTGGCGCATCCGGTTGGGAGATGCGTGTGTTGGTCATTTCACGGGATTTGCACATGCGTTCCTGACGCATTCATGCCTCCCACCACCAGAGCAGGTGCAGTCGAGACCACGCTGGAAACCAGCAGGAAGACCAGGTAGGTGATTTTAATCTGTTTGTAATGTAATTTAAATGTCATTATCGGGGCCAGGACTGAATTCTCCAGGCCCGATAGCATCTCCCACCCTGTCTGGTGTATTTCACTTCAGCGGGGTTTAGAGCAGCTCCCCATATTCGGGGAACTAGTGGAAGACCTGCTGGAGTGAAAGGGGGCGCAATCGGGGCCCCCCCGGGGGTCAGGTGGCAGGGCAGTGATGCCCCCTGGGCATGGGCACCCTGGCAGTGCCAGCCTGTGCCCCATGGCACTGCCCAAGGGGCAAAGTGCTCATGCACAGGGACCACCTTAGCACTGCCCACAAGGCATTGGGCAGTGCCAAGGGGGTGGGGCCTATCGTGGGCAGAACTTAGGGGCGATCGATTGGGGGTCCCACTGCCACTCTGCATGGGGATCGATCGGGTCAGGAGGGAGGCCAGTGATGGGCCGGGCTGGGGGTTGCTGGAGATCGGGGCACTCCGGGATGGGGGGGGGTGTTGGGGCTGGCCTGGGAATGGTCGTGGGGGCTGCGATTGGGCCATGGGTGGGGATGGGGAGGTGGGTTTGACGGGCAGCACCGAGGGGGTCCCGGGCTGGTCAGCGATCGAGCTCGCCAGCAAATGGGAGGCTGACAGATCAGGGCCACTGCGCATACGCAGAGGCCTGGAACTATCAAACTCTGCCATGAATAGGCCCCACCCCCTGAGCTTTTAATGAGATTCACGATAGTGACCTCTGCAGTGCGCAGAGTGTGGGAGATTCGAGCCTGAATTTCCACTGAAAAAACAATTGTGATTTACACCAGCTTTCCTGCAAATTCAGCACTTAGAATTTGTTTGGGAGAATCGGGCCCATAATGTTTACCCCTGGATTTTGTACTTTGATTAGGAGTATGTTCACCTTAATACCAACTTCAATGCAATTGCCATGCAAGCATTTTCACTGTAGTGTTCCTTGTAAGCATTAAAGATGAATAAAGGTGAGGAGGAAATGGTTTTTAATGTAGTACCTGTATTTCAGGAACAATGGGCCCTTTCTCCTGGCATGAGCCCGCAAATGCCGTCAACGGCGATGGAGAGACAATTGGATTGGGACGTGCAAAATTACTCAGGTCACAGCTGGGGATCTCATTCTCTTCGTGTCTCATGATGACAGTGTCCATGACAAAGAAACGGTCCCATGGCAGCCATAGTGTATGCTCCTGAGTGATGAACGGGGAGCGCTCAAAGTGAATCGTGACCGAAACCCCTCCGTTAGTCATCAAATCAAAGCTGGCATTTGGAGGACAGAACAAGACAATTTGTTTTCAAAAGAAGGTGAACCTTGTATAAAATAACATGACAGATGTAATTTTCCACCTTTGTACTATCAGCAGGCAAGAATCTCAATAACAGTGCATATCAGAAATATGGGTAAACACTGTGCATGATTTTCTAACTGTCAATTTAAACGGACAGTAAACTATACAAAGTGTGTGCATAAATTACCAATTTGTGCTGCTGACAAGCAAGGCTCCTGCCAAGATTACAAAGTTACAAAATTACCCATAATAGCATCTGTCACCTTCTTGACAGCCGGTACTCTGGAACAGATGCAGCAGGTATAGGTCAAGCATGTCGATCAGGAGGTAGACATCTTTAATAAATTGATATTTAGGCATTTTTATTAATCTGCAATCTTGGAAGAACAGACTTACTTTATACCAGCGTCATCCAAAAAACATGGAACACAGTCAGATGCAAATAGTGAAACATTTGTCCTTTAAAGTATTGCCTCACTTAATATTTATGTTGAGTACCAAGGGCTGGGTGCCAGAATCAGTCCGATGTAAGGAGAACAATAAGTTGTCTGAATTATTTGTAGTATGTTTCGGTCACAATTGGAATTTTCTTTCGGTTTATTTTGCCAGTTGTATTTGCCATGAGGCAGGATGCATTAGATTATTTCTTTCCATCTTGTTTTGGTTATTTCTATGATATGCGTTATTGCTAATAGCTGCCTCTGTGGGTTTGATGATATGGCATATTGAATTCTGTGTAAAGTTTTAATACTTGAATTCCAGGTCAGATTTGTCTGCAAGTTGCAGTGTAAATACTGCTACATTGAATTGCCTTTGCGTTTTTCCTTTTCACTCCAACAACTTTACCTGAAACCACTTTCAAGTGTGCAAATGAGCTTTGCATGAAAATGGTGATAGCAGAGTGGAAGAAGCCATTGGAAGAAGCCAGCTGAACCAGCAGTAGATTTCAGTGCTGACATTTTAATGTACATTTCAGATCAACATATATTGGGACAGTGGGGCAGGGGGAAGGAAGATCAAAAAGGTAAAGTAAGAACTCTTCAGGTGGCTCTTGCATTTTTTAAAAATCAAATCACTTAATTGCAAGTTTTACTGATGTTTTTATTACACTTTGAAAAAATTCTGAGTACTCAAGCAGGCCATGATAGCAAGCCAGAGAAGAATAAACAATATCACTTGTTTAGACCACAATAATCTCCTGGGGGTTACTGGAGGCAGGATGAAAAGACCCCTGGGTGTGGGTCACACTTAATCACCCAGAATTATGACTTAAGACACATTGAGGGAGGTGGCACTGGGCACTGACTGACAACTCCCTCATTCTTTGATTGCAGGAGGCAAGACTTGGAATGCTCTCCAAGTTTAACTGCTTTCTCTTCAATAAAGCTGCTCTTTGAATGGTGCGTCTGTGTAAAGTTTTAATACCTGCCATCCTGTCGGCTGATGGTGTAACCATAGTGTGGATTGTTGACAAAGCTGATATTAACTCCAACCAAAGGGGTGCCATCTGCTGTCACTACTTGACCTCGTATTACACACGTGTGGCTGTAAACAGAAGAAATAACATTAACATTAACAAAGGTATAACCATAATTTTGACATTTTGCAGCCATTCTAATTATGTTTGGAAGAGATGCCCTCCCAAAGTCTCTGCTTATTTATATACTGTCCGAATGTGAAATACCTTGGAAGGTCAAGAGAACTCCCACAGACAATTCCAGCTACATTTCTTTATGGGGCATTTCATGACTTGGCTTACTGACACAATGAAAGATTTTTCCTCTGAATGGCCTCATGTTAATCGCCATCATCACAAAAAGGTTTCTTCTGGCATTTCCAAATTCCAATTGTGAATAGTGGTGGAGAAATAAATAACTAATTGGAGCAAGAGGCTCCACAAATATCCCTATCCTCAATGATGGGGGAGCCCAGCGCATTTGTACAAATTCTGGAACTCCCTCCATCACAGCGCTGTGGGTGTACCTATGGTATTTGGACTGTAGTGGTTCAAGATGGTGGCTCATCAATGCCTTGTCATGGGCAATTTGGGATGGCAATAGCCAGTGATGCCCATACCCCATGAACAAGTAAAAAAAGTTCATATATTCCCAAATTAACTTCCATTTTAATATATTAACAGACAATATTGACTGAGTAATGGAACACCTGAATAAGGAAATGCCTTATAAAAGGATTGTCTCCCTGAAAATTGCATTAACCACATAGAAAACACCATTGGTAAAGAATAATATAACAGATGGTTTATCAACGGAAAGTATTCAATTTCTGATGTATCATTTCCTGATATTGCCTGGTGGAAAAGTACAAATAACTTAGGCTGCTTTTGCTCGTAATTAATGCTCATTAGGAAATTCAGCAATGGTCCGTTATGCTGTATTACTTGTATTACTCCCAACTTATTAGCCCTTGCAATGTGGTATTATTTAACAAAGTTCAGGAAATGAAAGGGAGGGATGAACTCAGGAAAATTCACCAGGTAAGTGATACTGAGCAAATTGATGGGGCTGTGGATTGGCAAGTCTCTGGGTCCTGGTGGACACCATCCAAGGATATTAAAGGAAGTGTCTAGTGAAATAGTTGATGTGTTGGTTTTAATTTTCCAAAATTCCTTAGATTCAGGAAAGGTCCCATCAGATTGGAAAATAGTGAATTTAACCTCTTTATTTAAAAAGGGAGGGAGACAGAAAGCAGGAAACTACAGGCCATTTAGTTAAGCATCGGTCACAAGGAAAATGTTAGAAATTGAATACAAAAATAGGAGGGTGTACAGGACATTGGTGAGGCAACACCTGGAATACTGTGTACAGTATTAACCTTCTTATTTAAGGAAGGAAGTAAATGCATTGGAAGCAGTTCAGGGAAGGTTTACTAGACTAATGCCAGGGATGAACACGTTGTCTAATGAGGAAAGGTTGGACAGACTAGGCTTGTATCTGCGAGAGTTAACAAGAGTAAGAGGCAACCTGAATGTGGAGTGGTGGTTACAATCAGATGAGCCATGGTCTTATTGAATGGTGGTGTAGGCTTGAAGGTCCAACTGGCTACTCCTGCCCCTATTTTGTATATAAAATTCACAATCCAGTTCGAATATATATTTCAGCCTCCTTGAAAATATCTTCTGCCTTTAAGATAGTTTCAGTTCTAAATTTTCTGAATTTTCAAGTGGGCATCTGAAAATTAATGTCAGGAGTATTTGCAGATCCTTTCACCCATGAACTCTGGCAGCGTGCTCACTGGCGCAACTTTACATGTGTATACCTTCTAATTGGCCATTCTGTGTATGGCAGGTGTAACAGGAATGTGTGAGACACAATGAAGGGTCTATGGGACTGACTAGCTGGCACCCACCATGGGATAGAGGTGGACAGTACTGAGGCAGAAGGTGAGTGCAAGGGTGCTACAAAATGGAGGTGCTGCTCTCGAGAAGTTGCAGAATGTTCCATAGCCAAGAAGGCCCAGAGCTGTTCAGGCCATCAATGTGGAAAAGGAACCCCTCCACAAGAACAATTATGGCTGTGGCTGTGGACATTTCAATGTCGTGACTCCATCACTGGGGCATGGAGGGGAGGCTCTGATGGCCTTCCCACCAGGGTGACCAAATGTCCTGTGTCCCAGGTGCTGTGAGGCAGCAGTGCTAACCACTGTGCCACTGTTCCACCCACATAGAATTCCATTTTAGTGACAGTCATTGTGATAATAGCTGGAATCTTCCTGGCCTTTGGGAGGCAGCTTTGGAAATTGTGGGGGTACTGAGAAGGAACTGGAAAATGTCACTGGCTCAACTTCCACAGGGCTGGGCTGCCATAAGAATTGGCAACCCGCTCCATCCAATCAAGGCAATTAAGGACTCACTTCAGGGCCATTTTTACACACTGCCTCCTCAACCCCGGTGATGTTGCACAAGTTGCTTCCTCAACATACCAAACCCCCTCCCCTCACTTCACTCAGCAGACTGTCTTCCTGAACACTCTTATCCCCCACTCACTGAGCAGGTGCTGTTTCAACCTGCCCACAATGCAGTTCTGACTGAACTCCCCCAGCGCCCACAGCATCTCCGGACCAACCCCTTCCCCCACCTGAGGTTCAGGACCGATCTTGGGTGACTGTGTGGAGTTCGCACATTCTCCCTGTGTCTTTTGTGGGTTTCCTCCGGGTGCTCCGGTTTCCTCCCACACTCCAAAGTTGTGCAGGTTAGGTGGATTAGCCATACACGGGGTTACGGAGATAGGGCGGCGGGGGGGTTGGGATTGGAAGGATGCTCATTCGGAGAGTTGGTGCAGACTTGATGCGCCATATGGCCTCTTTCTGCACTGTAGGGATTCTGTGGTTCTAATTCCTGCACCGTGTCTATCACTGCTTTGTCTGACTCCATCTGGAAGGTAGCATATTGTATTCTATTGGGGTGAGTGTCCTGATAAGGAGGGAAGTGCAGGAATGTAATGAGCAGTGAAATGTGAAATGTGCTCTTTGAAAACTGTGGATCATGGTTATTACTGATTTGTATCATAATCGCTGCATTATTCTAGGTCACTGAGCTAGTCATTCCTATAAATTTTATGGAATAGTGAAAACATTTGTATCATTATTCAGTACCTCAACAAATAAAATGCTAATATTTTAATATTCTCAGTAAGGTTAGGGGTGAATTATCTTTCATAATTTATATGTTCTTTTGTTTTCATTCCCTTCACATTTCTGACTGGTAGATGATTCCTTGGCTCAGACCACTTACACAGAATTACCTAAAATCTATAAAACAGCAACATGTTACTTGACCGTACTGGCCTGTGTTACTCCTGATAGTCTCTAAGCTTCCTCCCATTCTAATCACCTCTTTCCAGTCCATCTCACCTTCTTCCATTTTCCCACATGTGGCCCTCTCTGAGTACTACATATGGAAGTGAGTTTCACATTCTCATCGGTCCCCACATAAAGAAATTCATCTGAAAATCTTTATTTGATCTATTCTTGACTATCATATTTTTGCCTCTCATTCTTGCCATACTCACCAGTGGAAACAATTGCTTCATCTTCTGTTATATTTAAAGCACTTGTTGCAGGATGAAAGTATAGAAAGTTACAGGCCAGAGTTCTCTGGTGTTGCACACACCGCTGCTAATGAGAACAGAGAATTTGGCGCTCAGCCAAATTTCCGTTCAGTGTCGCGGGACCGCAACATCCCAGCTGCGGGTGAGTTTGGAGAATTCTGGCCATAGTATGCGGGTTTTGAGTGTAACAACAGAACAGGTTTATTAGGCAGCTAACTCCACAGTGGCAAGATCTAGGCTGAATAAAGGCCACAAAGTAACCGTTGATGTCACAGACTGACCATGTGACAAAACCCTTTAAGGGATCATGCAACACATGATAACTCTGGTATGTAACGCCTTCACTCCACCATACCCTTCATTATAAGAGCTTTAGCAGGGCTCTCCTCTCCAGAGCAAAGAAGACCGTTCTCTTTCTTGATCATTGCATTCTCTCAATTCTGGTAATGTCCTCCTAAATCTTTTCTGCATATCCTTTAATGTATCAGTATCATTTTTGCTAATTAGAAACCAGAACTGCACACAGTACTCCAACTATGGTTTAACAAAAACCCTTAAGAAATTTAATGTTATCTCCTTCATTTTGTATTCTATCATTATGCAATGAATCTTAATGCTTTGTACTCGTTCTGGTCTTCATAACTTGCATTACTATTTTTAGCGTTTCATGTATCTGTATTCCCTGATCTATTTCCTCCACTAACCCATTTATATCTTCCGAGGAACAAGGGGCCTCCTTATCCCTCCTTTCAAATGAGCCAGATTATATTGAGCTAAATTAAAGTTCACTTGCCATTTATCTGTCCACTCTGCAAACCTGCTTATCTCTTTTTATAATTTACTGCCCTTTATGTTATGAGCTATCAATGGTAAATTTCAATATGATATCTTTAATTCCTGAATACAAGTCATTTATGTGTATGGCTAATAGAACAAGTGCCATCGATATCATTTTCCAATTTGCCATTCCACGGTGTATCCAATCGGAGTCAGATACTCTTTATGTCAGGTGAAAGGGATTCATTGTACTCTCTCTGAGCTACAACTCTCACCAACTTCTACAGATACGTCATAGAAAGTATTCTTTCTGGTTGTAATCACAGCTTGGTATGGCTCCTGCCTGGTCCAAGACTGCAAAAAACTACAAAGGTCATGAATGAAGTACAGTCCATCACTCAAACCAGCCTCCATCCACTGACACTGTCTACACTTCCCGCTGCCTCAGAATAGCAGCCAGCACAATTAAGGATCCCACGCATCCTGGACATTCTCTCTTCCACCTTCTTCCGTCAGGGAAAAGATACAAAAGTCTGAGGACACATTCCAACTGACTCAAAAACATCTTCTTCCCTGCTGCCATCAGACTTTTGAATGGACCTACCTCGCATTAAGTTGATCTTTCTCTGCACCCTAGCTATGACTGTAACACTACATCCTGCACTCTCTCCTTTCCTTCTCTATGAATGGTATGCTTTGTCTGTATAGCATGCAAGAAACAATACTTTTCATTAATACGCGTGACAATAATAAATCAAATCAAATCAAACATGGGCCCAAAGTCCCGTGAGAGTCGGGAAACGAGATTCTCGCCAGCGAGATCTTGTTTCTCGATTTTCCACCCCCCTTGCCCATGATGTAATGAGGTTCCCACCTCATTTCAATAAATTTACATATCATTCAGGGGCTTCCCACCATACGATCCCCTCTTACTGACTCTTCAAAAATCGCTAGCGTGACGTCACATCGGCGAGGTTTACAGCAGGTACATAAACACAGGAATAAGACTTGGGGAACTCACTGGGAGCACCAAGGTAAGTATAGTGCCCCCTCCTGGGGGAGGGGAGCCATGCCTGGACAGTGCCCAGGCAATGCCAACCTGTGTTAGGGTGGCCGTGCTGGGGGTGGGCCTTCCGGATAGTCCCATGGGGAGGGGGGGGGGAAGAGTTCCTCTTATGTATGGTGGGGTTCCGTGTGTGGTGGAGGGGGGTTGCCCCCAATGCCTGTGTGGTCGGACAGAGGTGCAGCTGAAGAGCTATACCCCTGTTTCCTTACCTCAGCCAGCACTCTGCACTGAGGGGAAGACTCTGACCAAACCATTAAGTTAATCGTGCTTTGCTTTCTCTTGAAATATACAATAGTTTGTAGGGCATAGTTCTGTGGGCTAATTGTTGGGGTTTGGATTTCTTCCCTTAATGTTAACAGGCCCTAACACGATCATAACACTCTTACATCTTAATGAAGGCCTTCTGAATGTTCATGTATGCCACATCAACTGCATTGCACCCAACAATCATCCCTACTGTTTCTGTGATTTCTTCAAAGAATTCAGCAAAGTTGATTAAACAAGACTTTCCTTTTCGAAATCCTTGCTGACTATTTTTATTTTACTGTCTGACCCAGAATGTTTTGTTATCACCCTTACGGAACAATTCTAGTATCTCTTCCACGACTGACAGTGAGAAATAGCTCTTTAGACTGTCTGGATTCATTTCAGCTTTGCCAGCATCAGCCATGGTAAAAAGTCTCACAACACCAGGTTAAAGTCCAATAGGTTTATTTGGAATCACAAGCTTTCGGAGCGCTGCCCCTTCATCAGGTAAGTGATGAAGGAGCAGTGCTCTTAAAGCTCGTGATTCCAAACAAACCTGTTGGACTTTAACCTGATGTTGTGAGACTTCTTACTGTGCTGTACCCCAGTCCAACGCCAGCATCTCCACCTCATGAGCATCAGCCATGGCTCAGTTAGTAGCACTTCCACCTCTGAATCAAAAAGCTGTGGGTCCCAGTCCAGAACTTAAGTAAAATGATTAAATCTTATGTTCCAGTGCAGTATTGAAACGGTGCTGCACCACTGGGGATGCAGTCATTTCGATGAGATGTCAAAGCCAGGTCCCTTTTGGAATTTCGGGTGGACAGAAAATATCCTGTGCGGAATTTTCTCATTGTTTTGTCTCAGTGTCAACTCAGGCGGGGTAGGTGGAGGGTAGCCCGCTGGCTGCACTGCCGGCTTTTCCCCTCATAATTTTAAACACAGACAATAAAAATTAAGGAGGGTGGTCCCACAATGTCACACTGGGGAGCCCACCCCGCCACTGACCTTGGTTCTTTTTAAATGGCACCCCAATGTCAAAATGATAAAAATAGATACAAGGAACATCCCCCCGCCACTGACATGGACTCCTGGCCACACTACCATGGACCCTCTGGCACTGCTTGAGGGCAGTGGGGCAGAGGCAGGGTACTGCTTGGGCATGACGCTCTCCCCACTGGGGGTTGGCCTCCGGCAGTTTTTTTCACCAGTTCCTTGTTTTTAAAGCCCTGGTGTAAAGCACACCAATGTGATGTCATGCTGTTGTCTGGAGGATTAGCAGGGTAAATATGTGGGGTTATGGGGATAGGGCCTGGGTGGGATTGTGTTGGTGCAGACTCAATGGGCCGAATGGCCTATTTCTGCAGTGTAGGGATTCTATGATTCTATGATTTCTCCTGAAGGTTTTCAAAGATACCAGCATACCTCACTCATACCACCATTCAGAGTGGATGTTTCCTCGTGTGGGAGAATCTAGAACGAGGGATCTCTGTTTAAAAATAAGGGGTCACCCATTAAAGACAGAGATGAGGAGAATTCTGTTCCCTCAGAAGATGGTGAGTCTTCGGAAATTGCTTGCTTAAAAGGCGGTGGTGGCAGCGTCTTTGAATATTTTCAAAGACTCTGCCACCTTGAAGAGGGTGCAAGGTTATTGGGGGATAGACAGGAGGTTACAGGCAAATCAGTCATGACCTTATTGAATAATGGAGCAGGATCGAGGGGCCATGTGGCCTCCTCCTGCTCCTTATTCGTATGTTTTACATATTCTTTATTTGTAAGCATACAGATCGCATATCAGCAAGCCATTTGGTTGGGTGGGGACATCAGTTAATTCTGTTCTAGTTTGACATGCGTGCACATTATTTTTTCAGCAGGATCTATAGATAACACCAGATAATAGGATTGAAGGTAATTAACAAAAGAACCAGTGGGAAACCTGGTTTGACCAGAGGAGATTGTTTTTTATGCAGTGAGTTGTTACATACAAGGGATGGCATGGTGGCACAGTGGTTAGCACTGCTGCCTCACAACTCCAGGGACCTGAGTTCGATTCCCGGCTTTGGTCACTGTCTGTGTGGAGTCCGCATGTTCTCCCTGTGTCTGCGTGGGTTTCCTCCGGGTGTTCCGGCTTCCTCCCACAGTCCAAAGATGTGCGGGTTAGGTGGATTGGCCATGCTAGGGACTAGCATGAGTAAATGTATGGGATTATGGGGATAGGGCCTGGGTGGGATTGTGGTTGGTGCAGACTCAATGGGCCAAATGGCCTCCTTCTGCACTGTAGGATTCTATGATTCTGGAATGCACAAACTACAATTTTCAAAAAGAGAACTAGATAAATACTCAAAAGGGGGAAAACTGTAGGGCAGTGCAGAAGAGGAAAGGAGTGGGCCTGATGGGATGAATGTTCTTCTCCTATGTTGTATGATTCAGTGAGTGATTGGAAACCCTGGCTGACATTTTCTTCCCTGAGCCTGTGCAATGTACTTTGGACCTTCTTGGTCTGTTTGGCTCAGTGCCACATCAGGTCATGCTCTTAGCATCAGAGAATGAACTCTATTCTGTCAGTCACTGGAATGCAATCATTTCCTGACAGATAAAACATGTGCAGTGTCAGTAAGTGCTGTAACTCCGTGCGTGCTGTCATTCAGAACTCGTTTCTGTTCTAATTGGAAATACCACCCAGTTTAGCTTTTGCAGAAGACTCGGTAATATTTTGTTCCTATTAATTAAAAAGCTGCTGCATGAAATTTGCTCATGCCCAATCGAGAAAAAGCTGACTTCTGCAATATTCTAGCTTTTTCAAAGACAGATGTCATTCAAAGTGCAAAGGGCAAATAACTCCAGTCCCCTACAATTATCTTTGTTGTTATCAATATCACTCATGGTCTGTCAGCAGAAGTCTCATTTGCGCTGGTTTCCATAGTATTAGAAATGGTAAATGGAATATTTGTAAACTGAATTTGATAGGTTTTACAATATATTTCTATGCCACATAGTCAATCTTGATGTAATTGTGTCATTGCATTGAAGGTTAGGGAGAACAGCCAACAATTTGTTTACAGCAATCAGTTGCTGCATCCTACAATCACTTAACTAATATCTTCTTCATTCTGAAACCTGGCAGGGTTCAGTATTCAAATATTGCTAAATTGAATTAAACTACCTGATTACACAGGCAGCCAGCTAATGCTGCTTCACAGCTCAGGAAGGAGCAGCGGAATTGTACAAATATACTGTTAACTTGGATTGAAAGTCATTAATAATTTATACTGATTAGGCCTCCACAAATAACAATTCAGCTGATCAGCTGGCTGTGCTAACTTGATTGAAAACTAGATGTGAGTACATCAGGTTTTCATATTCATGTCTATTTTCTTGTGTAAATTAGCAAATGGACAAATGTATGAACCCTAGTTCCTTGAGGAAAGTGCTGAAGATTAGGAGTTTTCCCATTTTGAGACTAAGGTCAGGATTTTCCGCTCCAATTTGCGTCAGACAGATACGGAGACAGGAATGGAAAATATCGCAATCAGTGCAAATTTGAGTTTCACGTTGATGTGAATGCGTGACACGATTATCCCCTTCCTCATCAGTGATCAACTACATTGTTATGTTTAACCTGATTGAGTACATTAGCATGTCATGATAAAGCCCGTATGCTGGAATCATCCCCCCGTCAAAAAATCCATCCATGGTGACCTGACGACAGAACGATGTGAAGCTTGACTGGGCATTGCCAGGGCTATGCATGGGCAGTGCCAGGGGTGTGGCAGGGTGAACTGGCTTGCTCACTATGTGTGGGGGTCAGATCCTCAATTTCTAAGTTGCTGGCCAAGTGGGCAAATCAGAGGTCATCCCGCCAGTGATATGCTGTGGGATTTGTCAGATTAAGCTTTTCTTTCAGAGTCCTGGACTATATAGTGGAGAAAACTACCATTGCTGCCAGTGCTTCAACGCCACCTTTCCCGCCCGACATTGACCTTTGCTGATATTCCGGGAAAATCTCAGTCTCAGTGAAGTGGCAGGGGCAGGAATGTGGAGTGTTCCCACTGCATTAAATACACAGCTGGTGTTTCGCATTGTAGTCAGTGGCGGGGTCGGCCAGGATGGTGCATAGTCCATCATCATGCTTGGGTGCCATCTTGAAAACACTCTATACCAGTATTGAAGAAAGAAGGTGAGCTGCTGAAAGTGAAGATAGATCTCTGGGAGCACTCTGAGACCTCGTCAGAACAAAGATGGATCTCCAGGGACATTCTTGAGGCTGGAAGGCAGACCTCCTCCAGGGCACCGAATCTGGAAGGCTTACCTAGAGATGCTCCCCTGGCCCACTACTGTGGTGTTCCAGGGTTGTGGGCAGCCTCCACCCTGAACTCTGGAGGCAGCCCCAGGCATTGTTCAGGTGAGTCCCGACATTTGTACGCCATGTTGTTCTGAATGTGTTTCACACTCGCATTAATCCTGCTGCCATCATGGAAAATCTGGCTTGGTTGGGGGAGGGAGTGCAGCTGGGCCTTCATCTACATCCCATTAATAGGATGCAAATGAGGCTCATGCTGGACTCTGGCAGGTTTTCACACCCACCATTGTGGTCAACAGCGGAAGATCCTGCTGTAAATTGATGCCAGTGTAAATCCGATTTCGGAGTCTCCCGCCATATTCTCTCCTCACTCCCGCCATCGAGCCTGCCAGCGGGGACATGGGAGAATTCCACCCTATGGTTTCTGAGCAAACCAGCCTTTTTCTGTCACCGCATTGGAGCTTAAGAGTTTAAACTATGTTGACTTAGACTGTTGCACTTGCTCACTCTGGTAACAAGAATATTTGAACTAATCACCAGATGCTAGCCCAGTTAGAATGAAGCTTCTCTGATCACGCACCTAGGCCATCTTGTTTGTTCAAGTGTGCTACTGAAATTGGATTCAGAAATTAAGACGGCCTGACAACGATTTGACAGAAACTTGGCTTGCAGGAGAAATAATCATTAGAAAGGACTCACTGATTCTGCTGGAAAGGTAGTGAAAGATTAATTATGGTGACAGCTTACATTTTACTACACTCAATAATTCCAAACGCAGCATTGGCAAAGCCATTCCTGTAACATGTTAATATGGTCAGCTGTAACATTTCCATCATATCGGCCCACTTTTGTAAGATGTGCAGGATGCAGAATTTAGATGCCTGATTCACAACAAAAACCCTGAATTTTCCTCAAACAATTTTCATATTTTACTTTAATCCCTGCTTAAATTGGTTTAGTTTCTATTGGGCTTTAAAAGCATGAATCCACCTTTGCCCACTAACAGCAATCCCAGAGTTGTTTCCAAACCACCTTCATTTTGTTAAAAAATAACCCTAAGTAATGTCTAAATGGAAGTCACAGTAATCAAGCTGGTGTTTATGTTTATCTCTGCCATCTCTGGCATAAAATATTAGCTCAGCAAACACTTCTGGAGAAGGAGCCCACAGCAGTGTCTCCGTGCCTTTGCTCAATTAGATCTGCAAACTGCAAGCTCCCTTGGCATATACATTTGCCCCATTCAGAAAACAATTAACACTGTCTTGTAAGCATCTGGCCTTTTGTAGGATAACTTGTCCTTACTGGAGGCAAGATCAACTGCTCACAATATACCCAGTCCCTGGGAACCAAAGTTAATGCTAATTTAGTCAATCTTTTCCTTCAGGAGACCTTGGCTAAAAGCAATTACACTGCAAACAAGCTAAATACGACTGCAAAGAATCCACCTGCCACCAATTCTTTCAATATTTTTACATAATATTATCTGTGAGGAAAATGTGTTTGTTCTTTCCAATCAGCCTAGTTCTAGAATCATCAATCCTATTTTTACATTAAGAGCAGTTGAAATTCTGGTTAGCAGAATTTCACTAAGAAATTAAAATGAGAATACAAAGCAAATAAATGTATGTATTGTTTTAATACAATTATAAGTCAAAAACAAAGAACAAAGAACAGTACAGCACAGGAAACAGGCCCTTCGGCCCTCCATGTCTGTGCCACTCATTGGTCCAACTAGACCATTCGTTTGTATCCCTCCATTCCCAGACTGCTCATGTGACTATCCAGGTAAACGATGCCAGCGTGTCTGCCTCCACCACCCTACTTGGCAGCGCATTCCAGGCCCCCACCACTCTGTGTAAAAAACGTCCCTCTGATATCTGAGTTATACCTCGCCCCTCTCACCTTGAGCCCGTGACCCCTCGTGATCGTCACCTCCGACCTGGGAAAAAGCTTCCCACTGTTCACCCTATCTATACCCTTCATAATTTTGTACACCTCTATTAGGTCTCCCCTCATTCTCTGTCTTTCCAGGGAGAACAAGCCCAGTTTATCTAATCTCTCCTCATAGCTAAGACCCTCCATACCAGGCACCATCCTGGTAAACCTTCTCTGCACCCTCTCTAAAGCCTCCATGTCCTTCTGGTAGTGCGGCGACCAGAACTGGACGCAGTACTCCAAATGTGGCCTAACCAGCATTCTATACAGCTGCAACATCAGACTCCAGCTTTTATACTCTATACTCCATCCTATAAAGGCAAGCATACCATATGCCTTCTTCACCACCTTCTCCACCTGTGTTGCCACCTTCAAGGATTTGTGGACTTGCACACCTAGGTCCTTCTGTGTTTCTATACTCTTGATGGCTCTGCCATTTATTGTATAACTCCCCCCTACACTAGTTCTTCCAAAATGCATCACTTCACATTTATCCGGATTAAATTCCATCTGCCATTTCTCCGCCCAATTTTCCAGCCTATCTATATCCTGCTGTATTGTCCGACAATGTTCATCGCTATCCGCAAGTCCAGCCATCTTCGTGTCATCCGCAAACTTGCTGATAACACCAGTTACACCTTCTTCCAAATCATTTATATATATCACAAATAGCAGAGGTCCCAGTACAGAGCCCTGCGGAACACCACTGGTCACAGACCTCCAACCGGAAAAAAACCCTTCGACTGCTACCCTCTGTCTCCTGTGGCCAAGCCAGTTCTCTACCCATCTAGCCACCTCTCCTTGTATCCCATGAGCTTTAACCTTCTTAACCAACCTGCCATGAGGGACTTTGTCAAATGCCTTACTGAAATCCATATAGACGACATCCACGGCCCTTTCTTCGTCAACCGTTTTTGTCACTTCCTTAAAAAACTCCTCCAAATTTGTAAGGCACAACCTCCCTCTTACAAAACCATGCTGTCTGTCACTAATGAGATTGTTCCGTTCTAAATGCGCATACATCCTGTCTCTAAGAATCCTCTCCAACAACTTCCCTACCACGGACGTCAAGCTCACTGGCCTATAATTACCCGGGTTATCCCTGCTACCCTTCTTAAATAACATTCGCTATCCTCCAATCTTCAGGGACCTCACCTGTGTCCAATGAAGAGACAAAGATTTCCGTCAGAGGCCCAGCAATTACATCTCTTGTCTCCCTGAGCAGTCTAGGATAGATGCCATCAGGCCCTGGGGAATTGTCAGTTTTAATGTTACCTAAAAAACCTAACACTTCCTCCCTTGTAATGGAGATTCTCTCTAACGGGTCAACACCTCCCTCTGAGACACTCCCAGTCAACAAGTCCCTCTCCTTTGTGAATACCGATGCAAAGTATTCATTTAGGATCTCCCCTATTCCCTTGGGTTCTAAGCATAATTCCCCTCCTTTGTCCCTGAGAGGTCCGACTTTTTCCCTGACAACTCTTTTGTTCCTAACATATGAATAAAATGCCTTAGGATTCTCCTTAATCCTGTCTGCCAAGAACATTTCGTGACCTCTTTTTGCCCTTCTAACTCCCTGTTTGAGAAAACACTGAAAGTTACCAACTACTTGAAGACATCTTAAACAGGCTAATTTAAATATATGTGGCTTCAATAGATATTTTCAAACTTTAAAATGCAAAACATTGACAACTAACAATGTCACTTGAAGGATGGATTCACAGGCGATAAAAACTGGAATGTAGTTCTGAACGGTCCAATTTGTGTTCTTGGTTTCTCATATATATTAGATTAATTTGATTTGATATGCTCTGCAGCAACTACTGTTATGAACAATTAGTTTGCTCACTGAATGGTGCATAAAAGGTGAAGTACAGTCCCTGTATGTATTCTGGAAATCAATCTACCGATGGTCAGTAATAAAGGTACTGCTATCCATATATAACTTACAAATAAGCAAGAACACTTTGCTGAATGATCATTACTTTCTCCACCCAGGCAGATTATAAGGCAGCAGCCAATTTACGCAGAGCAAGATCCCACAAGCACAATTAAATAAAGACCATGTCGTGTTTTTGTGACATTAATTGAGGGACAAATGTTGGCCAGGATACTCAGAGAATTTCCCTACACTTCTTTGAATGGTGCCAAAGGATCTTTAGCATCAACCTGAGAGAGCAGATGAAGCCTTGACTTAACATGTCATCTGAAGGAAGGCACCTCTGCCTTTGTGACACTCCCCCATAACTGCCTTGAATTGTCAGCCTGGATCATTTGCTTTGGAGGCCAGCTTGGATTAATGATCTTCAACTCAGAAGTGAATCTGCTCCCACTATGCTAAGGCTGATACCTACTAGTGAAACATATATTAATCAAGATATAGTGATAACAAAATTGAGCCTGAGCCCATTATAAAATGTAATTTCTGGGCATTCTAACAATTATATTGCAGTAAAATATAATTGACTTTGTTGTCATGCTGTATAATTTGTGCTATAAATGCACAATAGGCTTTGACTGAGGAACAGCTACATCATAAGTCACATGACTCTCCCATCACCATTCCTAAAAGAAACAATCAAAAATGCCAGGTATAAAAGCAGCACTATACAAATACAGTTGAGTAGTGTAAAAGATATATTGTTTTTTCCGAAGTGTGTTCCAACCTCAAGTTCTTGGGCTACTCGTGTCTGTCTATCCCCGGTGAGATCAAGCTTCAAAGGTTCCTGGCTAAGCAGCTGGATGGAGTGGCTTTCTGTGGAAGAATACTCCATCATGTAGGAAGAGTCAAATACCCAAAGCAGTTTGTCTCACTGGAAACAAACTTCCTGTCAAACATTTGTGGCTGGGATTGATGACAGTCCAAGAAAAGACCAAGAATGTTCCAACTGAAGGAAACTGCCCGCCAGGAAAGAAATTAAAGATCTTAAAAGTATCAGAAAATTTAAGCAAACGATTCATCGTGCTGCCAGTATGAAATATTTTTACCTGGAGTACTTCCATTACTTCAATGGAAACTGCTAGCATGTGATGGTTTCTGAATTTTGCTACTTTTTGACTGCACACTTACATCCCAAAGGTACGTTGTACTTGTTCTATCAGTAAATTTAAAACTTCCTGCAACTCCTTGATGAAGTAATGGAGAGGATTGATGAGGGTAGTGTCACTGATATTGTGCTTATAGACTGTAAAATTTGACAAAGTACAACATGTTAGCAAAATTAATCTATAGGATGAAAGAGACTGTGGCACTGTGGATGTAAAATTGGCAAAGGGACAGAAAGCAGAGATTGCTGCTCCTGTTCTTCTCGGGCGGGTTTGATGACGGGAGTGGAAAATCTCACGAGTGGCCCAAATCGCGCTTTATGTTTGCGGGAAGTCTCGTTGCAATTGTCAGTGCCAGTGACGTAATGGGAAACCTGATGTTGAAGGTTGAGAACCCCATTATAAGAAATTTGCAAATTATTATGAGGCCCCCTCCATTATATAATCCATTCACCTTGGCGTGAGGGCACGCTGGCATGAATGACAACTAAGCTCCCACGGTGTGCACCTAGCAGCAGACCTGATGGAGGAGTTCAGCTGAGTGCGTTGCTCAGGGGCGGAAGAGGTCCACGACTATAAGTACCCGTGCACTGCCCCCAGGGACTGTGTACATTCAGAAGTGGCACCCCAATCTTGATTAAGCCAAGTTGCTGGTGGGAGGGACTCAGTCAGAGTCCGCCTCACCAGTTTGACATTGTGGGACTCACTCCTTCAAGTTTTTTAACCAAGTCTGAACAATATGGTGGAGAAAGCCACCATTGGAGCCGGCAGTTTCAACACCGCTTTTCCAGTCCGCTGCCACACTGTGCATAAAAAAGGGAAAATTCTGTACATATAGTTAGTTTTCGGACTGGAGGGAAACATACAGTGGTGTTCTCCAGTGGATGGCATTAGGATCATTCTTCTTTCTGATATATCAAGGACTTAGAAACTTAGAACTAAGATGGGGGCAGAATTCTCCCATTTTGGGGCTAAGTCCCATGATGGGGGCGGGAATGTTTCCCGCTGTGGAGTTTGGCAGGGAAACATGCCAAATTTTCCGGCTCCAACTTCATTAATTATGCACTCAGGTGTTTAGTGCCGTATTCTGTGGCGAGGCAGGCCTGAAGGTGGTGGTCTGCTGTTGTTTCTGGCTATCATATTGAAGAGGTGCCCAGCATCACTGACCTACCATTGAAGAAAGACAATAGACCTCCTGAAAATGAAGATGGATCTGTGGGAACATTCTGAGGTTGGAAGATGGATCCCTTCCAGGACACCAAATCTGGAAGATTAATCTGTAGGTGCACCCTTGACCCAATGCTATATTGCTCTGTGGTCCATGGTTGCTAGCAGCCTTCATCCCAAATTCCGAAGGAAGCCCAGTTATTGTTTAGGTGAGTCCTGACATCTGCATGCCACATTGCTCCAAACGTGTTGGCATCATGGAGAATCTGGCATGAGGGATCAGGCCTTCATCTGCATCCCATTAATAGTGCAGCTGTGACAACAATCAGGAAACTCAGCATCATCCAGAACATGACAGTTCACTTGATTGGCATCCAATCTGCCAACTTTGACACCCTTTCCTTCCATCACTGGCACATCGTGACTACACTGTGTACTGCTCACAGGATGCAGTGGAAGGACTCAGTGAGCCTCCCAAAAATGCAACTTCCATCATCTAGAACGAAAAGGGTAGAAGGTGCATAAGAATATTATCACCTCCGATTCACACACCGTTCTGTCTTAGAAATTTATCACAGCTCCTTAATGGATCAAAATCTTGGCACTGTCTACCCAACATAACAACATACATTGACAATACAGCGCGACACACAGATTCAGAAGAGGCCCTTCAAAATATCGAAGATGAACTAAAATCTAGAAGTTTAGATTATGGATTTAGTATGAACATCAGCAAGACAAAAACAATGGGAGTTAGAAGGAATACCTTAGAAGAAATTCGAGTGAAGATTAAGGTGGGTTGTGTGACATTAGAGCAAGTAGACAAGTTTATCTATTTCGGACAAATGATAACAGAATATAGTAAATGTGATGCTGAAATTTGAAGAAGATAGGGATAATCAGACGTAATTTGTAAAGCTGAAGGATGTGTCAACGACAGGAAAACTCAAGTTTGTTACAAGGAAAAACATCATAAGATGCTACATTCTATTCATTTCCTGGCTGCCTCAGAAACCTGGGCAATAAATAAAGATCTGAGGAAAAAAATAGAGGTCTTTTAAATGTGGATGCTAAAACATATGCTAAAACAATCCATGCATCCAATGTTAGACAAATTAAGAGGTGCTAGAAATAGAGTGACATCCAGAAAAGAAAAGGTCAGTATTTCGCCCTTTTGATCAGAGCGGAAAAGCTACAGAGATATCTTTCAGAGGGCAAAGTGGAGAGCAGCAGGAAGAGGGTTGACCTAGGTGTAGTTGGCTGACAGACGTTGCAGACAATGTGTGAGGATAGTGCAAGGCAGATGAACATGGCATACAATGACAGCAGATTTTGTGGCAGAAGTGGCTACAAGCAGCAGCATCTACCGAACAGGATGGCAAGAGTATCTTCACCACACAGATAGTGGTTCAAGAAGGTGGCTCATCATGACTTTCTCAAGGGCACCAGGGGATGGGAAATAAATACTGGCCTTGAAGGCCACATCCTAACAATTAATTTTCAATAAGTAGGAACATGCTGGCGTAAGGTAAATGGATGATTTTTCTCACTGGCTTGGGACCAATGGCATGTTTCATTAATTAATATAATTACTGAATTTAGGGATTTTAGCTGCAGGTCATCTCTATTAGTAATCGAAAGAGGAAATATTGTTTCCTACTTACTATTTCGGGATCATTGTCTGGGAAAACCCTGTACTAGCAGTTGCTTTAAGTTAATAAAGTGAGGTGGAAATATTTAAAGGCAATGTTACCATTATTGTATTGTTTTCTGATTAATTCTGGGGAGGTTTCAATTTGATCTTATAATCCATATAATAGGTTGTGACTGAAGTAGGGGAACATGAACTTCTTCTGTGTGAGGGTGGAGAAACTAGACAGAGACCTGTCCTCGGGTCAAATTTGTCTTGTGGCAGCTCAGCGACAGCAGAGAACAATTAAATCAGACCCCTGAGCCATGGATGGCATGTAGTATGGAGATCCCAAATTGGTGGAAGGAGAATTCTTTTTAAAAGATTGTGAATAATTAATTTCATAGATGAAATCATACAGTAATTTTAGACAATGATCCCTAAATAGTAAGTAGGAAACAATATTTCCTCTTTCAATTACTAATAGAAATGACCTGCAGCTAGAATCCCTAAGTTCAATAATGATATTAATTAACAAAACAAATACATGCCATTGATCCCAAGATACTGGAAAATGCAAAGCACCAGTTAATTGCTCTGTCTTTTTCATTGAATATTCTAACTGTTGACATTAAGATAAATCCAAGGCACTTTGATGCTCACTGAAATATATCACTGTTCTGTTTACTTTGCATGCATCAAAACAGTATCTCAGCTTATTTCAAATGACGTTATAATTATCAATTTGTTTTGTGGCTTATCATGCCTCACACCTCTTACCTCATTACTCACGGTAATTGGAATGACCTTATCATTCATTGTTTATGCTTTTTTGAACGAAGCATAAAAGGCTATAAACACGTTTTAGCTCTGGTCCAGTTGAAACCTAATGGCTCGGATTTTGAGGACAGCAGTAAACTAACAGCGCTCACCATTCATGACACTTCCAGCTGCCCACAGAATTTTAGTGAGTTTTTATGTGGCAACTCTGGGATTGAGGGAGTAAATTCAGCATGGCACTCTCTACATGGGATTTGGTACCAGTGTCAACAGGGCAAATAAGAGTTTGTATCTTCAACAATCATTTTGAAGAATGAGAAAAAATGAGGAATGCAGAATTTAATCCAACAAATGTAGAGTAGAATATCGAATTCAACGCAAAATCATACACTGAAAAAAGATGGGATTAATAGAGATAAAAGAACCAAAAAGCAAAAGTGAAAAAGAAATCATTAACTATTTTTTAAAAATCCAACAATTATTCAAACCTGATGGAATGTGATTCCATAGAACGATAGAACCATAGAAAATTACAGCTCAGAAACAGGCCTTTTGGCCCTTCTTGTCTGTGCCGAACCATTTTATGCCTAGTCCCACTGACCTGCACTTGGACCATATCCCTCCACACCCCTCTCATCCATGAACCCGTCCAAGTTTTTCTTAAATGTTAAAAGTGCATTTACCACTTTATCCGGCAGCTCATTCCACACTCCCACCACTCTCTGCGTGAAGAAGCCCCTCCTAATATTCCCTTTAAACTTTTCTCCTTTCACCCTTAACCCATGCCCTCTGGTTTTTTTCTCCCCTAGCCTCAGCCGAAAAAGCCTGCTTGCATTCACTCTATCTATACCCAGCAAAATCTTATACACCTCTATCAAATCTCCCCTCAATCTTCTACGCTCCAGGGAATAAAGTCCCAACCTATTCAATCTCTCTCTGTAACTCAGCTTCTCAAGTCCCGGCAACATCCTTGTGAACCTTCTCTGCACTCTTTCAACCTTAGTTACATCCTTCCTGTAACTAGGTGACCAAAACTGTACACAATACTCCAAATTCGGCCTCACCAATGCCTTATATAACCTTACCATAACACTCCAACTTTTATACTCGATACTCCGATTTATAAAGGCCAATGTACCAAAGGAACTCTTTACGACTCTATCCACCTGTGACGTCACTTTTAGGGAATTCTGTACCTGTATTCCCAGATCCCTCTGTTCAACTGCACTCTTCAGAGTCCTTCCATTTACCCTGTACGTTCTACTTTGGTTTGTCCTTCCAATGTGCAATATCTCACACTTGTCTGCGTTAAATTCCATTTGCCATTTTTCAGCCCATTTTTCTAGTTGGTCCAAATCCCTCTGCAAGCTTTGAAAACCTTCCTCACTGTCCACTACACCTCCAATCTTTGTATCATCAGCAAACTTGCTGATCCAATTTACCACATTATCATCCAGATCATTGATATAGATGACAAACAACAATGGACCCAACACCGATCCCTGCGGCACACCACTAGTCACAGGCCTCCACTCAGAGAAGCAATCCTCCACAACCATTCTCTGGCTTCTTGATTCCACACTTGTAAAAGTAAATTTCAGTGGCAGAGGTCGTTTTCGCCAATTAAGACTGATTACTCCATTAAAAATCTACAAACAAGTGAATTAGCAAGCTCTAACTTCTTCTTGCACATTTAATTAGTATCTAGTGGGTAGGTCCCATAAATTTTGCACCCTTGATGTGTTTTAATGTTAAGTCTTTCAGCAAGGTATTGGTGTTATAAAACTTGTGAAGGAGCAGAACAGATCGACAGCAACTTCCAGATTTTTGTGTATAACTAGGATGTGCAGGTGCTGGAAGTTACTATCTGGTTTACTTTGTAATAACGATGAACACTGAGAGCCTCATCACTATTCTCATTGCAAAGCCCAGGCCATTAAGTCTGCTGCCTGAAAAGTGCTTGTTCCTGTGCCAGTGGCATTCCATGAAATGACTTCCAATTCATCAGAATATAAACTGGGTCTCTGAGCAAATAAGTAAATAGATCACCAAAACTGTAAATGAAAGCATTGATGGCATTTTTAATGTAATGATCTTGAGTGCCAGTGAAGACTTTCTTAAAACCTGGCCCATCTACAACTGGAAATAACTTGCATTTCTCAATTACGAAGCAGAATGTTCCATCATGGCTTTGAAATTATATCACCTGATATTAGCATACTTGTAATACCCCTGTTAACAGGCAAAGGAATTCATACATTAATATCAGGAGTTCAGGTATCAACATCACACAGCATATCTTCAAGACCTATGTTCCAATAAAAAGATCTCGCCCCTAAAAACTCCTCTCTTGCTTTCTGCCTGTTGCAGTTAAAAAAGAACAAAATAAAAAACAGAAGGAAAGTATTTATAACTTCCATGTTATTCTGATCTAGAAACCTCATTAACAACAAATTTATCTTGTTCAATCCTAAAATAATGTATTTCTCTCATTTGAAATCGGTCTTGTGGTGCAGTGGGTAGCGTCCCTGCCTCTGAACCAGAAGTTCCGGATTCGAGTCCCACCTCAGGACTTGATGGTCAAAGTGCATTCATAACACGGCTCACAGGTTGAGTATAGGTTGAAGACATGGAGGCTTTGGAGAGAGTACAGAAAAGGTTTACCAGGATGTTGTCTGGTATGGGGGGTATTAGCAATGAGGAGAGATTGAATAAACTGGGATTGTTCTCTCTGGAAAGATGGAGGCTGAGGGGCGACCTGATAGAAGTTTATAAAATTATGAGAGGTATAGATAGGGTGAACAGTTGGAAGCTTTTTCCCAGGGCAGAAATGACAATTACAAGAGGACACAAGTTCAAGATAAGGGGGAAAGTTTCAGTGGAGATGTGCAAGTGAAGTTTTTTACACAGAGGGTGGTGGGGGCCTGGAATGCACTGCCAAGTGAGGTGGTTGAGGCAGTTACGTTAGTGACATTTAAGACTTATCTTGATAGACATATGAACAAACGGGGAATAGAGGGATATAAGCGGTTGGTCTAGATAGGACAACGTGATTGGCTCAGGCTTGGAGGGCTGAAGGGCCTGTTCCTGTGTTGTACTGTTCTTTGTTCTTTATTATTAACCTGCAAAATCCTTCCAACACATGCCAATGGCAGGTGGTAAGAGCAGCAGAGATTCCAGGTCAGCAATACTTGATGCGGAGTGGTGCCCCTCAAACTCTAAGCTTCTTCAGACTAGTGGCCTGTTTCAGGAAAAACCAGTTATGGGAACAGATTAAAGTCTGCCTTGCGCACCACTAGGTGTGGAAATTGAAACAACAACAACATTTGAAATCCTGCTTCATATTAAAGATGACATCATCTTGTTTCTAATTGTGTAAACTCCATATAAACACTGAATTTGAAGGCAATCCTTTTGCACTCACTCTCCGTGTATACATATAGTCTCTATCACAACCCTCTTAAGCTTGGTCTGCTTCTAACTTGTTGGTGTTCTCTCATCAAAGCCCCAAACCATCCATGGTTTGGCCTATCTGTTTGGACATGAGGGAAAAAATAAAATGTTTTATAGCCCTAAAAACTTTGCTAATACTTGTCACAATGCTGGTGGTGTTATAAAGAAAAACAGGCTCACTTCCAGAAAACAGCCAGCCCATTACATACTTAATAGATCAGGACCCAGAGACATATCTATGTAGGCACTGATAGGACATTCAAATGGAACTGACAATTGTGTGGCTGAGTGCTGATACAATGGCCCAGATTTTTCAGCAACTGCTATCAACAGAAGAAGGCATTTTTTCCCCCAGATTATTTCATTATGAATGCTTAGCTGAGCTCCAAGAATGACAAATCCACTAAGCAAATCAAGCAATGTTTATACAGCTTGCATTGGAGCGATAGCTGTGTTTGAAGGGCATCTCTAATATCTTATAATAAGTTATTTTTGCCTGATGTGTCTTGGGTGTTTACTTACATAAGATTAAGAGATCTCATGTGGAAAAATGTTTCTGACATTGATACTTATGAACAGTTGCGGTTGATTGACACTTTTAAGAGGTTATAAGCCAAATAGTTTTTTTTCGTTTTCAAAGCCTCTGTTTATTTTGTCAGTTTCAGGAACAGTTCAAAGATTTGCCAGACTTGCCAATGGCTCACTGGTTCTATACACGGGTGGATATTGGAAGAGTGGGCATGGAGGATGAATGCAAGCATGGGAGATATGAGGAAGCATGGGGGATGTGTGGGGTATGGAGGGGGCATGTAGGAAGGGTGAGGGCTTGAGAATTATGATTACAACTGGGTCCGTATTTCAGTATTGGAGGTGGGCCTTCTAGCCAACAGCCTCACCGTCCACCCATGTCCGTTGCCACCTTGGGCATTCTCTGGAGGCAGTGGGCCTGACTGCATCCCTCCCCCACCTCTTTGGAATAAAAATATAGTGGATGGGGCTCTCCTTAAAGACATGGATTTGCGAGATTCGGAGCTTTCCCCAACTCATGATACCCATTTCCTTCAAGAAAATTCTGCCCATTGTGTCCGAATTGCTGCTGTAAACAGTTGACCATTAGGTAGTTACAACAGCTGTTTAGTGGGACAGGATAGTTTGGTCTCAAGTTAATCTGTTCTGTCAAAAGAAGTGTAGTTCTTTTAAAGTAAACTTTTAATTGGAAGATCTATATATGTGAACAAAAACTCCGATGAATGGATGATTACCCAGTGTCATTATAACAGTACTTTTTTCAATGCCCTATGAACAAAGAACAAAGAAGAACAAAGAACAATACAGCACAGGAACAGGCCCTTCGGCCCTCCAAGCCTGCGCCGCTCCCTGGTCCAAACTAGACCATTCTTTTGTATCTCTCCATTCCCACTCCGTTCATGTGGCTATCTATGATCTGATATTTCTTTGAAAGATTTTAACTATTCTGTCTAACTAAGGTTGGTTTTTCTCCCAGTCTGCAGTTGATCTAAAACTACTAGATAAAGGCAAGCCAGAGACTTCATGCAAGCAAACTGTCATGAAATTAATTATACACCATGTTTTGAGGTTGTATAGGAACAGGAGGGATTTTAAAAAAAATTTGATATCCTCAGAATATATAATTAAATACATAAATAGTGTAAATCTGTTAATTGTTTCTCCTCCTCTATTTATCAGTTTATAGTAAATCTGACTAGTAGTTTTAAAACCACACTCTGGTGGAATGATTATTGTTCCATCTACTCAAGTGAAGGAAATCATGAGGGAATGCAGTAATTCCTGGAATAGAGCAATGGAAGTCCCTTAATTGACCTCTGAGCTTACCACATTTACTGAGGTAGTTGGCAAGTAAAGGCATGCACTGTGCTATAGGAGTGAGCACTTGTTCTTAGCAGAGGTCTATGATGTTGAACCAGAGGAAATTATCCAGTGTAAAAATTCCCAGAATGTAACAAGACATAAAGCAACTTGACAAGCTGCCAAAAGCAACACAGGCGATTCATAGCATTCTTAATATGGTGACCCTTGCTACTTCTGGCTGCTGCCTCATTCCATACTACCTACATATTCCACCACTCCTAGCAAGGGTTACATGGAAAGAGCAGGGAATGGGGCGAACTGAGTTGCTTTGTAGAGATCAGGCACAGACGATGGGCCAAGTGACCTCCTTCTGTATTGTAACAATTCTATGATTTTATTTTGAAAGTTTTATCACCAGAATAAACCTAACTGCAAAATATGTTTAAGTTTTACAAAAAATATAAAACAATAAATATTTTCTTACATAAGATCCATAACTACTTGATTCTGTGTATTGCTGGGTTAAAAGCCAAGGGCTATTTTTGACCATGGCATGCAGATATAATTTAGTCCCAACGTTAATGCTGCATAATATGCTTTTATTTTTCCATTAAGAATTCCTGTATATACATTTATAATGGGAATTGCCTAATGTTAACTTGATATGTTGTAATTGAACCATCCCACCAGCAGTGATGCTGCAGCAACTCCACTCGCAGAAAAGTCTTAGAACAATTGAATGCTTATATAGGCTTCCGATACAAATGTAAAGACCTGCTTTCGTCATGGGAAAAGTTGACAGAAAGCGCGTGCAAACCGAGATTTTATGATATTTTAGATTTATACTACAAATGTATTTTTAAAATGCCTATTCTGAAAGACCTTACCCACTGTTGAAAGGATTTTCGTCCGGGATCACATGTGTGCTATCCTTGCCGATGAGGAATTTGACTCTGTCGTAGAAGGATCGAAGGTTCTGTTGTGAAGTTGGCATCTGTGTCTGCTGAATAACATCAAGAGGATCCGGTGATCCGAGGCACAGTGGATTATCGTGGCATAAAGGCTGAAGGCAACAGTCAGGGTCCATGCAATCTATTAAGCCATCTGGTACAGAAAGAACCAAGATATCTTTAGCAAATTCATTAAAACGAGAGAGCAAAAATAACTTGGGGCTGGAAGGCAACAAAATTCACGTACCTAATTTACACACTAATGGAGGATTTGTTTTCACAATGAAATGTGACACACCAAAACCTCCGTACCTGCATTTTGGTCCACTCCTTTATTGTGAAAGCCTTTATTTTGCACATGTTAAGGAAGACTCCACTACCAGATCGCAGATGTACAAATAATAAACCTCTAGAATGTAGCATTTGGATTTGTTGGCAAAGAGCAAAGTATTAAAAAGTGATCTGATTGTGTGATTGAAACATTAACTTCATGCTGAACATTTCACCTTACCATCCATTATCTTTACCACAGCTAGTTCCGATGGGTCAGATAGTGTACATTTATGCTGATGGGAATACATGACAAAATAGGAAAGAGAAAATCCTCCGGGAGTTTCCTGCTATTGCAAAATACAAATGGAGGAACTGGAAGTGGAAAGAGAGAGCACCAGACAGCGTAAAGCAACGTGCCAGAAGCCAAAGTCTACAAATTTTAACAGAAAAGGAGCAAGAAGTCAGCAAAATTTATGGGGGTGGGGTGTGGGGGTGCATGGAGGAGGGGGGCATCAGCATTCCACTGAATAAGGGCTGAAGAGCAGCTCAAGCTAATCATTGAGGCTAAATGGCACTGGTCACTGAGATGTTCAAAGAGTTGATACCAATCAGTGCTTCCATTTTTTGATACTGTGTAGAACTATCCTCATTGAATTTCTACATAGGGAGGACAAACAGTCAATAAGCTCCTGTCTTTCTATGTGGAGTATATCAAGCTCTGAATGAGAGACCTGGTTGATCAGCTATCAAAAATTCTAATTGAAGATTTATCCAAAGACAAGAGCTCTGTTGTTACATGTAGACATTTTCCAGTCGCAGACATTACACTTTGGGTGAAAAAGAAATCATAAAACTACTACTGGCATGTATAACAAAATGTTAGTTAAACCCACATAATAAAGAAACTCCACTATCATACTGCACTCTGCAACGTCAACAAAAAAGCCAATCGGGAACTTATGCAGAATTTCCGAAGAGTGAAGGGCAGTTCACACATTGGCCAACAGAGATTTGATTAAATGTTTATAGTTGAATTCACGTGAATATTCAGCAATGACAAGTTATTATGATGACAAACAACTGTTGATCTATTTGTACAGCACCAAAACATTTTATGGTCTCACTGCTTTTATTAATAGTGTTTCAGATATAAAATGCACAAACAGCTCTTACCTCCATCGTTATCTTTCCCATCTCCACAAGCAGTTTCCATGGAGGTGTCACATCCAGCGCCTCTCCAGCCTAGCTGACACATACAATGCCAACCGTTCTGATCCAGCGTGCATCGCCCATTGCCATTACATAAACCCGGGCAACCTTCTGTCAATAGAAACAAGTTTTATCATTGAGACTCATGTGTTTGGTTTTTCAGTAGTCGCATTTTAATATGGGATATATTGGAGTAGATCTTGAGTTTGTGAGATTCTCTGAAATGGGTGATAGCAAATCAGCAGCCTGTTTTGCATCTCTCCCGGATCCCATTGAAGTCAATGAAAGTAAAATATGGGAGAGATATAAAAAAGTCAAGATCAACTGCATTGTGTTCTTCATTCCATTCCCCAAATAAGTACTAAAACCAAAATCTGAACATTCATTTGCTCTTCATAAAACTTTTCAGAAATAAAGCTGTCTTTATACACCATTGCAAAACAATGTAACAGTATTGGATCTGCATCAAATGCATAATAATCTGCAAAATAATCTGCATCTGCATCAAGTGGA
Organism: Mustelus asterias; assembly: GCF_964213995.1. Classification (NCBI taxonomy): domain Eukaryota; kingdom Metazoa; phylum Chordata; class Chondrichthyes; order Carcharhiniformes; family Triakidae; genus Mustelus; species Mustelus asterias. The sequence continues at coordinate 71,952,266 of NC_135810.1, read as the reverse complement.
CTGGACTTTCTCTACAGCAGGTGAAGGTGAAAAATCTGTACCTCCTCACAATAAGCCTCAGTGTTTCTACCTAATGTACTCAATTTCAATTCACAAATGCCTAACCAGCTGATTTTTCTCATTATGACTAATGGTTTTTTGGAGATTGGCAAACTGCCATGAATGTACACATGCCCCAAGTGGTAACAGCTTCGAGGTTTCACTGGGCATCCACACATGTCAATAATTTTCCTTAAATGTAAATTTCTATTGCTTCATTTTCCTTTGGAAGTGCATTAATTCACACATATTTACATTAAGTTGCAACTGCTGCTCCCACCTATCCCCACAATCCATCCCATTTTTCTGAAATCTTATATACTTTTCCTCTTGTTTAGTAAATCTTCTATTTTTGTATTCGTAAGTTTTGAGATTGGCTTATTGTGAATCCTCTTTGAATCCCCTTTGTCCCACCATTTCTTGCCACATGTTCAGCTGTCCAGTCTCTAAGTTTTGGAATGCTGTCTTTAAACCTCTTTGTTTCCACCTTCTAAAAGCCGACCTCTTTGTCAAAGCTTTTAGTTACCTCATCCGCTATATTTCCCTTTGTTTCAGGGTCAGTTTTTGTGTAATGAGGTGAGTTTAGAGAGTGAATTTGCCTTTTAATTGGGTGAGTGGGTACTAGCTTGGGACTCTGTTGCCTTCCCATTTTTGTGCCAATTAATTGTAGAGTGGGGGGGACTCTTGGACCGCCTTCCACCTCCCTCCATGAATTGAAACCCTTCATTCGACAATTACTTTCCACAAAAGGGCCTCATTCTGCCATCGCTGGTATTCAACCAATGGTAGATGGGGCAGTTGCCATGCAGGGAGCTTGCAAAACATATCCTGAAATGTTTGCTTGTAGGCTCCCAATGGGATCCACCACTGTCAAGCACTCATTGCCAGATTGATAGGGACCCTCTGAGAGCCATCTCCCTGCCCTTTTCTCTGAACCCCCTCTCCTGGGTCCCCCACTGATGCTGGGCCTCTGCTGGGTCCATTGCTGGCAGCTAACACTGCTCCCCAGGTGGACCTGACATCAATGAGGAACTGTTGGCCTTGATTGGTCAGTAGCTCTTGGGGAGTTTGGAGGGGTGGGAGCTGGTATGTGGTATGATTGATCAGCACTTAATATGGCTGGTCTTCCTAAAAGAGGCAACACAGGGCTCTCGCCGACTCTCCAAATGCTAATAATTTAAGATCCCGCTCAATACCCATTAGCCCTAACTCTTTGACTCTTATCTTTTAACCAAATTTCAATCTGTAATACTAATCTATCCATGTTGCTCCTCCTTCCCTCGAACAGTTGCCTCAGGTATGAGCAAAGGTCTGGGTTCTTTTCCTTTCCCTTTCTACATGTTGCCTTGTGACAACATTCACTGCCATTAAAACCACTCTCCATGCCGTTGTGACTCGATTGTTCCAATGCTTTTCTTGCCAGCTTCTTAAATTCCACCTTTTACAAATTGAAACTTCTTCCAAATTTCATAAGTTGTGTATTGGCTCACAATAAGTTTTGCTCTCCAAATTCCTTTTATTTCCCGTTCTGTAAAACATTGATTTTGAAGTTTTGTCCTCTTCTACAAGTCCTTCTATGGCTATGCCTCTCTCTACAACCTTCTTCAGCCCCAAGTTCTCGTACACGTCCTCTTCTCTCTTCCCATCCATCCCCACTCATTTTACACCAGCTTTGATAACAAATACTTCACCAGTATTTTCATAACCACAATCTGAAATACTTGTGCTGAATCCCTTCATTTTGTACTCTTTCTAACAACTTTCAAAAGCTTCCTCAAAGCCATTAGAACCATAGAACCATAGAAAATTACAGCTCAGAAACAGGCCTTTTGGCCCTTCTTGTCTGTGCCGAACCATTTTATGCCTAGTCCCACTGACCTGCACTTGGACCATATCCCTCCACACCCCTCTCATCCATGAACCCGTCCAAGTTTTTCTTAAATGTTAAAAGTGACCCCGCATTTACCACTTTATCCGGCAGCTCATTCCACACTCCCACCACTCTCTGCGTGAAGAAGCCCCCCCTAATATTCCCTTTAAACTTTTCTCCTTTCACCCTTAACCCATGCCCTCTGGTTTTTTCTCCCCTAGCCTCAGCGGAAAAAGCCTGCTTGCATTCACTCTATACCCATCAAAATCTTATACACCTCTATCAAATCTCCCCTCAATCTTCTACACTCCAGGGAATAAAGTCCCAACCTATTCAATCTCTCTCTGTAACTCAGCTTCTCAAGTCCCGGCAACATCCTTGTGAACCTTCTCTGCACTCTTTCAATCTTATTTACATCCTTCCTGTAACTAGGTGACCAAAACTGTACACAATACTCCAAATTCGGCCTCACCAATGCCTTATATAACCTTACCATAACACTCCAACTTTTATACTCGATACTCCGATTTATAAAGGCCAATGTACCAAAGGCACTCTTTACGACTCTATCCACCTGTGATGTCACTTTTAGGGAATTCTGTACCTGTATTCCCAGATCCCTCTGTTCAACTGCACTCTTCAGAGTCCTACCATTTACCCTGTACGTTCTTCTTTGGTTTGTCCTTCCAAAGTGCAATATCTCACACTTGTCTGCGTTAAATTCCATTTGCCATTTTTCAGCCCATTTTTCTAGTTGGTCCAAATCCCTCTGCAAGCTTTGAAAACCTTCCTCACTGTCCACTACACCTCCAATCTTTGTATCATCAGCAAACTTGCTGATCCAATTTACCACATTATCATCCAGATCATTGATGTAGATGACAAACAACAATGGACCCAGCACCGATCCCTGCGGCACACCACTCGTCACAGGCCTCCACTCCACTAATTATTCATTATCCAAGTTATTTTTGTGATTGTGATGCTCATTGGCATGCTTTATGTTAATTGTGTTATATAAAAGTAAGCTGCTGTTTTATCTTATCGTTAAAGTGCCAGAATTCCAAATGGGTGATACCTGTGCCAGAATGGTGCTTATGTGACTTGCAACAGATATTCCCCATAGCTGCCTGTAATGATCCAATAACATAAAGGTTGAGCAGCGCTATCACAATCATCTGCCCACTTTGTCTGTGGCTCTGATTGTGATAGCGCTGCTCAACCTTTATCAGAGCCACAGACAAAGTGGGCAGATGATTGTGGCATTGATCCTCACGCATAAATGGCAGAGGTCCCTGATTCTCTGCCATATCCTTATTAAGATCAGCACAAGACCTGCATTCCTGTTTTATTCTTTGGGGATGAGGCGGGTTTGGGCAGTGTTGAGGTATGGCTGATGGTAAATGCTGAGCTGCCCAGATCCCAAACGGAAACTTGAAACAGCTGCCAAAACGTATTTTTTGCAATTTGTATATTATGGGGAGGTTTACTGAAATTGAGAAATGATGTCTCTGACCTATTGTGATGATTTTATATTAACATCTATTTTTTAAAAAATTTAAATGTTTACACTTAAACACAAGAACTGCTCTACACAATTAACAGTACTTTAAAACAGTTCCAAAAGATCTTAACTTAAACTAAACTAAAGTTAACCTTCCCTTTTCTGCTTGGCAACAATTCTCACAGATTTAAAATCTATAGAATTCCAGCGATTTTACCATGCTGTGCTCTTTTGCTCTGAGGCTGAGAACTGATTCTCCAGGTCTGGCCTTGTCTATGCTGTCTTCTAGGAGATCTAACCAACTATCATGTTGTGTTCTGGGAGAAGGCTGCAGTCTATCACACAGCTTCACTGTTTCCTTAAAATGTGTTTCTTCCTTTTGATCTTTCTATCCTCTATTGTTTCATCCTATCTCTCAGAACTGATCAAATTCTTTCCTTTAATTCTGATTTTTAAAAAGTAAACTTACCCTATATTTGCCTGACTTACTTAAAATCTTTACAACTTATACATGTTTCCCTTTTTTTCAGAACTATTTTCTTTACTGCTGTGTAAATTCTTATTGAAGTTTTTCTTGGCTTATTAACATGTCAAAACCACTTCTTGCTGTTGTTTTAGACCCCTGCAGTCACTCTGTCTCTTAATCTAATTACAACAATCAAATCCCTACCAGCCTGCTTTCCAGCAGAAGAAGAAAATATCAGTGATATCACCAAAGAAAAAGCATAATTCCTCATTTTCCTGACAGCAGCATCAACTTAAAGTGCAACCTCATTCCATTTTCCTCCAGACTCTTCCCCTCTTTCATCATAATAACATACACTGAATGTACAGGCACACTGTTGTGAAGCATTTGGGTCTACAAACGTTAAAAAATACGATTGGGCATGTGCTGTGGGAGATTTCTAACCAGTTAATAAGGTTTTTAAACAGAATCTATTATGGCACTGACAGGACTACCAGTAAAGAGTTAAATGATTCTTGAAACAAGTTAATAAGCTAATGAGAGAATAGTTTACACGTATGTGAATGCTGTAAGAGAATTAAACAATTATGATTTTAAAACATATTTACTGATATTTTAATGTATTTAAAGTATTGTACGAATCATTGTTCACTTCAGCCAAAAGCAGGTTACCGCAAGGTACGATGGTAAAGGCAAATAGTTCAGAACCAAAGGCCTGGGAACCCCGGAGTTAGCAAAATTCATAACAGAAAGTTTTTATGCAGTAACACGTATTGCAACATTTATGAATAGGAGTAGTAATCGTCTAGACTTAGGATGGAAGAGTTCCCACTGCAGCTCCTGCTGATGGCCTGGTGTTGCCCACCCTGCAAAGGCAGACAGCAGCCATGTCCATGGGCCTTCCGATCTGAGTCCGAAGTGAAAGAGGGTAAAGATGAAGAGTCACCATCACTCAGTCGCACACTTGCATCCACCAGATCAGAGTCTAAAACTGTACATATTTTAGAGGAAATGATGGGGGAATCTGCAAGTGGTGGGACCCAGGACACTAGTCTGTGGGAACCAAGGGGTTGACAGGATAGTGCAGGTGTCAGCTTTCAGAGGAAGAGGTTGCAGACTAATTCTGCCACAGGGGACTTAGGTGACAACTTTGATGAATCAAGCTACAGAGGAAAAGTGATGGGTGTACACAAACCAAATGCTCGGTGCAATGGAAAGCCTGCTAGGAAGCCTGTGCTCAGTGTCAAACACTATGGGCCCGGTTTTACCAAAACTTCGCGCCTGTAAAATGGCGGTAAAGTTGGGCGTCGGGCCTATGCGGCGATCCGCACCCTAGCGGATCGCGCCTTTACCAATGGCCGATTCGGGCGCCATTCTGGTGCGCGCACAGATTGGCCGGCGTGACAATTTAAATGCATTTGCATGCATTTAAATCAGCATAATGAAGCACGCGCCCAACTTTACCATCAATCCCCCCTTTACCAGCATTCGGCCCAATTCGCGTCCGCGCCTTTACCGACCTGATAAATAAAAGTCCAACTTGTACTTTTATTCGGCAGGGGAATCGCTGAGGCCCACCCTTCGCGGACACCCCCTCCAACCACCCCGGCAGACCGCCCCCCCCCCCCCCCCACGGGATCAGACCCCTCTGGGAGGCCGACCCTCCCCCCGGGGATTGGATTCCTCTGGGAGGCACCCCTCCCTCCCCCGCCCCCCTTCCGGGATTGGACCCCTTTGGGAGGCAGGCCCCCCTGGCAGAGCACACCCCTAACCTACGTCAATCGTGGTCTCCCTCCACCATCCTTCCCGCTCACCTTCAGTCCTTCGACAGCCTGCAGCACGTTCCTGGACACTGACTTCGAGCCACGGCTGAAGTGACCGGGCTTCACACAGGTCCGCTGGCGTCTGCCGGAGGAGGGGGGGGGGCCCAGTTGGAACTCTGGTTGGGGGGGGGGGGGAAATGAGGAGAGGGGGCGGGCCCACATCGCCCTCTTGGGGGGGGGGGGCGGGAGGGAGGGGAGGGGGGGTGTGATGTCTCATCCTCTGGGGGGGGGTGGGAGGGGAGGGGGTGTGACGTCTCATCCTCTGGGGGGGTGGATGGGGAGGGGGTGTGACGTCTCATCCCCTCGGGGTGGGGGGGGGCGGTGGAGAGGGGGTGTGACGTATCATCCTCTGGGTGGTGGCGGGACGGGGGAAGAGGGGGTGTGACGTATCATCCTCTAGTCGGGGGGATTCCGCTGCGTGTATGTGGCCGATCCCTCCTGGCACCATCACTGGTACACTACCAGCCACAGATTACTCTTCCCTGCTGGTGTGAGGGAGCGGGAGAGATGGCTGTGGCTTGTAGTGTACCAGTGATGGTGCCAGGAGGGATCGGCCGCAGACACGCAGCGGAACCCCCCCCGACTAGAGGATGAGACATCACCCCCCCTCCCCTCCCACCCCCCCAGGGGATGATAAGTCACACCCCCCCCACTCCCACCCCCCCTCGGGATGATAAGTCACACCCCCTCCCCCCCCCCCCCCCAACCTCCCCGACCAGAGGATGAACGGCAAAGAGGCTCTCTGCTTTTTTTTTGTGGCCAGGCGCGTTCTGTCAGATTGTTTCCGAACTGCGCATGCGCTGTTCGGAGCTCCTATCATTCTGGCGGCACTAAGCCCCGCCCACTGGACCGGCGCCGGAAAAAAGCGTATGGGCGCGCTGGAGCGCGGCCTCCCCGGGCTCAGATCTATTTGATGCCCGCACCCGGCACTTAGTCTCTAAATGGTAAAATCGGGCCCTATGGAGGAGACAAACATCAACTTGGAACAGGGCTTTGTACTGAGATTTGCACATGGATTCCAGGCAGAAACGGACTTCCCTTCCCCTTCTTCCAGTTGTTTTTGTCCTATTATTGTTATTTTATTATTGTTCTTGTCTTTCCTCCTCCTCCTCCTCTTCCTTGTCTTCCAGCTCCTCTGCTTCTTTCAGGACGCATGGCGGCAAAGGTTGTTCTTTCACACTAGCCAGGTTGTGCAACAGGCAGCATATACCGACAACAAATGTTGACACCTGCTTGCTGAGTTCTGCAGGGCTCTTGCAAAGCTGTCCAGGCAGTGGAAACATTGCTCGAGGATGGTGCTGGGAATGTTTCTTGAGACAACATTATCGGCCTGTTGTTCACATCTGCATGAGTTCCTGACTGGAGTCGGGAGGCATGTCATGAGAGATAGCTCTTGTCATCAGTATCCAGCCTTTGATTTGTCAAATGCAAGTGGCACAGAGACTGCTGCAGAATGAAAAAATGGTGACTATTGCTGGGATAATGGGTGTTCATCTGCCTGTGGTCACACCCAAGGTGTACTTTGTGCGAATAAAATCCATCTCAATGAAAATGATGAAGCACACACATGAAAATGCACATGCAGTCAATGGCATTCTGCAGCATGGGCAAAGCTGTATTTTCCTGCCAACTTGATGCACACTCTCCTTGTTTGTGCCTGTCAAGACAGAATAAGGTGAATGTGTTTCTCGCTTTATATAAAGAATCTCTGTGACCTTCCTCATACAGGAATGCACTGCAGAGTGCAAGGTGCTGCTTATTCCCCCAGAAGGAAGCAGAATAGAGCCAGATGCATAAACGCCATATTCAGCATGATGGTCACAGGTAATGCTGTCCTTATTTTAAAGGGTAGCAAATTTAAAACAGGATTGAGGAGAAACTACTTCTCCCAAAGGGTTGTGAATCTGTGGAATTTGCTACCCGAAAGTGCGGTGGATGCTGAGACAGCGAGTAAATTTGAGGAGGAGTTAGACATTTTTAATTGGTAATGGGTTGAAGAGTTATGGGGAGAAGGCAGGAAAATGGGGATGAGGAGCGTATCAGCCATGATCGAGTGGCGGAGCGGACTCGATGGGCCGAATGGCCTTATTCTGCTCCTATATCTTATGAACTTATGAACTATCCTGTTCTGAGGCTGCAGTTTTGGCTACAGCAGTTGACAGATTTCACTCATGATCTCTTGATTGAAATGAAAATATCTAATGCATTGGTCACTGCTAAAGGAAGAGGGTCTGAATACCCTCTGTGGATATGGCAATTGGCTGAGAGCCACTCTCTTTCTCTCCAATGCCTTCATCTCCTCCAGCAGCATACCCTGCTCTCTGGGGTCTCTGTTCATTCACCCAGTCATGGTCAATTCGTAAAGGAAGCCTTAAGAGGCCACACATGTCTGGAAGCAACTCTTTAAGCACAATATTTTATATGACAAAAACAGGCCAAACAGATCATCCCCTATAAAGTATTCAAAGCCAGAAGAAATAATCCAACAACTAACCTGTAAGTACTTTCTGATTCCTTTAAATGGTTGGGGGGAGGGTGGGGGGGGGGGGGTGCGGGGGGAGGAGAGTTGGTAGTGAGAGTGCTCCTTTAATCCATCTAACATTGTGTTCAGCAATGCAAGATGAAGCCTGGGTGTGCTCGGGAATGTGGAATTGTGTGGAATTGCTTTGCTAAATGGCATCAGTGGTTTCAAATTCCAGGTGCACACTCACTTTGCATCACCATATCGCTTCTTCGTTTACATATTGCTGGTGGTCATTTGTAACGCATGCAAACTATTCTACCAATATGAAGTCCTGCTCCCTGCTCATAGGAAATACGTATGCGTAGCTTGGATCCGATTCTTGACACTTCGTTGATTGCATAGTACCTAACAAATGGTTCCAGTTTAGTCCCCAAACTATGGAAGATGCAACATAAAAAGCTTCAAACAGTGACTGTTCAGAGCAAAACGCATACAATTTTCTTTTTTAAGTGTGTTACATTGTTTTGCAGGGTCCTGTGTAATTTTCATTCAACAACAAACTATTCACAAAAAAACATTAAGCAGATATTCAGCTAACAGACTGAATGGGTCCTCTGAGTAGCAACAAGCAGAATTCAATATCACAATAATATTATAAAGCTGATTTAATGTTCAGGATTGTATATGTTTCTCTAATTTTGTTCAGGCATCCATGGATATAGTTAAGGATAAAAAAGTCAAAGAATAAAATGCTGGAGTACACGACAGGATGGAAGGCAACTATAGAAAGAGCATGGGTAAATACTTCACGGTCAAACCTGTCATCAGAACTGGAAACTGTAATAATCACTATACTCTTCTGTCATTTTTCTGATGGTGGAACAATATTCAGCTTGCCAATGAAGTGTGCAAGAGGTTGAAACACCAGCAAGTTCAGCAAACAATTTTTAAAATCAAGTAGTTTATGAAATTGCCCTTGATGGATTATGTAACTACACACAGGTTAAATTCAATTGAATGTGTGAAAATTTTCACCATCAATTCAAAATTGGGTCTGTACATTTTTGATGTTTGATGAAGTACAGATGCCAGAGAACCAGTTAATGGTCAGAATTATCCAGTCTCGCACACCCTGCTACCGCTGCTAGTTAGAATGGAGAATTTGGCGCTCAGCCAAGTCTCCGTTCACAGCACTGGGACCAGATAATCTCAGCTGCCAGCAAGTTGGAGAATTCCGATCAAAGTTTAATAGAACTCCTTAAATCTGAGGCAAGTGGATTGGCAACCAGTCCTCGAGTTTAACGTTAATTTGTTAGGATGTGACATACATTAATCTATTACAATCGTTGAGCCATACATGAAAATATCTTCACACTATACACTTGCATAATTTGGCAGGCTTCAATATCAGCCTTTGAGAGTACTCATACTTTCAACCATCACAGCATGGGCTGTATACCTCCGCAATGTAATTATTTTAATGTGTGTGCTTATTTCTTTCTGTTCACATACTTCAGATGCATGAATCTATTAAAATTTGGCAGGAGAGAAAAAAAGTCAAAATCTATGGGTATACTTGTAGCAACCTTTCTCCCTTTTCTCACTAAGGGACTCAATGGTCCAGTTCAGTTGCAATTGCATTTCTCTGAAATATTACCAATGGAAATAATAAAATAATTCTGAAAGGACAGTTTACAGCAACAGGCCATCAACTTATTACAACTGCAAGCCAGTGAATAAAGCTAAGCGGATCACATCAGACTGATGAAGAATGATTACAACAGCGACAGAATTAGAAATTCTAAAAGATGAACTTTAAATCACATCATAAACAGTTTACTAAAGATATAGGAATAAAGCCGTACCTTTCACTACCTTATCCAGATAGTGAGCTTGAGAGATAAAGCAGAAAGGGCATTCAGGAAAGGTTGAAGGAAGAACATTTCTACTAGCTAAGAGACATTAGAGGTTAATCAATCAGCACAAAACAAAAAGGAAAGTAGGACATTTACAGCAAGAAAACAGTGTCAAGAAACAACAAGGCTTTCATTGTGACAAAAAAGTCTGTGCCATTTTCTTCTTAGATGGCATTGCTTTATCTTCTGTTTTTATACTTTCCACTAGAGTAAAAATATGAACGGGACCTCAAATTCGAGACTACAATTCTGTAGTGACATTTCGCTGCCATGAAAACTTCACCCAACACAAAATGTCCAACTGAATAAATTGAGTTCAGATGATCGAACTTCCCTCGTACAAACTACTGAGATTAATGATGGTACAAATTATTTTCACTGCACAAAATGAGAAGCACTTGAAAGTGCTTGTGGCAAAGGTAATGAAAGGTAATACAGGACGCAGTATGTAGATAGACCAACAAGAGGCGAGGCCACATTGGATTTGGTACTGGGGAATGAACCAAGCCAGGTGTTAGATTTGGAGGTAAGTGAGCACTTTGGTGACAGTGACCACAATTCGATTGTATTTACCTTAGCAATGGAAAGGGATGGGTATATATCAAAGGGCAAGAGTTATAGCTGGGGGAAAGGAAATTATGATGCGATTAGGCGAGATTTAGGTGGCGTAGGTTGGGGAAGGAAACTGCAGGGGATGGGTACAATTGTACTGTGGAACTTGTTCAAGGAACAGCTACTATGTGTCCTTGGTAAATATGTACCTGTCAGGCAGGGAGGAAGCAGACGTGTGAGAGAACCGTGGTTTACTAAGCAGGTTGAATCTCTTGTGAAGAGGAAGAAGGAGACTTATGTTAAGATGAGATGTGAAGGCTCAGTTAGGGCACTTGAGAGTTACAAGTTAGCCAGGAAGGACCTAAAGAAAGAGTAAGAAGAGCCAGGAGGGTACATGAGAAGTCTTTGGCAGGTAGGATCAAGGAAAACCCTAAAGCTTTCTATAGGTATGTCAGGAGTAAAAGAATGACGAGGGTAAGATTACGGCCAGTCAAGGACAGTAGTGGGAAGTTGTGCGTGGAGTCTGAAGAGATAGGAGAGGCACTAAATGAATATTTTTCGTCGGTATTTACACAGGAGAGGGACAGTGTTGTCGAGGGGAGAACTGAGATGCAGGCAGTTGGACTGGACGGGATTGAGGTTCATAAGGAGGAGCTGTTAGCAATTCTGGAAAGCGTAAAAATAGATAAGTTCCCTGGGCCGGATGGGATTTATCCTAGGATTCTCTGGGAGGCTAGGGAGGAGATTGCCTCCCTAGCCTCCCAGAGAATAAGGATGGAGGGATGGATTAGTAAATTTGCGGATGACATTAAAGTCGGTGGAGTTGTAGACAGTGCGGAGGGAAGTGGCAGGTTACAGAGGGACATAGATATGGTAAGCTATGAGAGGTGGCAAATGGAGTTTAATGCGGAAAAGTGTGAGGTGATTCACTTTGGAAGGAGTAACAGGAATACAGAGTACTGGGCTAATGGTAAGATACTTGGTAGTTCGGATGAACAGAGGGGTCTGGGTGTCCATGTGCATAGATCTCTGAAAGTTGGCACCCAGGTTGATAGGGTTGTTAAGAAGGCGTACGGAGTGTTAGCTTTTATTGGTAGAGGGATTGAGTTGCGGAGCCATGAGGTCATGCTGCAATTGTACAAAACTCTGGTGCGACCGCACTTGGAGTATTGCGTACAGTTCTGGTCGCCACATTATAGGAAAGATGTGTATCATTGGAAAGGGTGCAGAGGAGATTTACCAGGATGTTGCCTGGTATAGTGGGAAGATCGTATGAGGAAAGGCTGAGGGACTTGAGGTTGTTTTCGTTAGAGAGAAGGTTAAGAGGTGACTTAATAGTGGGATACAAGATGATCAGAGGATTAGATAGGGTGGAAAGTGAGAGCCTTTTTCCTCAGATGGTGATGGCTAACACGAGGGGACATAGCTTTAAATTGAGGGGTGAGAGATATAGGACAGATGTTAGAGGTAGGTTCTTTACTCAGAGAGTAGTAAGGGCGTGGAATGCCCTGCCTGCAGCAGTAGTGGACTCGTCAACATTAAGAGCATGGTCATTGGATAAACATATGGATGATATTGGAATAGTGTAGATTAGAGGGGCTTTAGATTGGTTTCACTGGTCGGCGCAACATCGAGGGCCGAAGGGCCTGTACTGCACTGTAATGTTCTATGTTCTAGGACTATAGGGGATAGATTGGGAGAAAGGGACTGACTGGAATGCTCATCGGAGAGCCAGCATAGATTTGGTGGCCTGAATGGCCTTCTTCTGTACCGTAATGACACTGCAGATCTATGACTATAATTTGAAGTGGAATTGTGATTCGTGTCGCATGTAGATAATCAGAATAACATCCTGCAAATATCCATATTATACATGGCTCTCTATAAGACTTTAAATATTAAACTTGCTTTCCCAACTTACTTTTTTATCTCCCTATCTATTCAGAAAATGAAATTCTTCTTTACTTTGAAATCACCAAGCTTGTGAGATCAATCTCTGACGATGAAATTGAAACAGCAAGCATTAGTTCAGTTTCAGACAGGAGTTTCAAAACTGTGCGGAATTGTGAGCTCTGTCTCCTTCAAGGCAACAATGCCGAGGCTTTGGCTGGTCTCACTGACTGCTTGTGCCAAGTAGTAAGGAATGGCAGCGATCCCAAAGTGCCCTCTGCCTCAGAAAACACTTTTAGTGGTGAGTGCCAGACAGGCCCAGGATATTTGTGTGCCAACTTGGTGCAGACAGAGGCAGGCAAGTGTAACTCAGTGACAGATGTCGTGCGGGACAAACCAGGAGGATGTGCAGCTGAGCTGGGAATGTGAGTGTCGGCTTCTAACTTTACCATGTTTTAGCTCCTTTTGTACTTGCTCCTTACTCCAGGCTGGCAACTGCTTCACTGGCACTGACAATGAAACCAAAAGAGGTGGCAGGATTGGAGGGGGTGGGGGCAGGAGGGGATAGGGGATGATGGTGAAAGAGCGGCTCATTACTGTGTGTAGGGGTGGGGGAGAGGGGCTTCACTGAGTCTGATGTCACTGGCGAATGTGGAGAGCTTGGCTGAAAACTACCATCCAGAAAACAAAATGTTCACTTTTTGTAAAGTATTTTAAGAACACAGGTTTTTAATGTTAATCCATGATTTGTGAACTTTAATAATGATGCCCTGAAGGTTATAATGCTGTTTAGGCTTTGTTGAGATACCTTGGGTGACATTCATTTTCATGTGTTAAAATGGGATGACATTGGAAAACAGTTTGGAATGAAAGCCATGCTGGAGATGATTACTCACACTGGCGATGGAAGTCTGTGGAGAGATTAATAGACAAGGTCGAAGATATTGAAGTTGATTTAAAGGAACATTGGAAGTCAGTGACTGTTGGTATCTTAGGGATGAGACTGAGGAATTCATAATGGCAAATTAGGAAATAAAAGAGGCTTTGGACAGTATTTTGTATCTGTTATGGAAGAAGACAGAAAAACATCCCACTAATAAGAAGAGAAAATCAAGTGGCAAAAGGGATAGAGAAACTTAAAGCAAACTCGAGAAAAAGTACTCGGAAACTATTGAGACTAAAGGCTGATGAGTCCCCTGAACCTGATGCCTGCATCCTAGGGTCTTAAAACAAATGTTTACAGAGCTAGTGGATGTAATAGTTACATTCATCCAAAATTTCTCACATTTTGGAAAGGCCCATGCGGATTAGAAAACTGCAAACATAACACTTCTATTCCAGAAAGGTGGGAGTGAGAAAGCAGGAAAATACCGGCCAATTAACCTAACAGCTGTCATTGGAAAGATGCGAGAATCCATTCTTGAGGCAACAGAAGCAGGACATTGTGAAAATCAAGCATGGTTTGAGAAAGGGAAATCATGTTTGACAAATTTATTCGAGTTCTTTGAGAATGTAACAATCAGGGTGGATAAAGGAGAACCAATAGCTATAGTGTATTGGAACTTCCAAAAGGCATTTAATAAGGTGCCACATAAAAGATTACTACACAAGAGTTCATGCTGCTGGGGTAATATATTGGCTTAGATAGAGGATTGGTTAATAAGCAGGAAACAGAGACCTGCATTTTCAGGATGGCGAGTACGAGTTACCCATCATCCTGAGAGTTGGTGAGGAGTACAATCCCGCTGAATCTTACAGGTCCTCTGCCATATCACGCTGTAAAAGCGGTGATTGGCAGCAGGTGACATTTTTGTCCACATTTGGACAGTAGGCCCTCCTTGGAGATTAGTCAGCCAATCAGATTGGCTGATAGCTCTCCAGGCTATCCAGACACAGCGCAGCAATGACCGGAAGAAGTACTGCAGTGCCGTGCCGGAGATTAAGTCCTGGGACCACAGTGCTGATAAATACCAGGGCTCCTGGGGCAGGAAGTTAGAAGATTTCCTGGGGGTGTCAGGTGGTGAGTGGCAATTGCATTGCTAGGGTGTAGGCCGGGAGGAGAGGCAGGGCTGGGAGGACTGGAACTCCCTGGTCTCTGAGAGAAGGATGTCCCCAGTCTGATGAGGCCTTCTAATTCCTGCATTTTCCCCTTCCAGCCTGAGATCAAAGGTGGAAACCTTTTCAGTTTCCCCACCCTCGGTCATCCGGTACCTGCCAGCCTAAAGGTTAAGGTGGGGATGGTACAGGCCCTTAAGTGGCCATCAAGTGGGCTTACCGGCCTTCATAGGAGCAAGGATGGGCTTCCTGTCCAGGAGCTGTATACCCCACCATAAAATCATGTCTAAGTTGGGGCAGACATGATCCCAGTGGGAAACCTTTTCATGCTATTTTCTGCTCCCTCAGAAACTGCTGGGCGGGGAGTGTAAAACTCTGGACAGAGTGGGAATAGATGGGTGATTTTCAAATTGGCAAACTCTAAACTTGTGGAATGCCACAGGAATAACTGCTGGGATTTCAATCGCTGAAGGGAACAAATGTATTGTGGTCAAATTTGCTGAGGCTTTAAAAATAAGTAGGAAAGCATTCTTCAAGGAGGGTAAACTGAGTCTGTAAAGAGACATTGATAGGCTAAGTGAGTGGGAAAAACACAGGCAGTCGGAGCATAATGGGGGAAATGAGGTTCTCCACTTTGCGAGGAAGAATAGAAATGCAGACTATTATTTAAATGGAGAAAGTGTCTGCAGAATGCTTTGATGGAGAGGGACCCACATATCCTCATACATAAATCACAAAAGTTTGGTACGCGAGCACAGCAAGCAATTAGGAATATAAATGAAATATTTGCCTTTATTGCAAGAGGGATAGGGCATAAAAATAGGGAAGTCTTGATACAACTGTACAGGGCATTGATGAGACGACACATGCGAGTACTGTGTATAGTTTAAATGATCTTATTTAAGAAGGAATATACTTGCATTGGAGGCAGTTCACAAAGCATTCAGTTTTTAAGTTTAAGTTTAGTTATTAGTGTCACAAGTAGGCTTATATTAACACTGCAATGTGTGGAAATCCCCCAGTCCCACACTCCGGCGCCTGGTCAGGTTCACTGAGGGAGAATTTAGCATGGCCAATGCACCTAACCAGCATATCTTTCGGACTGTGGGAGGAAACTCATGCACACACGGGGAGAACATGCAGACTCCGCACAGACACTGACCCAAGCTGGGAACCGAACCCAGGTCCCTGGTCCTGTGAGACAGCAGTGCTAACCACTGTGCCACCATGCCACCCATGCACTAGGTTGGTTTCTCCAATGACTCAGGGGCTGTCCCATGAGGAAAGCTTGAGCAGGTTTGGTCTGTACGTATTGAAGTTCAGAAGAATGAGAGGTGATCTTATTGGAACATACAGGATTCTGAGGAGGCTTGACAGGGTGGATACTGAATGTTTCCCCTTGAGGGTGAAGCTATACTGAGGGAGTGCATTTTCAAAAAAGGGATCTCCTATTTAAGATGGAGATGAGGGAGAATATTTTCTTTCAGAGAATCATTCATCATTAGAATCCTCTTCCCACAGAACAGTGAGGACTGGGTCATTGAACATATTTAAGAATTAGACAGATTTTTGATCTATGAGAAAGTCAAGGGGTTGGCAGGAAAGTGGACAATTCGATCGGCCATGATCTTATTGAATAGTGGAGGAGGTTTGAAGGGCTAAATAGCTTATGCCTGCTTCTATTTCTAACGTTCTTACATCACAATGATTTAAAATACAGAATGAAGCAATATATTTATCCAATGAAAAATAAATTCAGTGTCAGAAGAACCAACATTTCACATGTGGATAAGGTTTTTAAAGTACTGCATATCCCACCTGAATTTGAAGTTACTATTCCAAGTGTCCGGAAAGATTCCATCACTCGAGTGGAGAAATATTCAAAAAGCCTAATGAAAAATTAGCCTTTAGGTCAAGGACATTGGAATTCAAAGGGGAGGAAGTTTGGCTTCAGCTGTGTAGGGGTTTGATCACACTCCATCTTGTGTCGTGTGTTCCGTTTTTGGCAGCACACCTCACAAAAAATATTCTGGACTTGGAGTAGGTACAGCAAAGTTCACCGGAATTATACCAGTGCTTAAAGGTTTAATTATGAAGATGGAGTGCATAAATTGACTCATATTGCTTTGTGTTGACAAGGTTTAAGGATGTTTTTTGAATTTGGTAAGTATTGTAGATTTTGTTCCCTTGGCACCAGAATCACTGATTATTTAATAATGTGTTTAATTTTCAACAAAGGTGTAACTTGAATAGAAAACACCCAGAAATCTGGGGTTGTATTTTATGGCTGCAAATTGGGTGGTACACCCCCTCCACCCCTCACCTTCATGTGTATGTATATTTTGAGGTGCTGATACCAGGTTGGCAATCTAACGTCATCATGCCAGTTTCCAATATTACAGAAGGCAAGTGGGCAAGGAAATCAGAAATCCATTGGCTATTTTGAAATAATCAATTAACAAACAATTGAGCTTGTTAATGACCCCATTGTACAAAACTTTTCATTGTCCACTCCATTTTTTCAAACATCGGACAGGAGTGCTTTACAACTAGTATGAGAGGGTGGCCAAGTGCAGGAGAGAAGGCCTGCCAATTGGACCATGGCTGGATGTAGCTGCAGAGTATGCTGCTGAAAGTAGCAGCCTTTGTATTTATTTATTTATCATTTATTAGTCACAAGTAAGGCTTACATTAACACTGCAATGAAGTTACTGTGAAATTCCCCTAGTCGCCACACTCTGGCGCCTGTTCGGGTCAATGCATATAACCAGCACGTCTTTCAGACTGTGTGAGGAAACCGGAGCACCTGGAGGAAACCCACGGAGACACGGGGAGAACGTGTAAACTCCACATGACAGTGACCCAAGCCGGGAATCGAACCCGAGTCCCTGGCACCGTGAAGCAGCAATGCTAACCACTGTGCCGCCCGTGTGTGATTTCTGACTTCCTTTATTCACTCCTTTGAGCTGCCGTGAGAAATAAGCAGAGATTGAGAGGGCAGAGAGCCTTTACCAACTTTCTGTTCATGGCATCATCCCTGTCCGACTTGGTGCCCCAGCTTCGATGCTTGATTGCACTCGGAGCAACCCTCCACACTGCTAAGTGTCTGCCTGTCCCCGGGAGACTGCCAATTGACTGTCCAATGTTTGATTGGCCATGCTGAGACAGGGGGGGAGAGGGGCAGGGAACAAGCAGACCACTCACTTTCTGTTCCACCTTTCTTACCCCACTGAAAACTGTATCATCATGTCCCTTCTTTTGAACTCCATTTTGCCTGAATATCTAATTCTTTAATCCATAATTTATTTTCTTAAGAGATTTTATCATATCAGTAACATATCTTATTATTGAAAGAACATTTTATCTATAGATTGAAACAAGATAATGTACAAATGATCAATACTAAAAATAAATAATCTACTTCTCTGAAAATCTCTACCCATAAACAGTTAAGCAACAAGATGTTCTTGAATGGTGCTGTGAAGTAAAAACAGCTTGTCTCGCATTAATCTTCATAGATTTATGTTTTCAGATTTACACATCACCATTTGTTTTCATTTTACATTTCATTTACACAGGACCAACATTTTATGTTGCTTTAGAAGAGGAGTGCATGCAAATGCTTTAGAAATGTGACACAGTTATGCCCATTTGTAAAGCAAGTCACATCTTGGCAGAGACGGAACATCAAGAGATAAAGTAAACATCCATGCAAGGACTAAAACACAAAAAGAAAGTAGCAACACTGTTAACCAGTTAGAGGATGGCAATGAGAGTAATTATTATTTCATTATTTTATTTTTGCCCAGAAATATTACTTACCTCGGGTAGAGTCTGGTAGAGTCTACTTTACATTAAAATACAATTGATTTAGGACCAAGGCAATCACTATTCAGGAGAAGCGATGTGTTTCTCCTTGAAAGGTTCCCAGGTTCATCTTTTCTTATGCTCTATGACTCAGTTGTGATAAATTTCCTATTCACATAGGAATTGTGAAGCATCTCAACAATAACATCAACAAAATTAGAAGTCATGGATTTTTTCCACTAGAACAGAGAAGATCAAAAGATGGCCCCAAAAGCATCTCCAAGGAACATAATGTAAACTCCAATAGATTATCTCACTGAAGCTTGTATTATATCAGGAGACTATTACTTACTGTAACTGGAAGATAATAGGTAAAATAAATGACAGGTTGTTGAGACTTTTCATGGCAGCAAACTGTTACTAATGAAACATAACTGTGCAGCAGTAACTTGGGACAGATGGTGCACATGTGGGATAAAGTGACATTTCACATCATGAAAATAACTTCATTGCAATCTTTCTTTAATGGACGACACACTGCTAATCTTCATTAGAGTGCTATTTGTTAAAGCTGCAAAGTCTCATATGTTCATATGCTGCACATGTACCTAACATAACACAGGTTTTCAACACCACAAATGTTTGACAGGTATTTTTGAAGCTAAGATCCTGTAATGAAATTCAACGGAGGTGCATGTTTGCTCTCGACATTCCTAGATCCTACAGACTAGAGATAGTTACTGATAGCATGGAATTAGATTAGTGCAGTGTTTAAATAGAACAGACACTGTCATGTCAGTAAAACTAGCTTCAAAATTGCCTCCAAAAGCAATTTATCAATAAAATTGACTAAATATTAATTTTAAATAATCTATTCTGATCTAAATTGATCTAAAATACAGTGATTTTGAATTAATATAGGGGGAATTATTACTTCTATTGACATTTTAAGCCTTCCTTATAGCTGTACTGGTCAATGCCTCACAATTCATAGTGAATCTGCTTATTACAATTAAATCATAGTCTTTTTACAAATATGATTTTGAAGTACAGGGTGATAGAAGGGGCTTCCTATACTGCAAGCCACAAAATGCACTCAACAATGAAATGGCCAAAGTGTTCCCATCTCTTTTGCTCAAAAGGACACTCACTCATTCACAAATGAAAATTCACAACAGAAGTTTAAAATCCCATTAAAAAACCTCTCATGCTAGACTAAATAGCGCAAATAGATTAAACATGCTTTTCTTAAATCCTACCGATCGTGCAGTGCTCTCCATTCCATCCAGGGCTGCATTCACACTTGCCATCCTTACAAGTCCCATGCTCACTGCAGCGTGGGTGACACGCTCGCTGATCACAGATGCTCCCCATCCAGCCTTCGTCACAGCGACAGGTGCCTCCAATGCAAACTCCATGGCCGCTACAGTCTACTGCACAAATCTCTGTGGGAGGCACAGGCAAATCCTTGTATTATTGTCAAAGATGCAACAGTTCAGTGCCTAGGTCAAGCAGGAATAAAAGAATTTTTTACACTCTTAGTAGTTAATTCCTTTCAACAATAAGGATTTAATAAGACGATTATAATAAAATAAGGATTACAGAGGCCATCCTCAAATGGTCCACCTATTTCTCTTACTAGCTCATGATAACTATTATTTCTTCATTGTTGTTTCGTGATGAAAAAGGATAGCTGAGATTCTACAGGAAATGTATGAAATATCACATTTAATTAAAAACGTGTCAGTGGTAGCTTGAAACAAGATAGATGGGAAGAAAGTTAAGAGTGAATGAAAACATTATTTTATAAACACGCTACTCAGAGGAATGGTCTTAGAAACTGTTGGTTGTTCAATATTGCTGTGTATAATAAAGAGACAGTCAACTTTTAAAAAATCCTTAAAGATCTTCAGCTTTTCTACTTTGAGCTTTTTTAAGATTCAGAAGATAATAATAGTGACAAACTAAACATTTTTTTCACTTCAAGACATTTCAAATATCTCAACATGTTTGCATGCTTTTAAATTCAGATCCCAGTGTAACAGGACTTTCTTACCCTTATTTGCATTTACTTAGGTTTTAGCGAAGCTATTGCACTGAGATATTCATCACATGTTCATAAATCGTAGAATGCATGAAATCCCTCTGTTATTTTTAATGAAGCATCAACCCGCTAAACCTGCAGGTTAGCGTCCTCATTAGAAATACAAACAGAGGATTTTTACAGGACATTTTACTGTCTGCGTTTTTAACAATGGTGTTGATCTGTTTATTTGAGGTAGGCCAACACTTCAGTAAAATACAGACAGTTTTATCAGATATTCTTATTGACCAAAACTGAAGGAGCAGATCCTATTCGCGATTCAATACTTGAAATAATACAATCTAAAGATTGCACTGGTTGCAATTTCACAATAGATCTCATTCCTAAATAAAAATGCTCTTCAAATGCTCTGTAAAATGACAATGTGTCGCTTGCACCTTCCATGTAGCCATCCTGAAATAAAAGCTATTCAGATGAAACAGATCAAATATGGTTGATCTTAAGTGGTCAAATTTTAATTACAGAATCACTTGGTTTTAAGCTTCAGTTACATCCGCACCTAGGATTTAAAAAATATTTAATTACAGAGTTGCTACTGTTATGGTTCAGATGAATGAAGTTGAATTAAATAGTCGTTTGATACAATAGAACTTGAGAATTGCTGAGAAAAGGCATTTTCTCGAAGCTCGCCAGACTGACAAAAATAATAATAGTTTCAATAAAAAACTTTAGAAAACTTTCTAAATTATTCAAGTAAAATCTCAGCAGGCACATTCACATAAATTGGATTTTCAAATAGTTTCCTGCAAGCCCCTTGTTTATAGAAAATATAATTTAAGTTACAATCTAAAAGATTTACATTAATTATTGAGGTAATAAGTTAATTTTCAAAACAGGATAGGCAGAGATCCAGACAAAGAATAGTAAAGATTAACATGCTGCTGGACTTGACAGAGGGATTCAGAATTTTTCCAGTTTTAATTATTTGATACAAAGGAACACACAAGTGGTCACTTTCAAAAACAGGACATGGAACTCAAAAACAGGATGCACATCAACCCCACATATTCACTTCTTCTTGTAGCTCTTTGCTAAAGCTACTCTAAATATAAGTTCAGCCAAATGGTGAGTTCCAAGTTATCGATGTTAAATGTTTTGCAGTCTATTAAGCAGTGAAAAAGGAGATCTCATTGATCACAAAATAGATTTAAAAACGGGGATGTTTACTAAGTTTCTGTTTATAGCTTTCTCAGCTGAAGAAAGACAATCTTCCATATTTAATTTTCATTCTTTCTCTTGCCTTCAAACTGCTGTATCCCTGAACACTTTAGGGGATTAACTTTCTTATTTTCAATTCAAAATATAAATATTGCTATGGAAACCATGCGACATTGTGTTTTAGTATCCTTGAGTTATTACAGCAAGGTCACCAAATCTTACGAATGCACAACAAAAAGTTCAAGAGGAATGAAATGAAACACAAACAGAATTCTAACAAGTCTCCAAAGTATTAAAAGAAGTTTGGTTTTCAATTTTGAAATGACTGAGTGTATAAAAATGAGCAGTGTTTGAGAAAGCTTATTTACGGCAATAGGTTTGGTGTACTGATGCATTGTGTTAACAGCCTATATCCACAAGTCCCTGACCACTGATTTCTCCACCCTAATCTAATTATTTTGAGAAGAATTTGTGGCAGGCCAAGGCCTTGCCAGCAGGGAGGGATGAAAATCTATTGTGCAGGTCAACTAGTGCCTGTCCAAAGCATAACAATTGGCTGCACAATAGTCATGCAAAGTAAGAGTAGAAATCCTGCTTTCCTTCCAAACTGTGAAATGGTGGATCCTGAAAAGGGGGCAAACAATTTAAAAATTAAAATTGCAGTGGCGGTGCAGGGGTGGGGTGGTGGTGAATTACGGAGATACCTTTCCAATTAGTACCCAATGCAAAGCACAATGCAATGGAAGCAAATATTATGAACTTGGGCAGGGTGACCAATCTATCCAATTTACAATCCATGTGTTTTTCTATCCATTAATTTTGATGCAAATACTGAGTTACTACCGCAGTGATTTCATATCCCGAGTTCATATCACCTTTTGGGGAGGGGGTGCATTGACACCTTGGGCAGAATTTTCCCGTCCTGCCCGCCACTGGAATTGTAGTGGGCAGGGGCGGACCATGCAAAGGTCCGTTGACCTTGGGTGGGATTTTCCAGTCTTGGGGCGAGTGTGTCTGGAAAATCCCACCCCATAGATTTTGCATGTGTCCAAAGTGGTTTTGCTTCACCCTTGCACCTTAGCAGCATAAATCAGATGTCAGATCTGACCTGACTCCAAAGTGAGGTTAAATTCATTCCTCCAAAGAATCTTACCCTGCTTCATGCTGGAGTCAGGTTAGACCACAGATGGAATTCTCTCAAAAGTGTCATAATGGAGAAAATAGGAGTGATCCACGCTGGTCTCTCGGGCGTGCTCCACATCGCAACCCTCTCAAACTCAGTCACTTTTTTGGAGAGTTACCCACACTTCATCGACGACATGTTTCTCCACCCTCACCCCATGGGTTGCTGACATCGGAGCCCTTTCGATGGGTCTCCCATCATGACCCCCTGACAAGCCCCCCCCCTCCATCATGAGCCCTGACATTATCCACCCCTGCATGACCCACTGTCATAACCCCCACCCAGGACCCATCACCTTGGTGATGTACAACTGGCACTTCCAGGTATCTAACTGGCTCTGCCAAGGTACCTGGTGGGCACTGCCAGGGTGCCTGGAGGGCACTGCCAGGGTGCCAGGTGGGCACTCCTTGGTCATGCCCCCAGCTTCCTGGGGCTATCCATGGCATCTGAGCCCCTTGGCTTGGCCAGCTCACCAGATCTCCGCTAGGGGAGTCCAGTAGTGATTCTCCCCAGCATAATCTCCCGCCAGAGAAGTGGGAGCATTCTGGGAGGGGGGACGATCGCGTGCCAAACCCGCCAATGAGATTGAAATCCAGTCAATCTCATGCAAATCAGCTTCACGATCTTTCTGGGTGTGATCCAGTTCACAGCATTGGAAAGGGGTCGGGTGCAAAACCCATTTTAGGCCCGCACGCTATTCTCCGAGATCAGCGCGATCTACGCCAGGCGTGGTGAGGTTAGAGAATCGATCCCCCTGTGACTCTAGATTCTGGTTGTATTACATAATCAGGAGATACAGTGCAAGTGGATAAGCCTGAGCTAAACTAAGTGGAAGGGTGTTATTGTTTTGTCTGAGTAACATGCCAAACCATTTTCTAAGAAGTTGAAATTAAGTGTTGAGAAGCAGCAGGAGAAGTCTCATTGAAAGATCTGCAAGGGTAAGGGCTGAAAAATGTTAAAATAATGGAAAAATACTGAACCCGACATTAGGAAAAGTGGGCACAGAGATATACCACTAAGTCATTTAGGCTGTAAAATTCGATGCCATACCAGGTGCCACTACCATTCATTGGTATCATTGCTAGATGCTAAAACAAAATTTGCCCTTAGTGTCCTGAGATGCGTAGGTTAGAGGGATTAGTGGGTCGATATGGGGGTAGGGCCTGGGTGGGATTGTGGTCAGTGCTGACCCGATGGGCTGAATGGCCTCTTTCTGTACTGTAGGGTTTCTATGATTACCTCTGACCCTGCCACAGTTTTATCAGCAGCATAGGGGGTTACCGGTGGGACAGTCGAAGCCGGCCTCTTCCCACCGCACACGGGATTTTACCCACAGGCTGGTGCATGGGAATGGCAGAGGTGCCCCCTTTTCAGTCTCTTGTACCTATCAGAGCCCCTGAAAGGGTTAACAATCACACAAGTTTAAAAATCAAAATCACATAAGCTGCAAGTTGTATCTCTGTCACACTGGGAAAGGTATGAGAAAACTACAGGTCTTGATAAAAGCTGACCTAGATAAGAGTCGAGGACCATTCAATTGAATGACATAGAATCATAGAATCCCAACAGCGCTGAAAGAGGCCATTCGGCACATTAAGCCTGCGCTGACAACAATCCCACCCAGGCCCTATCCCCGTAATCCCCCGTAGTTACCCTGCTAATCTTCCTGACACTAAGGGGCAATTTAACATAGCCAATCAACCTAACCCTCATATCTTTGGACTGTTGGAGGAAACTGGAGCACCTGGAGTTAACCCACGCAGACAAAGGGAGAATGTGCAAACTCCATACAAACAGTGACCCAAGGCCAGAATTGAACCTGGTGTCCCTGCCGCTGTGAGGCAGCAGTGCTAACCACTTTGCCACCGTGCAGCTGCAGCGCATATATGTCCATTAGAGCAAGGGACAGTGGAGATGGGAGATATGGGAGGTTTATATACCATTAGTCAGACATATAGCTATCATTGCTAGATGATATTATAATTAGAAAGACGTGTACAAGTCATAATTGGGCAACATACCCTTATGTATTCATGATGTAAACCTGATCGATAGTTGTGAGTGGATATAGATATGCCATGTTTGCCAATGTAAATCTTTGATTGGTATATGCTAATTTCTTGTAACTGGATCATAACAATAAATGACTGTTTAATTCCTGGATCGGGGCTCCCCCTGATGAGCCACTAGTTGGAGCACTGGGACAGGCCTGTATTATAGTTTGTAATAAACTTGTCTGAAACTTTAAGAGTTTTCACCTGGTTTTCTTGAGAGTGAGAGAGTGAAGTGCACTATAACTGAATAGCTGTATTTTCCTCCCTAACAGGCCCTACCTCCACAGTTTTCCTCTCCCCACCTGCCTGCCCACCACAGCTCAATGTTCCCCTTGGCAGGGCCAGGCCCGCAGGCCCTGATGAGACCACAGACTTAACATCAAGTCCAGTTCTATTGCAGCTTGCTTCCTTTGGGGATTCGCTGCAGTCCCAGCAGTGGTCACTGCTCCAGGTGGTGCTGCTGGATTGACAGACAGCTCTTGGAGATGGGACTTCCTCCTGCAATGGGGGTGGAAGTCTCACTTCAAGCCAATTGACTGCCCAAAGGCCATTAAAGTGTTGTGGGGTGAGGTGGCCATGTGTGAGTGAGCACGGCCTGACATTTATGCAGGAGGGTGGGGATCTTACCCCCAGCGTAAAAATCAGCCCATGGTTTATCGACATGCAATTAAACCATATAATATTCCTTGCATTTATTTGAACTTTGTTTCACAAAAGTGCAACATAAGGGCCAATTGAGATACAAAGGCTGAGGAACCATTGACTCACTGCTGGTCATTTTAACCTAACCTGCTTCGGCCAGCAGTAAACTAACAGGAGCGGCCACCCATTTTACATTGTGTTCAATTTTACTCTTCACTGGAGCTGATTAACAATAAAATTTGATAGGCTATGAATCAGGCTACCTGTTAGATTCTATCAGCTGGCTGGGTTCAGATAAAATTACCCTGGATCTGTTTTATTGATTGAGTGGAAAATCAGGAGGTAAAGGCCTACAATTTCCTGATCAGCACTCTGAGCATGAGTTACTCATGAGAATACCATGAGTTATTTGTGGGCGGCATGGTGGCACAGTGGTTAGCACTGCTGCCTCACAGCACCAGGGACCGGGGTTCGATTCCCGACTTGGGTTGCTATCTGTGTGGAGTTTGCACGTTCTCCCTGTGTCTGCATGGGTTTCCTCCGGGTGATCTGGTTTCCTCCCACCGTCTGAAAGACGTGCTGGTTAGGTGCATTTACCTGAACAGGCGCCGGAGTGTGGCGACTCGGGGAATTTCACAGTAACTTCATTGCAGTGTTAATGTAAGCCTTACTTGTGACACTAATAAATAAACTTTACTTTTACTTTACTCCTTGCTGGGCGTTGCAGATTCAGAATTCAGCCCTATGGTATACTGTAAGAAAGGGAAAATTAATGAGATGTTAAAATTGTATCTAAACATTTAGGAGCCAGGGATGCACTTACTACTTAAATGTTACATATATAGGAAGAAGACAAATATATTGAATGAAGGTTAAGATATGGTACAGCTGACGTTCTGTGAGGAATTGTTTGAACACACAATTATTTACCTGTAGGTCTTGTGCTTAAATAATAACGATAGAAAGAAAAACATGTAAGATACATTTGTAGGAAGTATGGAATGAAGGAAATAAGAAGCAGCTCTCTCTTATGGGATGTGACAGCAAGAAATTAAATGGTTATTATATCTCATTTGCTTTCCAAAAAAAAAGCTTGAACAATTAGAAACAGTTTTGAACTTGACGTCAATACTTCCAAATTTTGACGACCAATTCCTCTTTAAATGAGTGAAAACTTGAGTGTCAGGTGCGGTGGTGACACTGTGCTGCAGACATCACCAAGGTATGAGTAACATGTTACAGGCGTCAGACCCTGCTTGATTTTATCGCAACAAAGCTGTGGAAAATTGGCCAATTGTGCCCCCAATAAGAAAGTTGTAATAATTGAGTGTATTACCCATAGAACAATCATGGCCTGTCCAGGAAAGATCACAGTTACAGGTCTTTGAATCTGGTAGGAATGTCCCATGCCCTGAACATTGGTCTGCACAAGCTGTTCTTGGAGTCTCACAGTTGGGTCCACCCCAGCCAGTGGAACAGTGGCATTCTCCATGAACACATATTCCTCGTCCAGAACATGTCGAGTCTAAGCAGTCCACTGAAAAATAGTAAAGCACCAACCAGTTTAAGAATCCGAAGCCTATCATATTCAAACTTTTATTTCAGACCATAACAATTAAATAATACATACACAAAAGTCTTGTCTTACTGCCACAGAAAACCACTCAAGGTCACAAATGCATCAGTTATTACTACAGTTTGATTGAAAAAGTATTTACATGCTCCGCAGTCTCAGCCGTAGGGACACTCTGAGGTCAGAAGACAGTCTGCCCCCAGCACTGTGTTCAGTATGAGTGGCTTATATGAGCTGCATTAGATCTGAAAGCTTTCAGGTTCTGCATAGCATCAAGTGCCTTGAGGAAATTGCACTTTACAGAAAAAAAGGCACAAAGTAAACTAGCAAGAAATACCAAACTGAATGTGGATGAATTCGTAAGAAACACAAAAATACAAAGCAGATTGTAAAATCCTTACGAAGTACGTAAAAGGAAGAGAAAATCAAAGGTAGACATCGGGCAGAACTCTACGACCTCACCCGCCACAGAATTGGAGCGGGGGAAGATCCAACAACGGAAATCTCCGTTGACCTCAGGAGGGAATTTCCAGTCTCGCCCGAGCGAGGCCGTAAAATCCCGCTTATGGGGTCCGAGGTGGTTGAAACAAGAGAATTTATAGTGGGGAATAAGGAAATGGCAGAGATATTTTATGAAGATAGTATAAGACACTAAGATGTAACAATTAATGTGGAATCAAGGCTCAAATGACAGTGAGAAATTTGAAGTAACTAATGTTAAAAACAACTAGAGAAATTAATCGGATTAAAAGCCAACAAATTCGCTGACTTGTATCCTAGGGTTCTAAAAGAAGTGGCTACAGACATGGTGGTCATTCCTGCCAGCTGGATCTCCCA
The DNA here is from genome assembly GCF_964213995.1 of Mustelus asterias. Lineage (NCBI taxonomy): Eukaryota > Metazoa > Chordata > Chondrichthyes > Carcharhiniformes > Triakidae > Mustelus > Mustelus asterias. Next base: position 71,924,329 of record NC_135810.1, on the reverse strand, counting down.
GTCCCACTGACAATGAACCCCCTCCGTGTGTTTCCCAGTCGCTAGGGCTGCATACAACAGGAAACCCCATTGATACCGGCCAATGGCAGGCCATCTCTGATGCTGCGAAACGCACTGTGGGAGTCACCGAAAATCCCTCCCAGTGTAAATATTCAATGACCTTGCCTCCATCTGTCTCTCAGGGGAAAAAGTGTTCCACAGACTCATGGACCTCAGAGAAAAATATTCTCACCTCCATCTTAAAGCGGAGACCCGTTATTTTTAAACTGTGTCTCCTAATTCTAGTCTCTCTCACAAAGGGAACCATTCTTTCAGCATTCACCTGTCAAATCCCCTCAGGATCATAAAATCATAAAGTGCAGAAGAGGCCCTTTTGCCCATCGAGTCTGCACTGACACGCGAGAAACACCTGACCTCCCACCTTACTCCCATTTACCAGCAATTGGCCCATAGCGTTATGATGTGCCAAGTGCTCATCCAAGTCTTTTTTAAAGGATGTGAGGCAGCCCATCTCTACCACCCTCCCAGGCCGTGCATTCCAGACTGTCACCACCCCCTGGGTAAAAAGGTTTTGCCTCACATCCCCTCTAAACCACCTGCCCCTCACCTTGAACCAATGTCCCCTTGTGACTGACCCTTCAACTAAAGGGAACAGGTGCTCTTTATCCATTCTGTCCATGTCCCTCATAATCTTGTATACCTCAATCAGGTTGCCCCTCAGTTTTCTCTGCTCCAGTGAAAATAAATCAAGCCTATCCAACCTCTCTTCATAACTTAAGTGTTCCATCCCAGGATGCATTCTTCATGAGTTCATAAGATATAGGAGCAGAATTAGGCTATTCGGTCCATCGAGTCCACTGTGCCATTCGATCATGGCTGCTATGCTCTCATCCCCATTTTCCTGCCTTCTCCCCATAACCTTTCAACCCATTACCAATTAAAAATCTGTCTAACTCCTCCTTAAATTTGCTCACTGTTCCCGCATCCACCACACTTTGGGGTAGCGAATTTCACAGATTCACAACCCTTTGGCAGAAGTAGTTTCTCCTCAACTCTGTTTTAAATTTGCTACCCTTTATCCTAAGACTATGACCCCTCGTCCTGGAATGCCCCACCAGTGGAAGCATCCACTCCACATCTATTTTATCCATACCTTTTATCATCTTGATTACCTCAATTTAATCTCCCCTCATTCTTCTAAATTCCAGAGAGAAAAGGCCTAAACTGTTCAATCTCTCTTCATAAGACAAACCCCTCATGTCTGGAATCAATATAGTGAACCTCCTCTGAACTACCTCCAATGCCACTACATCATTCCTCAAATACAGGGACCAAAACTGTGCACAATACTCCAGGTGCGGCCTCACCAATGCCTTGTACAGTTGCAACAATACTTCCTTACCTTTATATTCTATTCCTTTAGCTATAAATGTCAACATTCCACTCGCTTTCTTTATTATTTGCTATACCTGCATGCTAGTTTTCTGTGACTCATGAATGAGGAGACCAAGATCCCTCTGCACCGGAGCACCCCAAGTCTCTCCCCATTTAGATAATAAGTCGCCTTCCTATTTTTGTGACCAAAATGCATGATCTCACACTTATCCACGTTAAACTCCATCTGCCACATTTTGATCCACTCTCCTAACCTATCTATATCCATTTGTAATGTTTTTATTTCCTCATTGCAACTTACTATCCCACCTATTTTTGTGTCATCTGCAAATTTGGCTGTCGCGCCTTCTATCCCTGTATCCAAGTCATTAATATAGGTTGTAAATAGCTGGGGCCCAAGGATGAATGAACACCGCTCGACAATTACCAGGCAAGAGGGTCTCTTCCTGTTGGGGAACACTTCAGCGGTCACGGGCATTCGGCCTCGGATCTTCGGGTAAGCGTTCTCCAAGGCGGCCTTCACGACATACGACAACGCAGTCGCTGAGCAGAGACTGATAGCCAAGTTCTGCACACATGAGGACGGCCTCAACTGGGATCTTGGGTTCATGTCACACTATCTGTAATCCCCACGACTTGCCTGGGCTTGCAAAATCTCACTAACTGTCCTGTCTGGAGACAATACACATCTCTTTAACCTGTTCTTAATCCTCTCTCCACTCACATTGTCTGTACCTCTAAGACTTGATTACCTGTAAAGACTCGCATTCCAACCATTATTTTGTAAATTGAGTTTGTGTCTTTATATGCCCTGTTTGTGAACAGAACTCCCACTCACCTGACGAAGGGGCAGCGTTCCAAAAGCTAGTGGCTTGTGCTACCAAATAAACCTGTTGGACTTAACCTGGTGTTGTGAGACTTCTTACTGTGTTTACCCCCAGTCCAATGCCGGCATTCTGTCCATCAGCCAGTCACCTATCCAAACTAATAAATTACCCCTAATTCCATGTGATCTAACCTTGTGAATTAACCTTTTGTGTGACACCTTATCAAACACACAAATTCTGGTGAATCTCCTCTGTACCCCCTCTAGTGCAACCACATCCTTCCTATAATCTTAGATTTTAAACATTTCAATAAGATTGCTTCTCATTCTTCTAAACTCCAATGCATACGGGCCCAACCTGTTCAACCTTTCCTTATAGGAAAACCCCCTCATCCTGGGAATCAGTTGAGCAAACCATCCCTGAATAGTTTCTACTGCAAATATGTTCTGCCTTAAATAAGAAGGCCAAAACTGTACACAGTAATCTAGATGTGGTCTCACCAATACCTTACACCACTGAACCCAAACATCTCGACTATCATATTCTATTCCCCTTGCAATAAATGCAAACATTTCACTTCCTTCCTGACCATTGCTGTACCTGGATACTAACTTCTCATGATTCATGTACCAAGACACCAAGATCCCTCTGAACCACCAAATTCTGCTATCGCTCACCATTTACACATGCAGCTTTTCTATTCTTCCTGCCAGAATGGACAAATTCACATTTTCTCACATTATACTCCATCTGCCATTTTTTCCCCACTCACTTAGCCTGTCCATATTCTTCTGTACACTCTTACCCTCCTCTTGACCACCTACTCTCCTTTCTGTCCTGGTGTAATTGGCAAATTTAGCTACCAAACATTAGGTCCCTTCATCCACGTCATTTGTACAGATTATAAATAGTTGCGGCCTCAGTACTGATCCCTGTAGCAGTCTACTAGTTGCAGCTTACCAACACAAAAGACCCATTTATCCCTACTCTCTGCTTCCTGTTGGTAACCAATCATTTATCCATACTAATATGTTACCCCTTACACCATACGCAAACTTGTTAACAATCTTTGATGTGGCACCTTATCAAATGCCTTTTCGAAATCCAAGTATATCCTATCTAAAGGTCCTCCTTTAGCCACCTTGCTTATTACTTCCTCAAAGAGCTCTATTAGTCAAACATACTTTCCCTTTCACAAAACTATGTCGACTCTGCCTGATCCCACTTTGGTTTACAAAGTATCTTGCAATAACCTCCTCAATAATGGATGCTATCAATTTCCCAATGACAGATGTTAGGCTTTCTGTTGTTTGCTATTTTCAAATCCTGTAGGTCCACATGTTTTCCCAGTACCTTTCCCATGCTGATGGTAATTGTTTCAAGTTCCTCACCCACTTTGCCTCTTGATTTTCAATTATCTTTGGGAAGTTTTGTTTAAGTCTTCCACAGTGAAGACAGACACAAAATAACAGTTCAATGGTTCTGCCATTTCCTTGTTTTCCATTGTTAGGTCCCAGATTCACTCGCTAGAGGGCCAACATTCACTTTTGTTACTCTTTCCTTTTTGAACATTTGCAGAATTTGATAAGGCATCACATAAAGCTTGTTACATATGAAAGGTCTCTTGGGGTTGGGATTATGTATTAACACAGACAGGATATTGGTTAAATGACAGAAAATGGAGAGTAAGAATAAACTGGCCAGTTTTCAGGTTGTTAGGCTATTACACGTGGGTGTCACAAAGATCAGTGCTCGGGCCTCAGCCAGATACAATAAATAATGATGACATGGATGCATCTCCAATTGTTGCTTGCCAAATTTGATTTCCAGAATCAATATAAATGGTAGAATTTTGCTGTGAAGATCAAACAAATCTTTGAAACTGTCTAACGGGATACGTTGAAGTAATATCTAAGTTTGCTGGTAATACAATGCTATGTGAGAAAGTATGCTGTGAGGTGCATGCAGAGATGGTGCAAAGGGACACAGATAGGTTAAGCGAGGTGGAAAGTAGTTAACAGATGGAACTACAATGGGAATAAATGCAAAGTTATTCACCTTGATAGGAAGAATAGAAAAAACTGTTTATTTTTGAAATTGTGAAAAACTATTATTGTTGGTGTTCAGAGGGGTTTGGGTGTCCTTGTATTTTAAACACAGAAAGTTAACAAGTATGTACGTTAAATAATTAGGAAGAGAATTAGTGTGTTGGCTTTTATAACAATATAGATACAAGAGTAAGGATGTCTTGCTGCAATTGTATAAGGCTTTGGTCAGAGTCCTGGGCCTTAATTTTTCAGATGGTCAGGTCTCGCTTCTTGCCATCTGGAGTGTTTCACCACCTCTGAGTGCCCGCAGCCAATTTACTCTCCAAAAAGCATTAAGAGGCTGCAGGCAGGACTTCGACCCCTCACTCAAGAGGAAGTCCTGCCATAGAGAGTGGCTGCCAATCTGATTGGTTAGCAGTTCTCCAGTCTCTGCAGTGATATCACTGCTGTGAACAGAATAAGAAATGGAGGTGGAGGCTTGAGCCTAAGTCCAGGAATCAGAGGCCAACCTAAATTCAATGGGTCCCAGGGTAGGGAAGGCAAAGGTTGGACCGCAAAGGGGCCAACGGAGGGGAGAGCTGGGGTAGGGAGGGTGGTCCGGATGCCACTGGAGCATAAGGGGGTCACCCTGCTTCAGAAGGTGGCTTCTGATGGAGACGCCGACTCTCTCTACCGCACCCCCTCTCCCCCCCGGCCCTCCACATTTCCCGTCCGAGATGTAACTTTCTGGTTTCTTGGTCTTCCCCCACAGAGGTTCAGTTTTCCTGCCCGCCTAAAATTGAGGCTGGGCAGGCAACGACCCTCATGTGGCAATTAATTGACATAGTATGGACATCATGCAGCAAGAGTCCTGACTTGTGTTGATCACTTTGTGTGAAAACTAATTTCTTAACCTGTGTCCAAAGAGTGATTCTCACTCATTTGAATTTCTGTCTCCCTACCCTACTCACAGGACTGAGCTTCAAACAGCACATTCAAAATCTTCTGTGCTTCGACATGATCACTTCTCAATCACCTCCTTCGAGCTTTCTAAGGTCACGCAGTTAGTCAGATTTTAGGATTTTTCAATTGGAAAACATATTTCAACACTGCCTTCCCCTCATTACTCCAACTCCTGCAACCTTCCATCCCCATAGTAAATATCAGATTACACGAGGTTGGATAGATTTATTTCTGTGAACATTTCTAACAATTTGATCAAAAATGCCTTTTTAAACTAATATACAAATTACAATAGAACCATCTAGTCTGATTGCCCTTTGTTATCTGCCCAAAGGAAACTTGAAGGTATGAAGCTAGACTGTAAGGTCTTAGAATAAATATACATTCTTCAAATGCAATCATTTTTTGGATCTGCAGAGCAAACTGCTGACATTGAAATCGAAATTGTTGAACGGCGGGCAGCATGGTGGCACTGCTGCCTCACAGCGCCAGGGACTCGGGTTCAATTCCCAGCTTGGGTCACTGTCTGTGTGGAGTCTGCACATTCTCCCTGTTTCTGCGTGGGCTTCCTCCAGGTTCTCTGGTTTCCTCCCACACTCCAAAGATGTGCAGGCCAGTTGGATTGGCCATGCTAAATTCTCCCTCAGTGTACCCGAATAAGCGCCAGAGTGTGGCAACTAGAGGATTTTCGCAGTAACTTCATTGCAGTGTTAATGTAAGCCTACTTGTGACATCAATAAATTTAAAAAAAGGAAGGCACTTAAGATATATAAAAGCTCTGACTAGGCTGCTTAACTACCCACAACTCATCTAACTAAGATAAATTAAATGCATGAGTCATTTCAACCCCATCATTTTAAAGTAAGAGATTTGTATGTTTCTGGTCTCCATGTTACAAAAGGCAATAGAAGCACTGGAGAAGGTGGATACACCCATAACTCGGAGGTTATACCTCTCAGAAAAGATTGAACATTTTCTTTGACAAACTGAAAATAATTTTTTTTGCACAATGGAATAATTTGACTTGTATTAGAAGTAATAATTTTGTTTGCACAATAATTCTTGATCTTCAAAATCATGAAGGGTCTTGGCAGTCGATAGAAACTGTTCAGTTTGGCACAGGGGTCAAGAGCCAGAGGACACCCGTTAAAGTGACTAGCTGAAGAACCATGAAAAGTTTCTTTAAGCAGTGAGTGGTTAGGATCTGATGTGCACTGAGAGAGAGAGGGTGGTGGAGCCAGGTTCAAGTAAGGCTTTCAAAATGGAATTGGATAAGCACGTGAAGATAAAAGAAATGTTTAGATTATGGGGGAAGGGCGGGCAGTGATACTAAATGAATTATCCTTGTGGAGCACCAATGCAGAACTCAATGGGACACATGACCTCCTCCTGTGCCATATCCATTCTATGATTCTGACAGAATACTTGATGACAGCTTTTGATTTCCCCTCCTCCCTTGAACAAGTCATAAAAGCTACATCATGAATATGTGGCAGTAGTTATCGTACTGGACTAAACAGCCTGAAATTCTGAAGGTGCAATTCTTTTGGACAAATAACCTTAAAATAACCATGTCTTTATCATGCTGATTTTAATTTATTCGGTTTTATTATTTCCTCCTGTCCCTGTGAGATAACTGGAAGATTTTCAGCAATAAAGATGCAACATAATTGTGGATGGTCGTTGTTGATTGATGTACTTCTGATCAGTTCTTACAGGTTATCATGCACATCGTTAATGGATCTTAGCCATATCTAGAATACTTCCAGTCTAGAATGTCCAGGGCTGTTGGAATGTTATAACATGTCAGCAAATCTGGGAATAAATATATTATTCTATATGTAATGGAAAGTGACACTGATGCTTTTAGTGGTTGTAAACTTAGCCATCCACAGTCAAAGTTACACTGGTCGTACAGAGCCCTCGAGGCAAGTATGGGAGACTGTAGTGGAGCTTTGTGAAATTATTCCTTATATTCAAAATTAGAGTCACCAATAGATACACAACAATACCAGAAGCATTTAAAATAAAGTGCTCAAACTGGAGGCAATGAGGACTCATTACATTGTAGGAATCACAAAAACATTCTGGATGATGCATAGGAAAAAACAAAAGAAGTCCTGGGAAAAGTGACAAGTTTGCCTTTTATGTAAGAAGGTTAAAATGGTCAACAGCTTGCGCTGTGTGCCCTAGATTTATTATCGGTGGGTGCCTGGAATCAACAATTGAAGTTATAAAACAAATCCATATCTCACAGCAGGCATCAAGGCTGAGATAGTCCAGAGAAAATGTTGTAAAGACTAAGATATTGAACAGATTCTCCAGGGTACACGGAACAAACTGCCATCAGAGTTTTCTTCTTTATGTATTCTGTGGATAAGGATTATAAAATATTTTAAGTGATGGATAGGTATACTGGATCCGGGGAGTGCTGAAGCATTTTATTCTGGGGAGATTACACCTCATAATTATTGTATTGAAACCTTAATATTCTGTACAAAGTTTGACAGCACAAAGTATTGAACAGTCTAACAATTGTGTAGGCTATAGCTACACATAGCATTTGACGTTATGGGGCCTACTTATTAAAGAAGGGCAAAATCCATTAAGTAACTCAATCATACTGGAGATAAATCGATCACACACTTTCCAAAGTCACCAGTAGAAATGTTTTGCAGCATCCCACCTCTCTCTATCTGTCACTATTTAAATCACACGATTGCTGTGATATCGTTTTTGTAGGTGGGAATGTTGGGTTGAGGTTAAAATCAGATCAACCATGATCTTCTTGAATGATGGCGCAGACTCAAGGGGCCTCCTCTTGCTCCTAATTTGCATGTTTGTATTCTATTATAGTCTCATTTTACAAAGCAAAAAACAATGGCTGGTGAACCACATAACTCTGAATCAGTGTAATGGAACTGGAGTTATAGGGTTCACGCTGCGAAAGTAGCACGACATCTGCCATCAACAGTTGAGGGTGATTTTTAATCCTCTCTGCTAAAAGAACAGGCAGTAGCACCATGAAAATTCTGGTGCTTCTCTCACTGCCCTGTTCTTGTTCAGGTGCCACTCACTGCCATTTCGGTCTCCACCTCTAAACAGATAGGCCAGACACCCAGCTGGTTCAGTGGGAATTCACTGGACCCTCACTGGTCATTGGCATCGAGCGTAATGAGTAGCCCTTAAAAAGCCCACAACAAGCCACTGCAGAAAACCCTTTAGTTGTTGAAAAACATTTTTGCGGCGTCGTTTGAATCCTCCAGTGTGCTGCATCTATCTGTGCCACCTCCCCTGTCCAATCTTTCCCATTGTTTTAGTGGGATAGTGCTTTGGTTAAAATATCTCTCCACATGCTTGACATATTCAAAACGTAACTTCGCCCATCTATTATACTTAACAGTGGTGTTTGTCCAAAGAAATGTGGGTGAAACACATGTTAAAATGCATGCCAGCATGTAGTGCATCAGCCTTAGCCCATTAGCAGTCAACCAAGTGATGATTCTGTGGATTGCTAACTGCAGGACAGTGCTAAACCTGGCACCTTAGAGGCTATGCTTGTTGTTTCAAGCACTTAGTGGTAATAAAAGCACAGTATGACTCTTATCAGACATACGATGCACTTGGGGTTTCCTGGGAGATACAGCTTTTGTGCTCGTGTTAATTAATTTTTCACCACATGATACTGAATGGTAAGACTCAGTTACACAAGTATATTTTTCTAGATGTTTCTCAGCTGTCTGGTTCAATGCTTAGCACAGATATCAGGTACTTTAACACATTCTAATAATTGTGGCCTTGTTGCCTGCTGATTGAGTTTTTTGGGGTGAATTTATGATATTACAATTTTTATGTTGGTAAAATTTTGTGATTTATTAAAGATTTAGGGAACTGAAATAGCTTTACTGCACCAAAATTAAAATACAGACCATTTGCAGATTGTTCATTCAATGAATATAACCTATTAAATGTCCAGCTGCAGATAGAATGAGAGAATAATTTCATGTGATTATTTAATTTTACCTTGCAATGTGCATTACAAAGTTGCAGAAAACTCTTTCGCTAACGATAAGAAGACTTGTTTATTATTAAAATGACTCATTGATAATGAAATAGTTGAAGAGCAGCGCTTCGTAAGTGACTAATTATTGTAAAATACAGAAGAGCTTCCTTGGGAATAGGCATTTTTAGACTGTCTGCTATGTCCGAGTAGATTTTTTTTTTGCTGTCCATTAAGCAAGAAAGCTATTACCAGCATTCCCTTAGCAACGGGAATATGGTCGATAGATACATCTGCTGGCTGCTAAATACGAGACTAACTCTAAATGCCACAGGCAGTCACATAAACAAGTTTTTTTTTACTAATTTAAAGAGAAATATGTTATATCCTCGAGTCGTTGGAGCATTCAGGTAGCTGCTGGTATAATCTTTCCTCAATTTTAAGGCTGGTGCTGATTGTAAGCAAAAACTGATATTGGTTAGATGTCAGGAGGTTTTCATTTCCCCTGAGGGTCATTGACCTTTGGACTAATTTGTTGGCTAATGCAGTGGTTACGGATTTGCAGGATGTTCAAAATGGAGCTGGACACGTTCCCAGATCAGGCTGGCATTATCGTACACAGAACATTGTTGGCATATAGGCTGATATACCACCTGAATTATCTCCCACAACTAATTTTCGATTACCTTCAGCGGTTGGATAGGAATTTCCACTACTTCTATTTTTCTCTAAATTATCCCAGGTTTTCTTTTGGCCTCTCCTAGGAGGTAATGTGGCTGCTGCTGATAGTGAACTTTGTCACAGGTGAGGTACTGTTATACATGTCTAACCATCCCAGTGTATTGCTATGGCGAAGGGTCCTTCCTGGAGAATCGCACCACCAATCTTTTTTATTTTTCATTCACGGGATGTGGGTATCTCCGGCTATACCTGCATTTACTGCCCATCCCAAAGTGATGGTGAGAAGCTGCCTTCTTGAACTGCTGCAGTCCATGTGGTGTAGGTACAACCACAGTGCAGTTAGCAAGGGAGCTTCAGAATTTTGATCCAGTGACAATGATGGAACGGCGATATAGTTCCAATCTAATAGGCTGTTTATTACTTTTCCCTAACTGCATTGTTCAGTAGTTGTTTTCTTTTAAAATTTTACATCTAAATTTAGACTTAACATAAAAGCAACTAAAATTTTAATGGCCAGAATTTTTTGTCCAAGAACGCAACCAATCTGTGGGGGTGGAAGTGGCCGCGGTGTCCGTTTCCGCCCATTATTGCCTGGAGAACGCAATTTCACACTGCCTAACCAATTAAGGGCCAGCCAGCATCAAACGCACGTGTATTGCTGCAGAAAAGTTTGATTGACCATTGAACAATCTGAATGTTGTGATCTCGCCATTTTATTGTTGTGATGAAATTTGTCGCACAGATTTATGATCCATGTGGCCCACCAATGAGATCTTAGGGGCTCCCCTCCCCCACCCCCCCAATCGGAGTCGGCACTTCTCTCTCCTCCCCCACTTCCTTCCGATCATTGGCCCCGTCCCCTCACTCACCAATCCCTTCCATCCCCCCTTCTGTCGATCATTGGCCCCTTCCAACCCACTGCCCCCCTCCCTGATCATCAGCCCCCTTCCCCTCCACCCGATCATCGGCCCCTTTCACCCCCCAACAGTTGGGGGCAGCACCAACCTATGCCATGGTGCAGTGCCAGGGGGCATTGCCAAGCCACTGCCTGGCCAAGTCCCTCTCCCTCCAGGGGCCATACTTAAGTTTATACTGGCGGGGAAACTGTCCATTTATGACAGGAACCTCGTGACATGCACCTGGTGAATGGAAGCCGTTGGGATTGCACAGGTGTGTACAGCCTCGAGTGGGAAGAGGGTCATGTCCAGACAGGACCCTGGAATTGCCCAGGCTTTGCCAGGCAGCCGTGGCAAGGGGTGGATTCTATGGTAGATGGTGAATTCTGTGGTGAAGGACTGGGGTAGTTCTAAGTAGGGAGGTGAGTTTTCCATGGGAAGGGGTAGGGGAACCAATTCCGGGGGACGGGGGGTGGGGGCGGGGGGATTCAGGGGAAGCTCCGAGTAAATGGGAAGATGAGGTGAAGTTCTGTGGTGGGCGGGGGGAGGTGGAGATCCGTTGTGGGATGCGGTGGTTCATTCGGAACCACCTCGCCAGCATAACGCTGTGGGACCACCCCTTCACTGTTTACGAAGTGTCAAAAATGTGATGGAAAAGCCAACGGGCTACACGCTGCCTGTCTCGCCCAAGCTGACAATCTGAGACAAAACTGGAAAGTTCCGACCACTGTAACCAATGCTGGGAAGTAGATTGAGGTTCTTTTTCGTAAGTACGTACCTCACACATATCTGGGCCTTTTATTCCCCCTAGATCAGGAATGGAGAAAAAAACTGAGCATCTCCTGGCTGATTGGCCTGTGCACCAAGTGTAAAAGCACACGGGCCAGGTAAAAATCGTGATATTTGCATTTTAATTGGCTTAATTACACTTTTAATGATTGGCGCATTTCTATTACGTGTGCCCACCAATAGTAATATCGCACAAGGGCACCACGACATTGGGATGTGCACCCGATAACTTCTCACGCAATTTCATGCCAGTTCAAGCTCCACAAAATTCTCGGCTATGAAAATGAAACAAACTGGAGTTCCATCAGACTTGCAACATTTTTCTGCCTGGGTTGTCTCATGTACAGTGGCCATTGCAGATCAGTGATCGCTTTTACAAACTCCGAAAGTCGGGGGCCAACGAGCATTTAAATCTGGGACTGGGCCCTGCTCTGATACCATGTGTTAATTGAACATTCTACTCTTGAAGGGCAAAATGATCAGGTGTCCAAATTCAAAGACACCTCCCTGGGCTTCCTGATCAACCAAGTGGAGGCCAGGAGGGATGTCCTTTATCCACAGGATGGGAGGAGGCCGAGCAGTGTTATGAACCATGCATGGGAGGGTGTTTCGCGGGTACTCAGTGTCCAGGATCTCCAGGCGAGGACTGCCCTGCAATGTCAAAAAAGGATGAATGACCTCATCCACATCGCAAGGGCAAGTGAACACTCAACTGCTCACTTTCACCTCAATGAATGGTACAGGGCCATGGACCTCAGTGGCAACGTGACGAAGTGATGCCTCATGGCCTCACTGCAGTCCATCTACTGCACAGGTGGGAGGCCACCATAGCTCCCTCACCATTCTACACATAGGCTGATTGGGAATGGGGAAGAGGTAGGGTGGGGAGGGAGGGGCTCAGGCAGCGAGGGCACCAGCAAGCATCACTAATTACATGCCTCTGTGAGCCTTTTCCTCATATCTGCAATGGCTCACTGCTCTGGACAATGCTGGCCCAGAACCCTGCTGGACAAGCTGCAATGCATCAATCACATGGCACACATGTCACTGGGTTATTTCTAAGACCAGAAGCATGTGAAAGATACATGAAACCCAACTGCTCTCAATCCCATCTTCTCTAGGGGAGAAGGGGGGTGGGGGGTGGGGTGGCGGGGCGGGGTGGCGGGGCGGGGAGGGGTGGTCGTCCATAATTAAAGAAATGACCAATTTTAAGGAGTGGGCAGCTCAGCGGGTGAGGTGAGTGGGACAGCCCCATCAGAGATGGAGAAATTGGCTTGCAGCCTCCAGGCAGTGAGGATCCATGCATGTCAGAGAAACCTAAAGGCCAAGTGGCTCGCCATGTTGGAGGCAGCTCATGCAGCCTCTCTCGCTCTCTCCTCTCTCACTTACAGCTGCCACCAGGAAGAGGATAGGGCTGGAAAGTGAGGAAGTCTTGTCCAGCACGTACACAAGCCCAGAGAGGAGCGAGGACATCACTGATGAAGAAAGTATACCTGTAGAGGTGTCATAGCAGATACCTGCACCTTCCACCAGCCCAAAGCCATATCACTCAGTGGGCATTAGATCTTATTTAGGAAGGATCTCGCATTCTGGTGGTCACTGCACGGACACCTGTCTGCAGCAGGAGGAGGCAGGGTTAGCAAAGCTCACTGACACTTCGAGGAATGCTGGGGAAGAGACATCTGTGAGGTTCACATCCGATGACAGGCCTCTGGAATCTGCTTTCCAAGAAATGCTGGAGAGGCGGGTGAATATCAGGCAGAGATGTAGGCAATTAACAGGATGGCATGTGAGGCGGAGGAGGCCATCTGCTTTCTGGTTGATGAAGTGGTGCCAACCTGTACATGCATGGAGCTTCTCTCGGGAGGATGGCGAGCTCTATGGAGAACCTATTCCAGCAGATTCTGCCGGGGATGTGCGTAAACCTGCACTCCAACGCTGTAGCCATGTGAGCTTCTCCACTGGCTATTTAAGAGGGAGAAGGGCCACTTTGATCTCCCTCTGGGTGTCCCTTTCCCTCAAAGTGTCAGGCAGGAGACTTAGAGCACCCAAAGGGAGGAGGAGTAGCACTTGGACACCTCTGGACCTGGACCCAGCGCACTCTGAGGGTGTCCGAACCTTCCAAATTCCCTTTCGTTGTGACTCCTTAAGCCTCGTCACCTGTGACTGCAGAGGCAGCTGTTGCCCCAAAGTAGGACAGAGAAAGTAAGTCAGGACTCTCCAGAGGATGGCCGCCAAAGTGAGTTGCTGCAGGATACATTCGACACTGGTCATGCCATGGACTGGCTGAATTGCTGCCAATGATGACACTAGCTCCCCACTCTCATACTCACACACAGGGAATTTTAGGTAAGGTAGTGTCTCACTCGCTTCACCTGATCAACTGCCTCTCATGTTGCTTAGTTGCAGTGTGGCTCAATGGGGCATATTTAATGGATCAACTGGTTTTATTCTGCATTCATCTTGTGTTTGTGATCATGTTTGCGTTTGCAAAACAGTTGAAGTGTCTCTGTAGATTCATAATAGAATTATTGGACTCAACCTTTCACGCATTTACCTGCAGAAGTGTAGAATACATTTTGAACACATACCAACATGCACTTGAAAATTGTGATCAATTCTGGCAGTATTCCCACCGGCATTCTGCACTCATGCCTACTGTCATATCTAAGAAAGCACTTGTGAACTGGCTAAATTGTCCACATCAATGCAGTCAAGTTCAAGTGACTCTGGGACTTGAATTCTCGACTGTTAAAATTACTAGGCAACCTGGACACATTTAAGCTCAGCACAGACTGATACTTGAACTTGCTTATCCACACTGCCAATCCTAAAGCAAAATTAATCGAAGTGGCTGTACAGAAATCCACTGCCAGACCCGCTGGCCTTAGCAAGTAAAGAAGAATGCACAGCAGCAGGGTACAGCAGTGGTAAACATTCTCTGCTGCAAAAGGGCGAGCATGAGAAAATGTCAGTGCTGTCAAACGATTTAGCTCCCAAAATCTAAATGACTTCCACTCACAATGTGATGTTTATTATGACTGAATCTGATTCATCACTGATGATAAATTACGGGAGAACATCAAAGCTGCATGTTGTTCACACTTAAATGTTATGTTCCTTAGATGGTTTGTAAAAATGTATTATTTCATATTCTATTATGTTTCCTTCAAATCTGGATATATATGTATATTAATAATAGCTGGATATCAGGATTATATGCACATGTATAATCCAGGCATCAAATTGTATATTTTTTTACACAAGTCTTCTTCATATTCAACACGGTGGCACAGTGGTTAGTACTGATGCCGCACAGTACCAGGGACCTGGGTTCGATTCCCGGCTTGGGTCACTGTCTGTGCGGAGTCTGCACATTCTCCCCTGTGTCTGCGTGGGTTTCCTCCGGGTGCTCCTGTTTCTTCCCACAGTCCGAAAGATGTGCTGGTTAGTGCATTGGCCATGCTAAAGCCTCCCTCAGTGTACCCAAACAGGCGCTGGAGTGTGGCCACTAGGGATTTTCACAGTAACTTCATTGCGGTGTTAATGTAAGCCTACTGTGACACTAATAAATAAACACTTAAACATTTCATAATAGCACATAATATGCAGTGTCATATTAATGATGTTGCTTCACTCCTGGTGCCGTTTGCAGAGTGGGGTACAGAATGGTGAGAGTGGAAACCCTAAACCAGTTAGTGTTATAGGCATAGATATAATAGAATTGTAGAATCCCTGCAATGCAGAAGGAGGCCATTTGGCCCATAGAGCCTGCACCAACAACAATCCCACCCAGGCCCTATCCCCGTAACCCCACATATTTACCCTTTCAGTACCCCTGACGCTAAGGGTCAATTTATCATGGCCAATCAACCTAACCCGCACATCTTTGGAGTGTGGGAGGAAACCAGAGCCAGGAAAAAATGACTGCTTTCTGCTCCTTTTCTGGAAAATCCATGTCACCAAATGACGTGGTGTTCTGAGTATGTGGAAAGGAGAATGAAGAGATGGTGTAATTCAGAAATACTGGCTGCAATTTTCCAGCCTTTCTGATCCCGCTGATGTGAATACAGATTTCAATGGGGCTCGCCGGCTCCGCCGCAGCTTCCAAAAATTCCGGCAACTGCAACTGAAGATGAACAAAAATGTAGACACCAATTTATGAGCCAAGTGGTGTACTTCACCTGAACTGTGCCACAAAAGGGGTGTGATCACTCAAACTGACAGTTGTGATTTATTTCTTCCCCATGTCAAAAGCTTTATACAGAAGCCGTAACATGCATTACTTTCAAACAAGTAAGGCCCACATGAAGAGTTATCCTGTGGTTATCATGTTCAAATCTGTTAAAAGTTACACAAGCAGACAACTGACAAAGGACGATGCTGCCCAGCAGATAGTAAAGCATCAGAGTACCTGGTTTCATACAGAACGCTTTCTACATGGCCTATGTGTCACGCCATCGCTCAACAGAGGTACAAAGTGTTTAGAAAAGGAAGAGGCTGTAAAAAATGAGCTTACTGCTCCTCTGTGCTAATAGATGATTGTGGTCCCAGAAACAAAGATCAGAAACTAACTTGACAAGAGGCTACCTCCTCATAATTAATCATCCTGACTGAAGGTCACTGAAAAGAAAAACGTGAAGACTTTAGCCATGGCTTAACAACAGCTAACAGAACACCAGGTCGCCTTAGCTTTCATGCAGGGGAAATAATAGGGAAGTATGCAAGTTCGAATTCACTTTTACTATAACCTTCACCCTATTTTTTCATGCTATAATGAACCCTTTCAAACTAGAGCACAATAGTTACGTTAATCTTATCTCTACTGGCTGTAACCTTTCAGTATTTTTCTTGTGAAGAAGTCTGAGAGAGGATTAAATTCTCTGCCTCTCATCCTGAGTAAGTTCAGACATTTCGACAATCAATGATTAATGATGCAACTGGGCACCTACCTTGTTCGCAGCTTTCTCCTTTATAGCCAGAATTGCAGATGCAGGTCCCCATGATGCAGGTGCCACGGTTGCCACAAGCTGGGTCAAGGCACTGGTTTGTGGGAATGTCACATTCTGCTCCCTTCCAACCACTGTGGCACAGGCAGCGTCCTTTCACATACTGCCCATTGCCGCTACACAGAACAGGGCAGGATGCTGTGAGAGAGAATGAAAAGAAAGTCATTCTGACCATTAAACACTGGAATGAAGGCAGCTTAGCTAAGTCTTTTGCTGATGCATTCTAACCAAGTCAGGATGTTTATTCACCCCCAAGCAACTATCTTTTATTCTAGTTTCTAGTATTTTCTTCAATTTTGAGCTGAAATACCAGGAATATAGCCACTCAATATTACAACAGAAAAATGGAAAAAAAAAGCAAATTCAGTCACATCCATACTGTGGAGTTGAGTAATTTATGCAGTTTCAGATCAAACATTTCTCCCTTTACCATTTATCTGCTGGCCCTTCTCCCTCCTGCCAAGTAGCTCTGCTCGAGTTAAGCATCATTCTGCAGCCAAGAGGCAGGCAACTTGATTTCAGGCCCCAGTGACAAAATTCTGCAGTGCTTGTTAGGAAAGCCACGATGTGGAATTGCCGGCGTTGGACTGGGGTGGGCACAGTAAGAAGTCTCACAACACCAGGTTAAAGTCCAACAGGTTTATTTGGCATCACGAGCTTTCAGAGCGCTGCTCCTTCATCAGGTGAATGTTGTTAGGAAAAACACATGAATGGCGCAAACCTACAGGCCCTTCGATTGTTCCTCTCCTTCTGGCTTTCTCTTGTTTCCTAGCTAAGGTGAAGAAAACTGCATGTAGAAGTTGTGAATCGAAAAAATAAAGTGAAACCAAGTGAAGTGTTTCTCCCTTTTAACAGAATTGTTGGCTATTTATATGATCTATTGTATATTATGCATAAAACACTGGTGTAATAAATTGTAATCTTTAACACCCAAGTAGATTCTAAAGCATCCTCTGTTTTACATTCTGCTAGCAGATGGAGCTCAAAATTAAGCCACCTAAATACAGCTTGAAATGAACTGGGAATGAGTCCAGGAACGTTTTTAAGGAGGACAATCTCTGAGAGTTGGTTACACAATTCAGTTTCCTCTCCTGCATTGCTCACAGCTTGCTTAATCTGATTAGTTAACAGAGAAACAGTGAGCAGGCAATGTAGGACTAGGGGGGCCATTGTTCCAACTTGATCTCAGATATCTTTTATACGAGGAATCAGCTGACTTGAAAAGGTATTGGCTGAGCCATAGTAAAGGTTATCCTGTATAACGTGAAAGGTGAAATTTATAATTAATTTCCTGCCGTCCTGTTACATTTCCCAGCATTTACGCCAAACATCTGACATGTATGCGCAACTTAAACTGCAAGAAGATTGCAGTTTCAGATAAAATGTCATATCACATTTCGTGTTGCAAATGCATATGCTCATTACATTGCAAGAGCATTAACAGTAATGACAACAGGTTCATTGTGATCCTCAGGAAACAGGGTCAGACACTGGAGAAGGCAGAAAGCTCAGGTCAAATCAGCTTGACTCTAAGCATGCAGGCTAGACTAGGACATTGAACAGGCATTTCGTATTTCAGGAAAGCCTGTTGTAAAACAGGGACCGTTTTCTCTATCGATTATCAGGATTGAGTAATACAAGCAAGGCTTATTTACTCTGTGCAAACTTCAGTGTTGTCAGCCACTTGGCAGGCACACCAGCATACATTAAAGCGACAGTTGCAGGCTCCTTGGGAAAGAGAAATTTCTACCTTTTAAATTACTTCACTGTGGACTCAGGAGGAGTTGGAGTGATCTCCGAGCCCCACATTACATTTGTGATGCATTGAAAGACAATGCTCATCACTCTTGCTCCAACATTCCCTTGCCCTGTCTATGTTTACTATCCTACAAAAGAAAACGCTGAAAATACTCAACAAGTCAGGCAGATCTCCGGAGAAAGGAACAGGGTTAACGGAATGGATTTTACTAACCATCCAGAGATGGGCTGGTAACATGGCAGCAGAAAGCATTGGAAAGGGAGCCCAAAGTCTTCCGACTGCCTTTGGACATTACCAGTGACAGGAACCTCAATGGTGTGGCCACCTGCTGGGCAGCTAATTGTCAGAACATAAGGAATAGCAGAAGCAGGCCCTGCTTCACCATTCAACACAATTATGGTGGTCTCAACTCCTCTTTCCTGCACTCCACATACATCATGCATACGTATAAAGAGCCTTTAATTCTGTCTTTTTTAACTTTTCCAACTCTAAGCCTATTTACTGGTGCATTCTAATATTTGTACTCTGTCCTTTACTGACACACTCAGGTTATTAATACCTGTATCATTATCCTGTTTTATCGTCTTGCTCTTTCTCATTAACTCTCTAAATCTTATCTCATATGAAACCTCTCCTCCAGTATTTTGTTTAATGCCCTCTCTACAGTTCATCAGGACACTACTTTCAGTGTGGTTCCAGTGAAGTTCATCCCAAAGGAACAGTTCCCTTTTTCCCCATTATTAGTGCCATTGTCTCCATGAACTGAACCCCATTTCTCCCACACCAATTATTGAGCCACTTAATTAACTCTCTGACCTTATTTACTCTATGTCAATTAGCTGGTGGCTCGGGTAGTAATCCAGAGATTATTACCTTTGTGCTTCTGCTTTTTAATTTAGTCCCAAACTGTTCATATGCCCTTGTCAGAACCTCTTTCTTGTTGCAACACAAAACATTGGTACCTGTGGAGAACACAACAACTGGATTCTTCCCCTCCTATTCTATCCAGGGAACATATGTCTGGCCAACTGTTTCTGATTAAGTTAACAGATGGTGCCATTATGAATGCTTGGCTGAGCTCCAAGACTCATCACGGATTAACTCATCGGGGCCAGTTTATATGGGATGAAGTGGAGTGTTTCGTTCAGTGATTAAAATACTGATATAGTTACGGTAATTGTTCTTTCCTTTTTAATATCTGTATGTTTATTTGGACAAGATTAAGTGGTGTGAAGTGAGGTAAAGCTTCTGTTATTGATGTCCAATGGCTCTGCCTGGCTAATGTTTTGATAAGACTGTGAGAGCACCAGTTTTTTCTTCCCAAGGGAAATTTTTGAATGGGTTTTTAAAAGGCATTTCAAGGCTTGCAATTGTTATTGTGTAGTACACACTGGATGATTGGGCCTGACGGGTGTAGGAAGGATGATGGAAGGGGCATGGAGGGAGCATGGGTCAGACCTTTCAAACACACCTTTCTAAAGTTTCCCAACTCCTGAGTGAACCATGTGTCCTCAAGAAGCTGGCCTAACTCCATAAAAGCTGTGGGGTTTGGGGGGTGGTGAGAGTTGCTATGAAATTCCTAGCTCCAAACTGGAACTGGCCAAGTTGGCAATGCAGGGTTCAGGCACACCACCTGCACTGGCAAAAACCGCCAGCGCGTGATTGGGGATAGGAGTCCTGGAATTGGGTCCCATCTATCACTTTAAAACTGTGAAATCCGGTTCCTCAACTGAATCAATTTTGAAAGAAATCCCCAACTACATATAGAGATTTCAGCTCACAGTTATTTAATCAGGATAACAACAGGTTTTAACAAGTTCCTACAGCAATGACAAGAAGCTTTTACCTCGTGCACAATCCGGTCCAATGTAGCCAAGAAAACAATGGCATGTTCCTGCCATACACTCTCCATTCCCATAACAGTTGGCAGGACATTCATCTGCAGACTCTGAGGGGAATTGAAACCACAGGCTGAGATTATGTTTTCTTAAAGTATAACATTAGCTACAAAGATCAATCATATATTAATACATTGATATATTTATTCTTTTTAAAAAAGACCTCTTAGATGCACATTAACTCTCCTCCTCCCTCACATTTTCTGTCCTGTTGACAGGATTATTTTGACCTACATTCTCCTTCACGAGCAGCTCTTAGTTGCTGATCATTAGGAAATATACTACTGCAGTGTGGAACAGCTTATTCCTTCATATTTCTGTCTAACAATTAGATAAAACTTTTGAACAAGAGTGAGATTCAAAACTATGGGGCAATCTTACCAGAATGCCCTGCCGGTTAATGGGCAGGGTGAGCCAGTAAGATCACTTGACAGGCGAAAAATTAGGTTTGTGTCCGGTTTCTCGCCTCTCGCGATCTTACCAGGCCCAGATTTCCGGCAAGATCAGCCTCACGCCCTTCCTATGCAATATTTAAATCTATTGAAAAGTTGATTTAAATATTATTAGGGAGCTTGAGGTGCAACCTTCTGAGCTAATTTGCCTTAGTGGCCTCGTCAGTGAAGGTCCTCACCAACGAGGATCACGTATGGTCTCCATCAACGGGGATTCGATGTGATGGCCTCGCTGGTAAGACAGGAGGCCATTTAGGCCTCCAAGAAAGTTGGGAACAGGGGGGCAGTGCCCCTTGGGCAGTGCCACCCTGGCATTACCAACTTGGGACCCTGGAAGTGCCAGCCGGGCACCTTGGCACTGCCCACCATGCATCGGATAGGGCCAAGGGGGCGGGTCTGAGAAGGAAGGACCCAAGAGGAGGGGTGGGGTCATTATGGGGGCAGGATCTAAGAGGAAGCAGGTAATGAGGGAACTGCGCACTCTGCAACCGGGATCGGGCGGGGGGAGAGCTATGCACTCTGCAACTGCCAATAGGCTGGGGCGGCAATTGACTGGGCTGGGCCTGGGTGGGGGGGGGGGGGGGGGGGGTGTGTGAGCTAAAAAAAAAGTGCTATTAGTGATTGCTGAAAAGTTTTCAATTTTGTTTTCTCAGAGTTGAGGTGCCACCGTTCAGCTTTTCTTTACTTGTTTACAGCTTGCGCTGTCTAGCATTACTTTTGGGCATGGAACAAAATGCTAAATTTAACAGTCCTCCTAGACTTAATTTAAGTTTTGTTCGAAGAAATACAAAGAAATCCATTATTCCAACAGTGAATGCAGTTCAGCCACAGAAAGTAGGCCAATCATTCCCCTTTGTCCCACTTCAGAAAATTGACTGACGAGTTAGAAGATCCTGTTGTGATAAATCCTGGAGAAGGTGCAGATACTCAATTATCTGCTGAAACTAAGTATTTATGTACTCTATAACAGAGTCAATTGTCCCATAGCGAGCTGTTGAGAGACCACCCTGCAGCAGAGAGAATCTACTTATTGTGTAATGCGTTCAGACCTATCATTCTCCACAGAGTTAATCTTCAATGAAATTTGTTGTAAGAGTGATTAGAAAAGCTCTAAACACAGGTCTTGGGATTTAAACAAGTGAGTTGAGAGAGTGTAAATCATCTTGCTGCACAGGTAGGTCTCTGAGGAAATTCACAGAACAAGGTACTGCGCACGTTCTCACAGCATCAACAAAGGAAGAGTTTGCTTTCCAAGGGCTGGGATAACAGCGTGCCTTTTCCCGTAAATTACATTTCATCTCAGATTTATGAAAAGGCCGTAAACCAGGGGTGAGCTTCAAATCAAATTGAGAATCCAAATAAATCTGAACTGGATGTGTGTGAAACCCCTGACCACTGAACTTTAACACAATTCAGCTGATTCAAATTGCCCAGTTCTTCAAGAAAAATAATAGTTTGACAATAACAATTGCCCTTCTTGTGCATCTTAAAGCCCAAATCGAGCATAACATACAAAAGAGCCAATCTGTCTCTATGCCTTTGTGGTCTTCTTAAGTCACTAGTGAAATGGTAACTGGCATCTTTCTCTATAGTCAATAAATGAAGAAATTAAAAAAGAACGATTTGTGTTCACTGCTTTGTTTACATTTTTAAGATTCTATAGATTGTAACATATTGAATGATATTAAATGGCTGGCCCCAAACAATTTCTGTGTGATGCGAACTATGGGTTTAATCAATTATGTGCTTGCCTTTAGTGAAGAAAAATAGCAAATAAGGTATGAATTGATGAGCAGACAAATTAGAAGAGATTGCATTATTGCTGGCAAAGCCATTGGCCAGGCCATGTCTAGGGTACTTAAACAGTTTTGGGATCTCCTAAATATAGTAAGAGTATTATAATCCTTGGGAGTTAGAGAACAAAAAATCCCTACAGTGCAGAAGGAAGCTATTTGGCCCATCGAGCCTGCATCGACAACAGTCCCACCTATCCCCGTAACCCCATGTATTTACCCTGCTAATCTCCCTGACACTAAGGGGCAATTTAGCATGGCCAATCAACCTAACCTGCACATCTTTGGACCGTGGGAGGAAACCGGAGCACCCAGAGAAAACCCACGCAGACATAGTACAACCTGCAGACTCTGCACAGACAGTGACCCAAGGCCGGAATTGAACCCGGGTCTCTGGCACTGTGAGGCAACAGTGCTAATCACTGTGCCACCATGCTGCCCAAATGATCTAAAAGCTTAATTTTGGATATCAGGAATTTATGTTATCTTGGAATGTTAATAAAGCTGAATGCATTTTATTTGAAGAAAACATTTCAAGAGGATGTATTTAAAGAATTTGATTTAATTTAAGGAGAGGATTGCAAAAATAGGAATGGACTTGTAGAAGACGTCACATGCAAATACAACTAAAACAAATAACATAATGTGCATCAGGAAAGTGGATTGAGAGGTATACCAAGGGTGGTAACTAATACAACTAGGGCAGACTTGTTAGATGTAATTCTGCTCTTAAAAAAAATAGGCAAAATCCACTAGAAAGGGTTTTGGAAGAAAGCACTGCCTACGAGTAATAAATAAAACATTCAAAAACATTTGGCAGTAGCCTGGGATCCAAACAGGGCAGCTTGCTCCAGGCCCAATTCAACTGGAGGTTATTCATTTCAAAATGTTTACGGAACCTTCTAGATTTTGACAGTCTTCTGTTTGCCAACTCGTCACTTTTTTCAGTTTAATAAAACTTAAGAATGAACACAGCTTAAACATAAATCAAATGCAAGACAAGTACAGAATTCAACAAATTCAGAATTGTAACGTCAGCCAGAAACCTGTTTAATATTTGGAACTAATTATTAGTGAGGCATTTATTGCCTCCCCTATCTGTCCTAATACGGAAATACACAACATTTTATTTTGCATGATGGGTGATTTGGGGTATTTTGGGGTTTGGTACCCAATTGTAACTTAGTATGCCAAGTTAAAATAGCAGCCTATTATGTGAAGCATTACATTTATTGCAATAACGATTTTCATGTTTTTTTAACATCCTGAATCCCAATAGGGAATTCAGAAGACATTTCTTCACCCAAAGAGTGCTAAGAATGTGGGATAGTGTGTGTGCATTTAAGGGGAAACTAGATCAGCATTTGAAGGAGAAAAGAATAGATGGTTACAATGGTAGATTTAGATGAGAAAAGATAAGCACGAACTCATATGGAGCATAACCCCTGGCATGGACTATTTGAAACGAATGGCCTGTTTTTATGAAATCCTATGAACGGTAGCTGTAAAATATAAAAATGCTTCTCACAAATGTCAATGGTTTGAATTATTTGTCATGATGAAAGATATCAGTCATTCTCATTTTCCAAGGTGTAACTTAGGGAAGATAGCATTGAAGAACGTAGCTTGCTCATCTGGCAGAGTGGGGGAGGGGTGAGGAGGGTGCGAAAGATGAGGCAGATAAACTCTCGCTCATCAAGACTTTCCCTACCAGTTCCGTATGTTTCAATTTTGTAATTTTAGTAATACTGATTTATAACAAGAGGGCAAGAAATGCAATTTTTAAAAATCTTGTCACAGCTCAAACATTTGCAAAGCAAAAGTATTTTTAATGAAGCATTATGGGCGGGATTTTACGGGCTAGTTTGAGCGAGAACGGAAATTCCCGCCCAAGATCAAAGGACATTTCCGTTGTCCGCCCCTCGCCCGCTCTGATTCCGTGGCGGGCGGGGCGGTAGAATTCCAACATATAAATCATCATTCAACATGTCGAGGACAAATCTAGGATTCATGTTCAGAACACTTTTATTTCCCTCCTCTAATTGGCTTCAACTTTTTATGCAAAAGTATTGTTTGGTAGATCATAAGATGTATCAGGATTATTTTTGTTGAAAGAAATTTGTAACAGAGAAGGTTAATAAGGATAATGCTGTTGATGTGGTGTACGCAGAGTTGCAGAAGACATTGATTAAATGTCATCCAACAGACTTGTGAGCAAGACTATAGCCCATGGAACAAAGGAACAGCATCAACATGAATATAAAATTGGCTGACTGACAGGAAACAGCAAGCAGCAGTTGGTGGATGTTTTTTGGACTGGAAGCAGGTTTATAGTGGAATTCTCCGAGGGTTGGTGTTCGGGTCCTTCTCTTCCTGATATATATTAATGATTTGACCTTGGTGCATAGGATATAAATTCAGAATATATGGACGATGCAAAACTTGGAAGTATTGTGAACTCTGAGGGGGATAGTGGAGAACTTGCAAAGGACATAGACGATGGGTGGAAAAGTGGCAGATGAAATTTAATGGAAAGAAGTTTGAAATGATTCATTTTGGTATGAAAAACGTGGAGAGACAATACAAAATAAAGAGCACAATTGTTGAATATATAAATCATTGAAGGTGGCAGGACAGAGAGTAGTTAATAAAGCATACAACATCCTAGACTTTATTAATAAGAGTATCGGGTACAAAATCAAAGAATTAATGTTAAAATAGTAAAGAATAGTAAAGAAGAGTTTTGTGTTCAGTCCTGGCTGCCACAAGAATGGACCCAGGGATGAAGAATTTCAATTACGTAGATAGATTGGAGACATTCAGACTATTTTTCTTGGAGAAAAGAAGGTTGACAGGAGGTTTGGTAAAGGCATTCAAAATCACGAGGGGTCTGGGCACAGTAGAGAGGGAAAATCTGGTCCCATTGGTGGAAAGGTTGAGAACGAGAGGGCAGAATTTAAGATGAGTGACAAAAGAAGTAATGGGGACACGAGTAAAAGGTTTTTTACACAGCAAGTGGTTATGATCTGGAGTGTACTGCCTGAGAGTTGAGTGGAGGCAGGTTCAACTGAGATACTCGAGGGAGAATTGGATTATTGTCGAAAAGGGAAGAATGTGCAGGTCTCCGGGCACTAAGTAAGAATGGCACTAATGGAATTGCTCCTTTGAATAGTCAGTACACACACACAATGGGCTGAATGTCCTCTTTTGCGTTGTTACCATTCTGCTATTCTGTGATTAATACAGTGGTTTAAATAGAACAGTTAATGAAGCCGCACATTTCCATTTTAAAAATACATTACCTTCATTCTTTAAAGAGTAATGAGTCTCTCCCCATTCATTTCTCAACTAAAACATGCACAAGCTGGCAGATGATGATTAAAGGAGATCAATAAGTATAAAATGGATGGGTGGAAAGTTTGAGCAGTTAAGATAATTAAGACAATACAGGTCAGAGGATAATGCACTTTGAACCGACTGGAGCTATGAAACTATCATATTTTAGGTAGTTGGAGAGCAATTAACAGCCCCTCTCTTTCACAGTATATCTGTGATGGCACATTTTACAGTCTTTTAAAATATCTTTTCATTATGGTCTAACAAGAGCTTACCTATGGCAGTGGTTATAAAGGAGACCAGCTCCATCTGTTTTCCATCATTGTAGAAGGCTAAATGCCAGATTCCAGAATCCAGATATCGAATGAATCCTGTCTCACGATTTGTCAGAGGGATCAAGCTTCTGTGCTGGTGGTGGAATCCCTCCAGACTTCTCACTTCCTGTGCTAGCAGGCGTCTGCCATCTAATAACTCGACAAAGCCAAACTATCAGAACAAAAAATGAGAAAGCATACTGCTGTAATTGCTGCATGATAGCCGCAGTACACATCAATCTCAACATATCACCTGCCCTATAGAATCAACTTTTGTAGAAATACTGCACATAATCCTAATCCCCTGGGCCCACTGGGCAAGAGCCGACAATGGCTGACTCTATTTAGGCAATGTTTGATGTTCTGAATCAGGCTATTCCCTTGCCTCTGAAGGTCTTGTTTAGTTTTAAAACCATCTATCATTGCACTCAACCTCTCCTTGTGGCAGCTCCAGTTTTGCTTTAATGATTCTGGTACTTCTTCAAACTGCAACATGAAAAGTCTGCAGTTGAATTCAACTCAATGACGTTTTTCAGATACACAGTAAAAAAAACTGCTTTGTATCAGTGTGGTTGATACCTTGAAAACAAAGCCAAAGTGACAGGAAGCCATCTTGGTGCAATCTGTAGTGAAGGAAGTGTTTGGAATTCTAGCCACTGTAAGCAAATGGCGGTGGGATTCTATGAAAATGTATCTTTTAGTGTCCTTGCACCCTCAGGAAGCAGCTTAATTGTTAAAGTCTCCCTGAAGGCCTGTATATGAATGCAGAATGTGGAAACTCCCAATGATGGTAAGTTCACTCTGGGATTTGACCACTTTTGTGGGTGGGGCCTACTTCCAGCTTGATGCTTTTAAAACCAGCACAAGAGATTGTGGAAATTTGTGTTGTGCTGAATGCTCCATGATCTTTTGTTCTGGTTCTGCCGTTTGCAGCTGAATTGTGCTGAGAGACCAATTTGCAGTTGAGAAAAAAACCCAGGCCATTTGAGTGATATTTTTGCCTTGCTGCTCGCAAAAACAAAGTTCTGAAATTCACGTGGCCTGATTTTATTTTTTTCCATTCCATGATACTTCTTCAGTTCTCTGCCTGAAAACAGGTCTGATCCACAGCACCACAACCTCCAACATGGGGAGGGCAAGGAGGCAGGTCCCAAATCCAATCCAGCCGGAATGGGGATTGAACCCCTAACCTGAACCACACTGCCTGTCCAGCCAAATGAGCCAAGCGTCCTCCCCAAGGAGTCTGAGCTGCTGCAGCAACATACATTTTACCATTCATGTTGTAGTCTGGAGCTATGGATATTGATGGTAGAAGCTCCAATTTCTTTCCATCACATGGTTGACCAGGAATCTCTCCCCCTCTCACCGCATGCCACTGGTGTACGTTAGAAGGATTTACAAGTTGATACTTAACCTGTTTGGCCATGCTATAAACACACATTCCCTGACCACCAAGATCTGGAGTCGGATTTGAACCCAAAGCTTCTGGTTCAGGGGCAGGCACACTATCCACTGTACTACAAGGCCTCCATATTTCACCATTACAGGACATCATGTCCAAAAGCTCAAACCTAACATCTGGTGCTTGGGAATTTTAGTCAGATTGCCACATCATTCCTTTTTTAACTTACCTTAGTTGGGAGCTGTATATTTCTCACCCAACCTCCAAATTGGACCTGCTAAGAAATGTGGAGCGTACTAGCTCCTGGGACCCTTCTGTGCAGTGCAGCAATGTCGGGTGGCGGGGAGGGAGAGTAAAGCCACACCACAGGGGCAATTCTCCCATCCCACTGCGCTGCTTTTTTAGCGCAGTGGGCCGAGAGACTCTTGCAGGGATCATTTTGCGGGTTCCCCGCTGAGTGCCCGGGCCTGGGGCAGTGCCAAGGGGGCAGGGCCCCGCTGCCACTCTGCAGTTGGGATTGGTGGGGGAAGGAGGCCAGTGATCGAGCCTAGCCATTGGGTGGGGGATGCGGGGGGGAGAGGGCAGCAGCCCGCTGGGGGGGTCGGAACTGCGGGGGGTGGGGTCGGCACTGGGTGGGGTGTGTGTGAGGGTTTGGGGCTGCCGGTGGGGACAGGGGTTTGAGGCTGGCCCGGGCATGTTCGAAGGCCAGCAATCGGCCTGTGGGTGGGGGTGGAAGGGTTACATGGCTGGTGTTGCGAGATCACGGGGCAGGCCAGCGATCGAGCTAGCCTGCAATTGGGAGGCTAGCAGTGTGGGACTATTGTGCATGCGCCAATCTCGGTGCTGACAGATTGGCGCCTGCGCAGTAGCCCACTGAGTGCTGTGTTGCTGGCCTGTCCAGCAGGAATAGGCCCCGCCCACTGAATTTTAATATGATTCACGCCAGTGCACTCAGCAGCGTACAGAGCGTGGGAGATTCATTTTTAAACTGCTGCTGAAAATAACAATGTGATTTAGAATTTTTTGGGAGAATCCCACCCCTCCTTTTTATGGGACTAGCAGCCCTAAATCACTTATATTTAAGTTCACAGCCACATTGAGAAGTTGGGGTAAGTGTGTTAGGGAAGTGGGTGGGATGGGTTGGAGGGCGCAGTAGGAAGAGTCGGTGGGGTGTAGGATGTGTTGGGGGAAGGATGGGTCAGGACAATGTAAGATGAGGTGGAGGCATGGAAGGATGGATCGGGGGTGTCAGGTGGACCGGAAGGCATAGGGTGGCTCGGGGAGTTGGGGATAGAGTGGCTCAGGGAGGGTTAGAATGGGTCAGGGGTGAGGGGATAGTCAGCAGTTGGGAGAGTAGTCGGGAGTTGGGGGTGGGTCAGTAATATAGCTACCCAGGAGTTAGAGAGGGTTTTAATCTTTCTAACTTTTCCTGGATAACGATTCTGCTAAGAGATTCAGAACCATCTGAAATCTCCAATTTAAATCGGCGTATCGAATGGTTCTCAGTGCAGG
Organism: Mustelus asterias; assembly: GCF_964213995.1. Classification (NCBI taxonomy): domain Eukaryota; kingdom Metazoa; phylum Chordata; class Chondrichthyes; order Carcharhiniformes; family Triakidae; genus Mustelus; species Mustelus asterias. The sequence continues at coordinate 71,895,276 of NC_135810.1, read as the reverse complement.
GTAATTTCCCAGGTTGAACTTCCTGGGCAATTGCCATGCAGTATTTGCTGGGGGCGTCCAAAGATCCTCCAGCCAATTCTTTTGGGTACCTCCCAGGTAGAGTCCCCCCCACAGCGATCGAAAGCTCTGGGCCATAGATTTCAACACACAGTTTCTGTCAAAGTTGGTACTACACAATCATTTTGAGGAGTTGAAGTAAATCAATCCAAACCTAAATTACTGATTTGTGGTTTGGAGTTCAATTCAGTAGAGTTATAGTAAATATTGCAGTCACTAATCTATGCATCTTCCTTGGGTCTATCACTTAGACAATGCCTTTACTTTGAACAAAGCAAGTTTAAATTCAGAGTTTATCATGAATTGCTGAACCTGATTATTGGACCATTCTTTAAATTGTGAGAAATCTCTTATTTGGCCATGATAAATGATTTTGCGACCCAAGTGTGCACAGGAAGTCTCCGACGCTCTCTATAATTTCTCCATATACTTTCATTTGACCACAAAAGCCAACATTTCTTTTGCTCCAGTTTCCTTCAGTTGCTGTTTCCTACACTTGGTCTGGGTGCAGTTGATGTAAGAGGATTAAAACCAAATTGTTTTCTGCATGTAAGGAATGGTATCAAATTGGAATTTAAATCTTGAATTTCTCATTCAATTTGCATTTGAACAGCATATAATTGACTCATTGAAAAGGGATTTAAATATGGAAATGTTATAAAGCTGCACATCTCGCTCGCACTGAGGGTTTGAGGAAGGTTTTTCTTGCAGAATAAATTAGAAGGCAAGACTTTTGAAGAAGACGGCAAGAATGCGTTCAAGAAGCATGGGATAAATTTCTGGGGAAAATTTGCAGAATAAGCAGGGCTGTGAGGTTGATCTATGAAAAGGTCAATGACCTATTTGGACCCAAAGATCTTTTCTGATTCATAAACATTAGGGTACTGGAGTAACTTTTCAAATTGGCCATATGGATTCTTCCACATTAAAGGAAAACACAAGACTAAAACCTATCAAAAAGCAGTTTTCATCACAATACAATGGTAAGTTAAAAGCTTTCAGCCATTTAAAAAAATAATTTAAATGATATTAGGTGATATCATATTGACTTCTATGCTGGAAGTTCAGGACCTTAGCTCTTGACCTTAGACCTAATATTTTGGGCGACTTCTTGTTGGGATATGGACATGGAACAGAATGGTCCAGATGGCTTTTTAATGTTCCAATTTTTGAGCTTTTAATATATTAACTGAGATAGACCATAAGATATAGGAGCAGAATTAGGCCATTTGGTCCATCGAGTCTGCTCCATCATTTGATTATGGCTGATATGTTTCTCAATCCCATTCTCCTGCCTTTATATCATAACCTTTGATCCCTTTACTGATCAAAAACCGATCTATCTCTGGCTTAAATACACTCAATGAACTCAACTCCACAGCTTTCTGTAGCAATGAATTCCACAGATTCACCAGCCTCTGGCTGAAGAAATTCCTCCTCATTTAGGTTCTAAAGGTTTGTTCCTTTATTCTGAGGCTGTGCCCTCTGATCCTAGCCTCTCCCACTAATGCAAATATCTTCTCCACATCCACTCTATCCAGGCCTTTCAATATCCAGTAAGTTTCAATGAGATCCCCCTCATTCTTCTAAACTCCATTGAGTACAGATCCAGAATCCTCAAACGCTCCACATACGCCAAAAGCCTTTCATTCCCGGGATCATTCTCATGAACCTCCTCTGGACCCTCTCCAAGGCCAGTACATCCTTCCTTAGATATGGGGCCCAAAATTTAGGTGGTAAAGGTGGATACTAGCTTCGTATTGTTCTTATCCCTATCAACAATAACATTACCATGGAAAGTGAAACAGAGGCTCGCTGCTCCAAATGCCACTGGTGCAACTTCTTAAAACTAGAAGATAGTTTGCTGATGGTTACATTTAGAAAAAATGGAAGAGTGAGGCGCCCACCTAAGAGAAACCAGGTTTCACATTCAAAAAACAAAATGCTGTTCCTTTACTCAAAAGCTTGAGTTCCTGTGCAATGGTACTTACCTGGGTATGAGATGGTGGAATACCACGTCGACCATAAATCCCAACTAGAGCATCCTTTCCCAGCGACACGTTGAATTTCAAATACATCGGGTGATCTATGAACACTTGAGTTCGCCAGAATAAGCCGGGTGGTATCTTCTGGGTGACTCTCCGGCCAACATCAATTTCTCCTGAATCTATATAGCTATCTTCTGGGATTAAATTATCTGTTTTTCCTGTGAAAATATAGCAAGAGATTTGTACTTGCTTGTTCAACAACGAGAAATTTGCTGCATCGCTATCGGAAGAAGCAAACTACGCAAAATTAATCAAAATTTAGAGCAGTTGAGAAGAAAGTGGAGAAAGGGGGGAAAGCAAAATCATAATATTCAGAGGCAAAAAACCAAATGCAGTATTTACTACCTGGCTCTACACAAAGGTCTTAGAAACTGGCCTAGTCTTTCTCACTTTCACAAATCACTTCAGAAGCATTTTTAAAGTAATCTGCAAATTGAGAGTTTCCAAAATCTGAGGCAAATTGTTCCGAAAAATGGACATAACCCGATAGTGAGGTTTGAATGCTACCGGTTACAGATTGGTGAAATTACATTTTGTTTCCCCTAAATTTAGCTCTGTTAATCTCATGAACAATCCTATGGCTTGCTATCTGAAGGTTATTGATTTTGGATCACATTACGGTCTACCTATAACAACATTTAACTGCTATGACTGCCTTTTTAATATAGAGCTCTCGGGAGGCTAACTATCTGCCACTCAGGCCCACATTTGCCTTGACGTTTCCTATCCTCGGCTAAAGAATTCTCTCTGTAGTCTTATTGTGTGATTCAGAACAAAGTGAGCATGTCTATAACTCACTTAACGGTAACATTCAACTCAGTCTGCTGCTCTGCTGTTTCATGCTGTCAGTTATAATCAGCAAAATGACCAAACTTTTGTTATTGGATTCATCTTTTTTTTTAAGTAACCAGAAACAATATCACACAAGTTACCCTTTTAATATACCTCTGCCTTCCAATGAAGTTTGTAGTGATTTTTGGTTAATGTTGTGTTGATGCTTAGCTTTTCTGGATTGACATAAATGTTTCAATAACAGTTGTGCAAATAAATGGTCTTCAAGAAAACAGCTTGGTTTTTCACAATGGATCATACTTTAAAGCTTTATTTGAAGCTTTACAGATGCAGTTTACACTTGATAATTCAAAGTTGTAACTGGTAATAACATGTTTAGAATGACATAATATAAATAAGACAGCAGGGTGGGGTGGGGTGAATTTAATCCGATGAAAATTAGTTATCAAATTATTTAAGAAGTTTTGCATTTAATGGCACAGACTGCAGTTCTTTTGTGAACTGATTTTTAAACTGGGCAGCAAATTCCAGAACTAATGTTCAAGCAACCATTTAAAACCTTCACTCCCCATAGTCCTCTCCAACCTCCAGGACTTACAACATATTCACACCACTGCTTCCCAACCTGCAGGATCCCCATCGCCTCTACCTTCCACTAACTGGCCATGCCCCAGCAAACTGATTTCATGATATTTGTCATTGCTTCCAAATGCCTTCACAGGATTATCCTCTTCCCCCATCCATACACCCTGGAATACATGCTCCACTCCATAAGACCATAAGAAATAGGATCAGGGGCTTTCAGTCCCTCGAGCCTGTTCTGCCATTCAATAGGATCATAGTCGGCTCCTCACGTCCACTTTCCTGGCCATTCTTTCTACCCCTTAATTCCCTTACTAATCAAAAATTTATCTATTTCAGCCTTAGATATACCAGGACTCTGCCCGCACAGCTCTCTGTAGCATGGAGTTCCAAGGACTCACCAACCCTCTTAAGAGAAGAAAATCCTTCTCAACTCAGTCTTAAATTGACATCCCTTTATTCTGAAACTATTCGTTATATGCCCTCCTCAGGCTTTTCTTTCTCCCTTTCTTTAATCATTAATCACCACTTTTTCACCCGTTAAGACTTCTGACCTCTCCCAGTCTCTCCAGATTCGCCCATCTGGAACAACCTTTCTCTCACATCTCTTACCCATTGATTGGTGCCTTCATGCACGCCCTCTAATCTAATCCATTTTTCCTCCTATTATTTTTTCAGCATTAATGTGACACAATTGTTAGTAATGACAGTGCAACAGTCAGCATTCACACTCATTGCTCCACTGAAACTGACCACAACTTCTGGAGTATGCACAGGTACAGTTAAATGTGGAAGTAGATGTGTTGCTGTCAGTTATTCTACACTTCACCTGAGGATGCATGAAAGTCTCCCAGACTGCAATCAAGTAGAAATCACTAAACTAGTGAGAAATTGGCCTTTGGTGCTTTTGGTTTTGCTGTAAAACCTTTGAAAAAGTTTCCTGTTTGTTGAATGAGGTGCAATTGGGTTTTTATTTGCATAATAAATTCATAATTACTTCTGAAAAACCTCCCTGACCCTGAATATCTAATTTCATGTTTACAGAATATCAGATTTTTCCATTATGATAAAATAATTCACATTTAAAAAAAAATTAAAGTTTGATTATGAGATCTCAGCCTGAATTCTTTGACTTCACCTGTGTATGGGATTCTCCAGTCCTGCTGCAGTGAATGGAGTTTTGGCTGAGTGACAAATTCTCCATTTTTACTGCCAGTGGTGGCAGGGTATACAACATCAGAGAATTACGGCCCTTATCTTTTTAATTCCATATGTATGTCTCAATAATTGATATTGCTGTCTTGGAAATTTTTCATTAAAAGTGAACAATTCAGTCATTTTGCTTCCTGCTTTGCTGTCTATGACAATACTTCAGTGTGATTGGTTGCTTAGCTGAATTGTTGATATCATTGAGATGAGTTTTCCATCATAGTTTTTAAATGTTTGGCAGCTTTATTTCCTGGAGCCAAAAGTTGCACATCTTCTGGCTCAATCTTCCAAAAGTTGTTCAATTAAGAACCTGGCTTTGATATTGCCATCCAATTAGGTCCATCAAGTGGGTGGGGAAGAGGGAAAAACAACTCAACATATACTATTGAAAGGGAGACTGGTAGCCTTCACCATGGTTGCACTGAGAGTGCTGCTGAGATGAATGGTGGGACGAAACGGAGGCAGTATAAGACTAAAGCCAGTTCTTCAGCCCCAGCACTATCCCTCAAAGAAGTCTCTGGCAACTTCATTACAATGGCAAGTAGATGACCTGACTGCCTGCAGATGACCTCTGGGCTTGTTATATTTCCCATTTGATGTCAAAATTGTACAGCATTTTCGTACCACTCCAACCTCCTGATGTGCACTCGCCTCCTGTGAGTTGACAAGTTGCAGACATAGCAGTGTCCTGTGTGATGTGGGCAAGATTCCATTGTCCTGGCAAAATGGCTATTAGCTGAATCATTAACAAGCTCAACTTGCTTCTCATTAGGTGGTTTACCAACAGCATACTTGTGCCACTTCCAGGTAAATGGAGAGGAAAGAGCAACACTTCGACATACCTGCTCAAGAGCATTTTTTCTAATTTTCCTGGCCCTCTCACCTCTGACCCCACCTTCATAGGCTTACAAAAATTCCCTTCACTGTTGCTGAACACCTGAAGATCCCTTGGATTTGGTACCAGATTCTCACTAACGTCAGAAAAGGGGAAGTCCACACTACAGTGATCGCTAAATATTTGCGGCAAGCTTTCTTCGAGGTCAGTAGTGAGCATTGTTTCTTCCTACTGACTACACAATCTGGGCCTCTAAGCTACCTTCCCATGCATGAGGAATACTATCAATCGGTTAGTTCAATTGGACCCTGAGCTGACTCGCAGCTGCACAATGAATCATATTCTCTTGCATATAAAACGAATGATAAATGTTGCTTTGAATCAAAGAGCATGCATTCCAGGTAAATTTCCCTGTGTAAATAGACATTGAAAAGCATCCAGAAGTCTTGTTCCAACCAGAGTTTTAAAACTCCTACAATGCAATAAATAGGAATGGACCAGTCAATAGGATCAATGCCTGGGTTATCAAAACACTCTTATTCAATCTCTTACAGAGTCTTTTGGTGTGATTACAGTTAATTCAGTACATCCACATGGATTACCAAGACAAGCATCTGACTTTTTGTGGTTTTTAGACAACTGCAAAATATAACATAGCATTATAAATACACTACATCCCTAAATTAATAGCATAATCCATCATCTCCTTATTTTAAGTATAAATGCCTAATAAGAGGCTGTAGAAAGGCCACATGGTAAACCAACGTGTTACAATGGTGACTTCTTCATCTTTCTATCAATATGAATTATTTTCAAGCAGAAGCCAAAGATGTTTAATTTGCTGTTGCCTCAAAGACATCCCATCCTCTGCCCAGTGCAGCTACTTCCTCTTCTGACTTGCACTACTACAGCACTTGTAGCATCTCCTTGAATTTCAATTTTGATATCCTCATCTTCTGTTTCTCACTGAAATCTAATTTCATCTCTTCCTCTTTCTTTTCCCTTCGTTTTATTCCCTCTTCCATATTCCCAAAGTGCCAATTCAAAAGAAAGGTTCCGATGGTCATTCAAAACAACAACTTGCTTTATGTAACACATTTAAATGTAGTATAATATCCCAAGAGGAGCGTGTTCAAACAAAATTTGATATTAGGACAGATGAGCAAAGAAACACTTGGTCAGAGAGGCAAGGAGCATTTTAAAGGAGGAGGGAGAGGTAGAGAAGCAGGGAGGATTAGAGAAGGAACTCCAGAACCTAGCACCTCAGAAGCCCTCCTGCTTCACTGTTTGGAACAGCTAACTTTAATCCCTTATAGCTAAAATTGATCTCTTGGTCAGCTCCCTAAATTTGTACTTTTTTGTTGTCCTAACCTTGTTAAGGCTTGAAATTAACTTCTGAAATTTTATTAAAACACACTAAAATCCGTCAACTTTGCCTCTGCTCAAATTCTTCACAACTTCAACGTTCATCATCGCAGTAGTACAGTGGTTAGCACTGCTGCCTCACAGCGCCAGGGACCTGGGTTCAATTCCCGGCTTGGGTCGGTGCCTGTGTGGCGTTTGCACGTTCTCCCCATGTCTGCGTGGGTTTCCTCCGGGTGCTCTGGTTTCCTCCCACAATCTGAAAGACGTGCTGGTTAGGTGCATTGGCCGTGCTAAATCCTCCCTCAGTGTACCCGAACAGAGTGTGATGACTGGGGGATTTTCTCAGTAACTTCATTGCAGTGTTAATGTAAGCCTACTTGTGACACTAATAAATAAACTTAAATGACACTTCACCTGTTCCAGTTGTGTGTATGGAAAGTTGTCATATATTGCACAGAGCATAAGGGCTTTGCTTTCCTGTCCTTAAAGAATTTGCCAATCCATGTGCCCTGATATCCTGATAATGCAACAAAAAAAATCCTCATATTTTATTTGGGTGGAATTCAGTGGGTATTCTCACCTTTCAATCAGAGTTCAAGTCCCACTCCAGAGTCTTCAGTGCTAGATTTAGGCTGACGCTTTACTTCAGTTTTTCAGGGATGCTGAGTGCCACCTGCTTTCTCAGAATCTATTGAACTATTCAAAGGTAAGTAGGGAATTTCTTCTGGCATCTTGACCATATTTACTACTCATCCGACTGAGCTATGGGTTAACAATGACCTACCTAACGAACAGTTATTTAAGCACAATCCCCTTTAGTGAGATTCACTGACAACGTATTTATGGGTGGCATGGTGGTGCAATGGTTAGCACTGCTGCCTCACAGCGCCAGGGACCCGGGTTCAATTCCTGCCTCAAATGATGTCTGTGTGGAGTTTGCACATTCTCCCTGTGGCTGTATGGGTTCCCTCTGGGTGCTCCAGTTTCCTCCCAAAGTCCAAAGATGTGCGGGTTAGGTTGATTGGCGAGGCTAAATTGTCCCTTAGTGTCAGGGGGATTAGCAGGGTAAATATGTGGGGTTACGTGGATAGGGTCTGGGTGGGATTATGGTCGGTACAGACTCGATGGGCCAAATGGCCTCCTTCTGCACTGTAGGATTCTGTGAATCATAAAATCAAAATAACAGCAAGAACTTTTGAATTACAAATCAGAAGTTCTTAATTCAATACCTAGAGGTCTGTGTTCACAGCACAGACAGCAGATGAAAAAAGATAGGCTGCCATCATGCATTAATTAACACGTTGTGGGTGTATGTTGCAAGTTTGGAATGTAGGAATGGGTCCAATTTGAAGGTTATCCAAGTCAGTGCCAGCCATGGAGGGTATTTTAATTTTCACAGCACTCATTTTGAACAGATTTCATATCTGAACATTTTTTGGGAATGTACAGTTATTGCAAAAACTTATATCTGCCTCCATGCCATTGTGCAGTGTCTTTTTGTTTATGTGTATAAGTCATGGTCATCAAATAATTCTGTTTAAACATAATCCACCACAATGCAATATACACAAAATACAGTGTATATTCATTTGACTAAAGCTCACATGAGATCATAGAATTGTTCAAGAATGAGCAAACTCACTTCCAAATGTTGTAATAATGAGAAGACAGAAAAATATTAAAAGGGAACATTGTGTGTACAGTTCTAAAAATATCATTTACAAATAAAGCCTTGTATATTAAACATAAAGTACACTGCAGATTTCAAGGCAGTTTCATAGTATTGATTATGTTTACAGTAGACCATACCTTCACTGGGTCCTTTGCCTTTCCTTTCAGGCAAGCCTAAACCTGTGCCACCAGAGGGAGACAATGTGACGTCCGTTGGCACTGGCCAACTGCTGGCTTTGTCCTCACCGATCTGATACATCTGCCCTTCCATCGGCTGCAGGTGCCAGTTTAGGCCAAACAGGTGCATGGCTGTGATAGCAATGAGAAAAGTCATCTTTTTCTGGCTGGATCACTGCAGGAGTTCTGGATAAATTAGGCAGCGATGTACAGTACAGTGAGGCGGCCTGGAGTAGGGCTTTTCTGTATTTTAAGTGATTATTTGCAGATCGCACATAAATGTTCCGATCCAGTTATCTCCACAAAGTTACAGTGCAAAATTGTAGAAAACTGGATCTTTATCATATATGGTATAATAATGTGTAGGGTTTCAGTCTTGAAATTAATTCCTTACCGAGGCTACAAAGCCATATTGCAAAGGTTACAGATCTGTGTTCAATGCATTAAATTATTAGTAGCTTTCTTTTTATTATTGGTAATGACATTTTACTTTATATCGTGCATGAGCTGTCACTACACTTATGCAGATGCACCAAAGCTTACACAGTCGTACAGCTTGTGCACTTTTGTCCAATCATTTTCTACTGAAAAGGGCAGCCTCACTAACACGTAATGTGGTACATTATAGAAGTTCATTTTAACTTTTGGAGGGCCCACATTTGGTGGCAGCAGGCCACCACCTTGAATGCGAGGGAAAATTGGGCAGGGTGTTGTTTGGTCTGCTGGTACCCATTTTGTACTTCTGCTGAAGTTGGATTTTGCACTTCATGGGCAGGGTTTTCCAGCCTTGTGTGCCCCAAAGCTGGAAATTCCCACCCGAGGTCAACGGGCCTTTATGTGGTCTGCCAAGTTTTCTTTCCCACCTGCTACAATTCCCGTGGTGGACAGGCGGGGCAGGAAAATTCCACCATGGCAGTGAATGAACTTTATAGAGTAAATTTCATCTGGAAACAATGTTTGGATTTATCGTATAGTGGCCAAGTAAGTGCATTATCTTATTGCCCATTTGTACTATCTGTCGAGCAATCTGAAATTCCCCATTTGTTTTGTGACAGCATTTACAACATTTTTAAAACATTGCCTACGGTACTGATAACCAAGGCTGGGTAACGGAACTTATACAACTCTTCCTTCTGTGGGAGAAATGTTTAGGGATGTGATCATATTAGATATTGACAAAAGTGATTATCTTACAAGCCAAAAGTAAAAATAGGATGACATCTTCCCATTTATATTCTATTTTTCTCCAGTTGTCACAGAGGAGTTGCTGATAACTATTTAATTTTACAACTGAAGTTGTTATGTTTCTTCTTTGTACTTTGCAGTGATCAATCATAATAGTGTCAAAGTTATTTTCAGCATTATTTTTGTGTCTCGAAGATAGTAAGTGTTGCTTTTCAAAAATGTGACCTTGAATAACAGCCAATTGAAGTCTATTGGTTATGTGGAAAGAGTTATGTTGGCCAGGATTTTGCGTATCCCCACATCCCCGGCGTGGCAGGTTTTCCAGTGGCAGAGGCCATGGAAAACGCCATTCCCTTCAGCGGGACTGGAAGATCCCGCTGCGGATCAATGGTGGGCCACCTCCGACACTGGAGACCCCATCATAAGGGAGCCAGAAAATCCCAGCCATTGCCTACACTTCTCAATATCCAAAACTTACAGCAAGTATTTATTATGACCTTTCCGAAAAAAGAATTTGGTTCCCGTTTGATTCTGAGTGATTTCAGTTCTTGACACTTCAGAAGTAAACAGGGATGAGAGGTTAAGAATAGTCAATGTTTCTTGGTTGTCTACAGAGTCAATCTCCAAGTCAGGACCATCAGTAACTCAACTCATGATTAAATTGTGTAAGGTTGCCTTCTATGAGGTATAAATTCAAAATTCAATAACTGAATGGAATATTCTATCATATTCTATCATGACATGTTCTATCCATGAAATTATGCTGTGCGATATTACCTCATGTACATTTATCTTTTTATCTGAAATACCTCCCCTATTTCTGAAAGAAATATTAACCCTTTTAATTTGAAAGACTAATTTCGCTATTGGAATTACAGAGACCAGCAGATCAAGTGAATATTCCGGATCCTGCCAGAAATGTACGTTTAATTTTGGGCCTAAAGAAATTACTCTTTATTTTGTGGCAGTTGGAAGTGCTTTCCTGAGATGTGCACATGATTGCTGTCTTGCAAACAGGCCACTGATATTTATGGCACAAGAAATTACTTTTTGGCAAAGTCACAGCAAGTAATGGACTTGTATCTTGGGAAGAGCAGATGTCACCTAAACAAGGCAAGATAAAATGTAGTGCAGATTCCTATGAGACAAGCATGTTCCAATTTGAAGCAACTTCCAGAAAACGGTCAGAAAATAGTACACCATGCTTCGTTTTACATTCGCAGCTTGTGGTGACTTGGGTTTTGCATATGCCTATATAAGGTTGTGTAGCTGTATAAAAAAGCAACAAAGAAAATGAATATTTGTCAGACCTTTATCTCACGGGCTATTAATGTACCTTCCAGAATGTACTATCACACATCTTTGACATTAATTTACTAATTGAACTGGAATCAAAAGGGATTTCACCACAGTGGGACCCCCCCAGCATTGTAAGTAATAGAGCAACAATGTGACTCTGTTAATCAAAAGTTACTTGCTGAAGGGGACGAGTTATTTTTTTCAGTGCATGAGGGAATAGGCTGATGCGAACCTTATTTCTAATTTTAAAATAGTACATTAGACACCAATCTGTTCTGACTTGAGGGAATCTTTTGTTCTTTTGTTAGCCCTATCACCTTACTAATTCATCACACAGCTGGATAGGCAGGACAACTACTGCACTCAGCAGGAAAAGAGAAGTGTGGGAAGGCTAAAAAGACCAACAAAATGATGATCCACAAGGTCAATGAAAAAAAAGGCCCTTTGGGACAGATTGATGGAACGAGAAAGAGAAAGAGTGCTTAGGATGAGAAAAGCAGAACTGATTGTGAGGAGAAGAAAAGAAAGTGACAGGCAGTTAGTGAAGCATACACCCTAACAAACAAAACTCGGCACAGTAAAATATTCACATTAAATTTCTTCCGAGACCTTACTGATGATTTGGCCACTGCAACACAATAATAAATTTCTGGCCAAATCAATTAGAATGTGTGAAATTAAATTTAAGATTGAAAAGACTCAAGCTTTGCTTGCTGGTGGCAATTGTGCTTGGCTTATCATGGCTCTTGACATTAACCTTAGTTCGGGATGAAGAATAGTTACACTGCAATATTCTATGTGACAGCAAATGGCTATGTACCTCAGTGCAGGCTAACTTGAAAAGTGATTCATGCTTCCAGGGAATGCAAAGAATAAAATGTGATTGGAAATACGTTTAAATAGGTGGATTTGGACCAGTATAACCCACCATCAGCCTATCATTTTCAAAACCCTATCTCTGATGAGGCAGCTTAGAGCAAATTACATCAGTGAGAGGCTGACTACTCCACCTGGATCATAACAACGTAACATGAACTGCCTTTTGCAGTTGGCTGCGTGTGACATTCTAATCTATGAAGCATAAAAATGTTCAAGTTAGTTTGGCCCAGAGTCCAGTAATAGCTGCAGTAATTAGATCTTGTCATGTTACCACAGCTGGAGACAATTTGGCAAGACATGAATATTATGTAGCTGTATTATGGTTCAAATGGGTGATGCGTACAAAGAGTAAAAACTAACACAAGACAAAATAAAATAAATAAGATAAAAGGAGTGTCAGCCATGCATTTTACTTCAATGTTATTTTGCAGTTCCAGCACTGCGAGCAGGAATTAGTCAGTTGTTTTCTCAGGCAGCAAGCAGGGCAAAGCACTGTGGGAGACTGTGGGGAGAAAGGGTGCGGCGAGGTGAGGTGACAGCAACAGATCAGCAGGATTTTATGGCCTCGCTCTGGCTAGATCATAAAATCTTGCCCAACTCTAATGGAGATTTCCATTCTGGGAACCTCGCCACAAACTGCAGCGATTCGGCCTCTGAGTTAAGCATCTGCCAACTGATGCCAAATGGGTATTTTCTATTTCAGCACATGGCCCTAAGTACTATCTTTAATGTTTACAGATACCTTTTATTGAGAGAAAAGCAGAATAATTGATTTATACAGAAATTTATAATAAAAAGTCTATGGGCAACATTAACTTGTGCCTCAGTTTTTGACCTGTGCTGTTACGTTGAGTCTTGAATAGACACAAGTCATCTTGTCCGGATGATTACTTTTTGCAGAGATGTGGTGAAAGCTGGCTAACCTTGATTATATAGTTAAGGAAACAATTTCACGACATTATTGAAAATGCCTGCAGAACACTAAAAGAACTGCAAAATTAACTAATTTATTCCATTTCCACTTCAAAGCAACTGTTTTCCTAACATATCCTTGCAGGCCAAAGAAGTGTTCTTTTTGTGTCAGGTACTTCATCTACAATATAAAAAAAACATTGGGAGGGATTTTCCAGCCTTTTCTACCGGCAGGATCTTCCGGTCCCACCAAAAGCAACCCCCAACGATAGGTTCCCCAGTGGTGGGCAGGCAGGCCATAGAAAACACCACAGATTTCAGAAGGACCGGAAAATCCAATGGTGAGTTGCCTCTGCCACCGGAAAACACGCCATGGGTGGTAAATCACGGCCATTGAATTCCTGAAAGTTGGTGTGATGAAATGTAAACTTTTCCCAAATCACATCCACCTTGGACTTGGAATGGCATATTACAAATCAAACATTAAGATGTCTAATATTGGGACAAAATCAAAATGTTTCAAATGCCTATGTAGAGTGATTATCCTACATAGCATTCAGCAGAAAGTGATCAATTATAGATGATTGGTAAAATACATCACATTTAACAGTAATATTTTATACACACTCAGGTAAATTCACATGTGAGAATAGCACTATTTTGTTTATGTTATATGTATATGTTTACTCTTAAAACCCATAATTGCAACAAGGAATTTAAATGATCTGCTTTCCCCCATTTTAGCTCATTTTTCATCCTTCCCCTCTCATTGTTGGAATTGTGAATACTTACCAGGAGACCATTATGGACACAAGCCCATGGACTGTGTCACAACGTTAAGTCTAATGTCCCTCTGTGAACTATATATTAGGAGACGTACCATGTATTGTCATTGGCTGTGGTTTGGCTCAGGCCTTTGGTTGAGAACCCTCCTGTAGTAGTTTAGTAAAGATTAAGGGTGGGATTTTCCATTCCGGGACTAAATCCCATGGCGGGAGTGGGAACCAAGAGTGTTTTCTGCCGTGGAGGTTGGTGGGAATTTTCATGGCCCCAACCTCATTCATTATACAGTCGGGAGTTTCCCCACATTTTTCACGTGGCAGGACAGGCTGAATGGCAAATACCTGCCACCATATCTGGGCACCATATTTAAAAGGTGCCCGGACATCAGCTTTCCCACTGTTGAAGGAGGAGGTGGCCTGCCGATCACAGGGGACTCCGGCCCACAAATTCTGTGACACATCCTTGGATGTCCTTCTCAATGCAGTGGAGGCCAGGGTTACCCAGAGGATGGAAGGAGGAAGCTGAGCTCTCATAGCAACCTAGTATGGGATGATGTCTCCAGAGAGGTCACTGTGCAGGGCCAGAGGCTGCTTTGTAATGCTGCAAACCCATGAACGATCTCATCCGCACTGCCAGGGTAAGTGAATCCTCAACTGATCAAAGGCATCACAGTGGCACAGTGGGTAGCGTTGCTGCCTCATAGCGCCAGAGATTCATGTTCGATTTTGGCTTTGGGTGACTATGTGGAGTTTGCACATTCTCCCTGTGTCTCCGTGGGTTTCCTCGGGTGCTCTGGTTTCTTCTCACAGTCCAACGATGTGCAGGTTAGGTGGATTGGCCATGGTAAATGGGTGGGGTTACGGGAATAGGGTGGAGGGGTGGGTCTGGGTGGGATGCTCTTTCGGAGAGTTGGTGCAGATGCGATGGGCCAAATGGCCTTTTTCTGCACTGTAAGGATTCCATGGATTCTATGCTCGCAGTCACCTCACTGAATGGTGAAGAGACATAGGCCTCAGTGACAAGGGCACCATCCATGCACCCAATGCATAAAAGAGCTACTCAATATAAGGTGATGCCTCATTGCCCCACCACAATCCATCTAGTCTGCAGGTGGAGAGGCCAATGTAGCTCCCTGACCCTTCCACCCAGAGAGAGCAATGCTGATTGGTGTGGGGAGTTAGGCATTGAGGGTAACAAGAAACATTGCTAATGACATGCCTCTATCAGCCTTATCCTTCTATCTGCATAAAATCACCACTCTGGAGGCTGCTGCCAGAACACTTGTGGAAAAGCTGCTGTGCATTGGTCACATGGTGCACAATCGAGTGGGTTATTTGGAAGCGTGAGAAAGAAACCTGATACTCAATTGCTCTCAATCCCAAGTTAAGGTCCAACAGGAGAGAGAGAGAGAGAGAGAGAAAGAAATAGAAAGAGAGAGATAATATAGGAGGGGCTGGCCTGACCGCAAGAACCTCACTGAGCTCAAGAGGCAGGCAGCCGAGCTGGACAGGGAGAAGCCAGACTGAGCCTGTGCAGATAGAGAGGGCAGCACGCCACCTCCATCCAGTAAAGATCCATGCATAATGTGTCACATAGAAACCTGAAGATCATGTTCAGCAGGTCAGCTAAACTCACCAGCACTCAGAACTGCTGGGAAGAGGAATCAACAACATCCAAGTTGGATGATGATGATGATGATGATTCATGAGATGTTGGGGAAGCTGCCGGAGATGGGGGGCATCATCAGGCAGATGTGTCAGAGGCCCTCAATAGACTGGCACATGAGGCGGAGGAGTCCACCCACCCGCTCTTTGATGAAATAGTGACGTCTTCATGGGGAGAGTGGCGGATGTCATGGAGACTCTGGTCCAGCAGAATACAGTAAGAAGTTTAACAACACCAGATTAAAGTCCAACAGGTTTATTTGGTAGCAAAAGCCACACAAGCTTTCGGAGCTCTAAGCCCCTTCTTCAGGTGAGTGGGAATTCTGTTCACAAACAGAGCATATAAAGACACAGACTCAATTTACATGAATAATGGTTGGAATGCAAATACTTACAACTAATCAAGTCTTTAAGAAACAAAACAATGGGAGTGGCACCAGGCAAGACTGTTCTCTTCCTGTTGGGGAGCACTTCAGCGGTCACGGGCATTCGGCCTCTGATATTCGGGTAAGCGTTCTCCAAGGCAGCCTTCGCGACACACGACAGCGCAGAGTCGCTGAGCAGAAACTGATAGCCAAGTTCCGCACACACGAGGACGGCCTCAACCGGGATATTGGGTTCATGTCACACTATTTGTAACCCCCACAGTTGCGTGGACCTGCAGAGTTTCACTGGCTGTCTTGTCTGGAGACAATACACATCTTTTTAGCCTGTCTTGATGCTCTCTCCACTCACATTGTTTTGTTTCTTAAAGACTTGATTCGTTGTTAGTATTCGCATTCCAACCATTATTCACGTAAATTGAGTCTGTGTCTTTATATGCTCTGTTTGTGAACAGAATTCCCACTCACCTGAAGAAGGGGCTTAGAGCTCCGAAAGCTTGTGTGGCTTTTGCTACCAAATAAACCTGTTGGACTTTAACCTGGTGTTGTTAAACTTCTTACTGTGTTTACCCCAGTCCAACGCCGGCATCTCCACATCATGACCAGCAGAATACCCAGTTCATGCCGAGATGCATGCAGACCTACGCTCCATCATGGTAACTATGCATGAGCTCTTGCAGTGGTGACGTGAGAGGAGAATGCAGCACCTTAACCTCCCTCCAGGTGCCCCCACACCTCACAAAATCAAGCAGGGGCCCTCGGGCACCCAAAGGAAGGAGGAGCATCTGTCAAAAACCCTTGGGACCTCCACTCAGGACTCCTGAATGTGCCTGGTCCTTATGGATCCCCTTTGTCAATGACCCATTCAGCTTTGCCCTCTGTGACTGCACAGGGAGCAGTTGCCCACAGCAGGATAGTCGAAGTAAGCCAGGGCCCTCTTGGCTTCTTGCCTTCAGAGCACAGGAGCCAAGGTCATCCAGGGTCAACCAGTCAGCAAGCCGCCTCCACCTCTGATTTCACCTCTGGTCACGATGGATCCCCAATGATTGTTAATCTTATGAAACTTCTGTACACATAGCCCACTTGCACCTCAATGAAATCTGATGTGATTTATTTATGATCTATTCCTTTAACCTGAGCGTTAAAACTGACAGAAACCTGTGGAGGTGTTGGAGGGGGTTAGAGGGATTGTTGGAGGGGGGGAGGGGGGAGGGAGTGGGGGTGGGGGGGGTGGTGGGGGGGAAAGGGGTCCCATTTGGGCAGGGGTCAGTGGGTAGTCAGAGGAGGGTAGTGGGGGTGGACAAAGTCAGGCAGCAATAGTGGGGGATCTGGGAAGAGTTCCATGGGGTTGGAAGGAGTCCTGTGGAGGGTGAGGGGTTTGGGGAGAGTCCTGTGGGTGGTCAGGGGAGGTCACTGCTATAGATAGCTAGAAGCTAGCAGTGGTTTGAATTCCTCTACCTTTTTCTGGGTAGTTACTGCTGTAAGGTGTTCAACCATCCAAGGTTTGTGATTTAACTTGCATTTACGGATGGTTCCCAGCACTGGGATATTGTCCAAGGAAGTCTGAGCTTCCCAGACAAATGCTGATCATTACCTAGGAACTTCTGGAGGCTGGGGAGGCAGCCAGCACATCTTTGAGGTACCCCCAGGTACACTGCCCCGGAGCTCGGAAGTTACGGTCTGTGATACTGTCTGAAATTTGCACTGCATTGTTTAGTGAATTAAATTCAGATCAATATCCCATTCTTTCATCATCGTTTTAGATCAATAACTGGAATCCCCACTGTGGGGGCACTATAATTGCAAGCATTGTAACAGTTCAGAAGACTCATGAGCATCTTCTCTGGGCAATCAAAGCAGTTTCACCAACACCGACTAAATCCCATTAACCAATAATATAAAGGAATTTGAATTGAAGTCCATCACCATTGTGAACAGTGTAGAAAAAAATTGAATTTGCAAGTGTGAAAAGAAATGAATATTTCCATGTCTGGGATTTAAACAGGGGGAATATTTGCAAGGGCACTATTAAATGAAGTTGCTCATTGTTGATGATACAAGAACACAAGAAATAGGGGCAGGAGTAGACCATACGGCCTGTCGAGCCTGCTCCGCCATTCAATATGACCATGGCTGATCTCAGGCTTCAACTTCACTTTGTGGCCCATTCCCCATATCGCTTCATTCAGAGAGATCAACAATCCATCTATCCCAGGCTTAAATGCATTCAAAAATGGAACATCCAGAACCCTCTGGAGTAGGAATTCCAAAGATTACCAATTTTTAAAAGTAGTTTCTCCTCATCTCAGTCCTAAATGATCGCCATCCCCATCCTGAAAAAATGCAGGACCCCTGTGGCTTATAGGAGGAATAAAATGCATTAATTTGATCCTAATTTGCCTTTCTTTGCTGCAAATGTCCCTTTACCTGAATTGTCAGAATTAATCTGAAACTGGTGTTCCCCAAGTTACTGGCAGTGAGACAACTCTTTGCCTTTGGCTTATTGGCAATCTAAAACAGGATGGCTTTAGTGGCCAAGGCTCCATCTGCTCACTCCATACCATTGCTGAGGAGGTTTTTCTCGTATTTAAACATGATTGTCCAGCAACTGGGGAACTTACTGAAGCAAAATCAAGACAACGGAGTTATTCTAGAAGCTGTAATGGAATGTGTCGACATGAAAAACCACCCATCTGGAGTTTAGGGGTATGAAAGGGATGGGGGAAGGTGGTGGGTGGTGATGTGGGGGAGGTAATGGAAGGTCCACTGTTACCTCAGGCTTACTTGAGGTCAAAGAGAGCTACCATTTTGTCTTTCTGTTAAGAGACTGGTTCATACAATAAATGGGGTGGGGAGGAGGAGCTTCCCAGACTGAGAAAGCATTAAATTGATCAAAGCAGTTTCAAAGAAGTTTGAAGATTGATCAAATGTAGCTGGGAGTGTTTTTTAAATTGTCAATGTCACCAGAGTTAGGATTTGTAGATTTGATAACACAGCTTTAATAATTAAATGGATCACAAATGAACAAAAGTCTCACTTTAGGTCAATCATTAATTCAAGGGTATTAACAATTACTCTTATTTCTTCAAATCAACAATTTTCATTGCAAAACATCGATAGTTGGGAGACTGTCATTTGAAACTATTCAAATCCTAATCATTAAGCTTTTCATATTTCAATAATAAAATGCAAGCAATCTCCTACCATGTAATCAAGAAACAACCATTTTTTAATCTAGGCTATACAGCCACACAGCCATCAAAGAATCTGCAGTTATGTGTGTGTTTAATTAGTGCATGTGACCAAAGTATAAATAGGTGTAGGTTTTAGCTTAATTGTCGCAATCTCTTGCAACAACAGTTAGTAGGCATCCTTCAACTGCAAGCTTGCAGTGATTTTCTTATGAAGATAGATAGATATTTATTATGTCTCGGCTCCATTTTAGTTACAATTGCAGAGAACGTTCTGGCTTCAAGTGTTCACATTTCTGTGCTTAAATATACGAAGAAGCTGATTTTTTCTTAAATTTCAGAACAAATACTAATACTACTGGCGATGCTTTTTAAACCTTCTCTTTGGAAACTCATATTTGCATCAGGTTCACTGGGGCTTGTTTACTTGAAATAATAGGCCAATAATTGTTCAGTTAATTTATTTTTATTGTTAGCTTCTCCCGGTCCCTTTCCCTCAGAGGATATTACCTTCAAACTATGGTCCTGTGTCTGAACGACGATTTTCGTTCAGTTTTTTTCCTTCCTACTGAAGGTCAGGAGCTTTGTGCTCCATAATTAACTAACATAATTAACCAACATTTGTTGACCTTTTAACGACAGGAAGTCTGAGTGTGATTGAAAAATTTAGAAGAATCAGTCCAAAAAGGGCTAACCGTACCCAGTGGAGTACATTCTTGAACTTCAGAACAATGCCTGGCATCTTTACAGCAACACTGAATGCTGAGTGGGCAGATCAAATTGATTTTTCTCAACAAGACACTGTGACCATACTGGTCCCGGCACCATTAGTAGAAGATGCTCGGAGCTTACTGTGTAGTAGAAAAATAATGCATTATTCTGCTAAAGTAACACAGAAGCTTCTCAGAACAATCTGATAGCTAATCACTTGAACTGATACATGCTAAATTCCTAACTCATGTAAGACATTCAGGTGGAGTGAATTCTTCTATTTCCCCTTAAATACATTTCGCATGTGCAAAATTTAGGATCCCCCTGATCACAATAATTATAGCACCACCAGCCCCATAAAAAAAAGAATCAGTAGTGTTGTAGGAAGACACACGTATTATGCCCAGGTTGGTATTATTTCATTATCTCTAGAACTCTTAATGATAATAAGTATCTGGCTCAACTGTTAATTATAGTTTTCTGGAAAGATGCAACCCACCCTGCACTGGCATTGCTCTACCTCAAGTATTCAGCAGGAAGCAAAAGCAATTTCTTTACATAGGTTGTGGGATAATGAATCATGAGGACATGACATTTTTTTTCCTGGATATAATCGTCGCTAAAATAAATCAATTTGAGCACAGAACAGAACTTGCTATTTTATTTTAACACCCAACTTTTTAGCTGAAAGTACTAATGGATGTTACACTTAAAATTTTTCATGACACAGATTCGGAGCAGTCAGTAGAGGATATCAGCTTGATTAAACCACTTGCATTTATTCAGGCCTCACCCCCTTATTAAAAAAGAGCAGCGCTGCATTTCATGGCATTTTCTCTTTCAAGACTGGGTAATTAATTATCATATCACGTCATTTGTCCTGGTATTGAAAATTCATTTTAAATATGTTTGCAGTGGAATAGGCTGATTAATTTTAGTTTAATAATTTAATAGTTTCAATGTTCCAGTAATTACATCGAGTAATTACAGTGATTTAATCTGGTGAACATTTCTGGCAGCTTTCCAGTGGTGATCTTATACAGACCCTAATGTGAAGGCACCTCTCAAATCAGCTATCTCCAAAAGCAGAAAAAGCAGACCCCAGTTCAATTTGCTTTAAATATACATTAAAAAATCCAATCTAATTATTTATTCTTTCGTCACACGTGTACTATTTTTCAAGAGTTACGCTGCTTTCAAATTTGTTAGGTGCTGAAATGATGCTACATTATACCAGTAATGAACATTCAATGCATTTGCATGAAAATTGCTTTACCTGCTGATTTAGTAAAGATATTAGCCCACATTCGGGGTTTTGTGGGTTCAACTCAATATAAATGGCGTTAAAAATCTCAGGAAGGATTGATTGCTACTGAAAGTAATTTTATTTTGTATTCTGGATGGCACAGTGGCACAGTGGTTAGCACTGCTGCCTCACAGCGCCAGGGACCTGGGTTCAATTCCGGCCTTGGGTCACTGTCTATGTGGAGTTTGCACTTTCTCCCCGTGTCTGCATGGGTTTCCTCCCACAGTCCAAAGATGTGCGGATTAGGTTGACTGGCCATGCTAAATTGCCCCTTAGTGTCAGGGGATTAGCAGGGTAAAAATGTGGATTACAGGAAGAGGGCCTGGGTGGGATTGTGGTCGGTGCAGACTCGATGGGCCGAATGGCCTCCTTCTGCACTGTAGGGATTCTATGATTAGTGCTTTGATTAAGCAAGCGGACAAAATTCCAGTTTTCACAGGACAGCAGCATTTCTATCTCATTGCCCACATTGTGTAGCTTCAGGCTCAGACTGAGAGTTTAACCTTCCTTCCTTGCTTTCAAGCCAGACCTTTTGAGTGCCGGGACTTCTACATGAGAGTAAGATTTGGGATTCACTCCTGTTTAGTGAAACATCCAGTGAGATTGGAAAAGCTCAGTGCAATTGCAAGCCTCAACTGAGATCAATGAAAGGAGATTGCAGTCAATTTCTTGGTTTGCATCAAATTTAGATTTCCTTAAAAAGCAATGCTTCAATTCTGGACGCTATCAGTCTGTTGTGATTCTTTTTTTCTGATTCAAAAGTGGGCATTTGTGCTCCTATTTCTAGAATCCATTGGAATTGAAAGAACCAATATTTTTTGTCACTTTGAATTAAATTTGTCAGTTTTGTTAAAAATGAGGAATCAATATTTTTTAAAAAGGGGACAGTACAATGCCTCATCCCTCGTCATAATACTGATTATAATTACAATTGAGGTATCAAAAAACAGACTGGTGTTAATGACCTTAATCTATTACTCCAGAGACAGGAAGTCGGGCGAATGGACAGTTAATGTAATTGCCAGTGGTGACTGCTGGTGCCCTGCAAGAATTGGAATAGGGAGTTTCAACTATTCACTGCATTTAATGATTTAGATGATGGGATACGTACCAACCGACTCAAGAACAGCTTTTTCCCTGCTGCTGCCAGACTTTCGAATGGACTAATCTAGCATTAAGTTGATCTTTCTCTATATCCTAGCTATGACTGTAACACTACATTCTGCACTCTCTCCTTTCCTTCTCTATGAACGGTATGTTTTGTCTGTATAGCGTGCAAGAAACAATACTTTTCACTGAATGTTAATACATGTGACAATAATAATAAATCAAATTAAAAAATAGAAAGCCACATATCTAAATGTGTCAATGATGCACAAAGGCAGCATTGTAAGTGGTGCAGGTGAAAGCATAAAATGAATAGAGTAAGTGAATGTACAAAACTATGGTAAATGAATTTCAATGTGGGCAAGTGTCAGGTCTTTCACTTTGTCCACCAAAAATTTAGAACAGCTAGAGAAGTTTCTAAATGGTGAGAAGCTAGAAATAGCGAAGGTACAAAGGGATTTGGGGCCCAGGTACGTAGATCACTGAAATGTCATGAACAGGTACATAAAATAAGAAACAAGGTTAGTGGTATGCTGCCCTTTATGTCTACAGGACTAGAGTACCAGCGCGTAGGAGCCATGTTTCAGCTTTACAAAGCTCTAAGCAACACCTCGAGTACTGAAGCAATTCAGGCATCACGGCTTAGCAGAATGCACTGACTTTGGAGGGAGTGCAGCTTGGATTCACCCAAATTATACCAGGACTGCAAGAATTAAATGATGGTGAAAGATTACACAAACAAGGATTGTATTCTCTGATTTCAGAAGATTAAGAGTGATTTAATCAAAGTTTTCATGATATTAAGGTGAACAGATAGGTAGATAGGACTTAAAGGGAATAGTCTGAAAATTAGAGTTAGACCCTTCCGATGTGAAACCAAGAAATGCTTCCAAGCACAACGGGAGGGAGAGATACTAAACTTTCTTCTGCAAATGATGATTGATGATAGATCAATTATTAATTTTAAAACTGAGATTAATAATTTTTTGCTAACCAAAGGCATTAAGGATATAATTGCTTACCAAAGGCACAGGGTAAAGGTGGGTATATGGAGTTAGATCACAGATCAGCCTTCATCTCATTGAATGACAGACTGGCTTCATTAAGGATATAATTGCTAACCAAAGGCTCAGGGTAAAGGTGGGTATATGGAGTTAGATCACAGATCAGCCTTCATCTCACTGAATGACAGAACTGGCTTGATGAGTCAAATGGCCTCCTCCTGTCCCTATGTTCCTCAGTAAATGTCCTCGGTCTACTTCTCTCCTCTTCTGAAGTGCTGATTCCATGAATACCACAATCCCTCTGGTACCTCATCCTGTGAACTTTCTTCATGAGGCAGAAGACAAGATGAGTTTAAGGGGCTGTTCAATCATGGATAACTACACCACCGATCTCGATTCAGTTTTTACCTGACTTACGGGAGCTTACTTTCTCGAGTAGGGAATACTGGCTAGCCATCAGGAGAGGGCAAAAGAACAAAGAACAAAGAAAATTACAGCACAGGAACAGGCCCTTCGGCCCTCCAAGCCTGCACCGACCATGCTGCCCGACTTAACTAAAACCCCCTACCCTTCCGGGGACCATATCCCTCTATTCCCATCCTATTCATGTACTTGTCAAGACACCCCTTAAAAGTCACTACTGTATCCGCTTCCACTACCTCCCCTGGCAACGGGTTCCAGGCACCACTACTCTCTGTGTAAAAAGTCTGCCTCATACATCTCCTTTAAACCTTACCCCTCGCAACTTAAACCTATGCCTCCTAGTAATTAACTCTTCCACCCTGGGAAAAAGGCTTCTGACTATCCACTCTGTCCATGCCTCTCATAATCTTGTAGACTTCTATCAGGTCTCCCCTCAACCTCCGTCACTCCAGTGAGAACAAACCAAGTTTCTCCAACCTCTCCTCATAGCTAATGCCCTCCATACCAGGCAACATCCTAGTAAATCTTTTTTGTACCCTCTCCAAAGCCTCCACATCCTTCTGGTAGTGTGGCGAGCAGAATTGAACACTATATTCTAAGTGCGGCCTAACTAAGGTTCTATAAAGCTGCAACATGACTTGCCAATTTTTAAACTCAATACCCTGGCCGATGAAGGCAAGCATGCCGTATGCCTTCTTGACTACCTTCTCCACCTGCATTGCCGCTTTCAGTGACCTGTGTACCTGTATACCCAGATCCCCTTTGGGATCTAAAGAGCACTTTAGTTAATTTTTCTTTTATAAATCTGGGAGGGAAGCTGCTAAGACCAATTGCCACATATCAACTATCACCTGGCTGAGATCTGTTAACTCAGCCCAGACGAGGGACTAAGACCTTTCTCCCCATATGGTTGATAATCTCACTGCATCATGCATTCACTCACGAAGCCACCGGAGAGATGCTAACTTGTTTCCAATCTTTAAAATAACATGCAAAGGAATAAAGCAAGATAATATTTTTCTTTCTATATTTTCCCCTTAGAATATTATGGGATAAGTATTAACATTTAAGATATAAATCTGTGACAGCTACAGGTTTACTTCAGAGCAAAATGCAACTATGTTAGAGGTGGCCTGATTCCAAAGAAAGTTCAAACTCAAAAAGAGAGTTGGTCAGCTCCTAACTCTGAAGACAGCCACACACATCTGAGTCAATGTACTTCCAGCAATGTTTTTAATGTCCTTTCCAGAAAGTTGACCTTGGGTCCAAACTCCGGGAGTGCTCAACAAAAGGCAAGAAACACAGGCCACAGTAAAGCAAAACAAAATGGGAACGGTTTACTTCAGAGAAATTACGCTTTTAAAAAAAATCAAAATTAGGAAGAATAAATGTACTTAGCAACTTACCAATGAAGTAGGCGAGCAGAATCACCAGTGTTACAGAAATGATGATGGCACTCAAGGCGGTGCACTTCCAGTTGCAGTACTTGTGTGGCTTTTTCAGATTGAATGCAGACCTTGAGAAAGTGCTGCGTGGCAAAGGTCGAGGTGGCGGCGAGTACACAGTGCTTGAAGTGAGGGGGTAACCAGGACCAGTTGTACAAAAAAGTGGAGAAGAGCCAGATCCCGGTTTAAATAAGAAATGCCTGATGAATTAAGACAGATTACTTATCAGAAGTCTGATTCCAGAGGCTCTGGACATGACCGTTCATTGATTTTTCTGCTGCCAAATGTTATTACACTTTCACTTTTACTTGTATTTAAAATGTTTACAAATGAAAGAACTGCAAAAATTAGGTTTGGATTACAATAGGCAATAATTCAAAACAATGAATATGTTTCTCTAAATTTTATTCTGTTACATTTTCTCAAAAAATAATTGAACTTGAAAGTATCAGTTAACTGGTACTTGGACCTGGATAAACCCAACTTTGCCAGCATTTACTGCATAATTTTGGATTTTTTGTGTACAATAGTTTTATGCTTATTTTGAATGCAATATACCACATTACACACAAATCGCCTCAAATCTACCTGTACTCAAATTGTCATGTGAAAGAAAACTTGCCGTTACATAAGGTTTTCATGACCTCTAGGTGTTCTAAAATGCTTTAAAAGAAAGTGTTTTGACATCTAGTCATTGTTGTAATGTATGAAATGTAATGTACAACAAGCACCTAAGTTGTAAGCCTGTTTTTCGTGGGAAGATGGTGCATGTTACAAGTGAAAAGATATGGTACATGATATTCTTACAAGTTCTGTGACCTTTGATGTGATGAACCAACTATAAAAGAGAGATATGACTCCTGGAACAGGTGGGTGCCCAGGTGTTAAAACAAGATTGCAACGTCTCTGCTATCAGAGCAAATAGTTCCATTTGTGCCCAACGTAGACCTGCTGAGCTTCAATTGTTGAGTGTCAGCATAGCGGAAACACTCTTTCAGCAGATATACTTTGTCAGGCTGAGTTTAACCAGTGTTCCTTACAGTGACTGGGTTCTGGCATCTTTTGTGGTCCAGATGCTGATTTCCACGCACAATTAGGAAGAATAACTCTTCTCAACGTTCCCTCTGAAGGAACTTCTTTACGGATCCAGTAGTTTAGGAACACATTAAGTATGTTATGTATTAGCTTCCGCAGAGTACCCCAGGAGAGATGTTCTGCCTAAACTAATATTTGAAAGCTCGAACTGCCAAAGCTGTTACATTAATGTTGGCTTTAAGAGTGCTGAAACCCGTCTCACATTAATTTGCAAAGTATTAAGGTTCCATGTTTTACATGGTCCGAGTCACTTTAAATTTCACTTTAAAAATCGCTTTGAACATATTAATTGCATAAACAAAGGATACTGAGTAGCTATCTGCAGTTTATCCTGTTTATCGTACTGTAAGAAAGATCTTTAACCCTTGTTTTCCTGTTGTGCTAGTCTCAGGTCTCTGACACCATTGGTCAGGATCAGCAGCCAAGGAATATGCTCAACAGGGAAGCGATTGGCCTGCAAAATTATGGTGACAACATGAGTGTAGAATGAACATCATCTTAGTGGTCTATTCATGTATGAATGAACATTTTAGATGCTGACCATCACACTATAAATGTGCCCAGGTAACAAAAAAGTCACTTGCTGACTGGCTCAAATAATCATTTACTTTAATCACAGGTGTCAAAAGCTACTGGTTGCCCTCCTCTTTCCTCACGCAATCTGGTACTTGCCTCAAAAGAAAAACATGTTGCTGAAGCTTTTCACCTTGTTCTCATCAGGACAAACGCAGGAATACAGAATTTCAAACAAAAACACAAGTGTTTTGCCAGTACAGGCATGAAGGTATTAGAGGTTTTTTAACATTTTAAAATGGACTCCGATGAACTGTAAGATGGCTGCCAAGGAGTCATCTGGCTTTAGCACTTCAAAGCTTGCCTAGCAAGCTTTCTGGGAAGTTTCAAATTGGATTACAATAGATAGGGGCTTCACTTGAATGGACATGTCTAAAAAGCATTCTTGTGCTTTTTCACATCCACTGTTGTCAAGGTTTAATCCAAAACGATAGACCCTTTGACTTCAGGTCTACCATATAAAAAAGGGTTAAAAGAGGGTTAAAATGCACATTAAAGTATTAAAAATTATTTTCTACTGTCATAATAATGAAGGAAAAAACATCATATTATGCTGGAAATATTGGAATTGGAATAAGACCTGAGTTTTTTTTAAAATGACACACAAACTGCTGCCTGAATTGTCTCAGAGACAATGGAACTCCATTCTCTTACCAGACAAGGTACTTCTAAAAGCATCCAGAAACTAATTACTATCGCTGGTGGAAACAATGGGACATAATGACCATCTCATCAAGTGATTCCCTGTGCAATGCCCAGACAGATTTTTTTGTGGTTTTGCCTTCCCACTTGGATATTAAAAAAATGGGTTAAAAGCCAGTTGAAAAGCTGCCCCAGGTTGTCTGTGAGAACAAATGCTGGATGTTTGACACAGATGTAAAAGCCAGCAAGCACACTCACAGTACCCCTGCAAATAGCCATTTTGCAGGTGATTCTTGGTCTCTCACACTTTGATTGTGGATGTCAGTCAAACCAGCAAAGATGCAGCTGAGAAGAGAACTGTGAAGCTTCTCCACCAAACTACAGAGCACTTGAATCGCAAAACCAACTAGTCGCCTGCTGAAATCAACTCTACTGGAAACTTGAAACAGACTATTTGCTTACAGAGGTCAAATCTACTGGAATCTCGAATCATAGTGCTCCCCCTAACCTGGATGCATGTATATTCACCATTTTCCAGCCTTCAGTAATTAATAAATTCACTCGATCTGTAACTCAAGAAATCCTGGTTAATTTGGCTCCTTTGAAAATATATCTATAGGGTCTGGGAATAAGGTAACTGTGAAAAGGGATCATTTTTAGATTAAAACTTGCTGTGACCAACATAAGGGGTTGAATAAAGACAGGGAGCCAGTTCATCCTCCTTCATCCGGGACTGTAACAATTGGGAGAGGGGGCCTGTATCCCAGCTGGACACTGACAAGTTGAGGGGACTCATCGAGATCAACTACTTTGGAGAACCTCACCTGTGCTGTTTCTGTTGTTCAAATTTCATTTCTGGAGGGCTAGAATATAAGAGCAGGGCTGTACTGCTGAGGCTGTATAAGGTTCTGGTCAGACCCTGTTTGGAATATTGTCAGCAGTGCTGGGCCCCATACCTAAGGAAGGATGTGCTGGCTTTGGAGGGGATCCATAGGAGGTTCACAAGGAATGAAGGGTTTATCATATGAGGAGAAGTTGAGGAGTCTGGGTCTATACTCGATGTAGTTTTGAAGTATGAGGCGGGGTCTAATTGAAACTTACAGAATACTGAGAGACCAAGATAAAGTGAACGTGGAGAGGATGTTTCCACTAGTGGGAGAGACTAGGACTCGCGGGCACAACTTCAGAGTGAAGGGATGTTCCTTTAAAACTGTGATGAGGAGGAATTTCTTCAGCCAGAGGGTGGCGAATCTGTGGAACTCATTGGCACAGAGAGCTGTGGAGGCCAAGTCATTGAATGCTTTTAAGACAGAGATAGATAGGTTCTTGATCAAAAAGGGAATCAAGGGTCATGGGGAGAAGGCAGGAGAATGGGGATGCGAATCACATTAGCCATAATTGAATGGCAGAGCAGACTCAGATGGGCCGAATGGCCTAATTCTGCTCCTATATCTTATGGTTTTATGGTCTTATTTAATTGCTTTTGACCATGTGACTGAAACTCCTCCTTCTTTGTGGAAGGCCATCACTTGCCTTCTATTGTGTAGCAATGGCAAGTCATCATGTGATCAAAACTGTCCTTTGAGTTTTAGATTTGTTTGTCCAAAAACAAGAGTCTGGCCAGTTTGCAGAATAACAGCAACGGCTTCACAGCTGCATCAAAACGCTGTGCCATTCTGCCTTTTGAAGACCTGTGAGGCTTACAATCTTTCAAAAGCCTCCTCCAAACTGTTCCAAACAGCTTTGAGGTTGCCTGTAAAATATTAGACCTCTAGGTATAACCATCAGGACTAGTCTACTGAACAGACTGCTGAACAGTCTTTACTTTGAAGGAATCCTGCAGTTAATCCAGGGTTGATGCCAGCCATCTGAACTTATCTGAACTTCAATTCCAGAGTGAGAAAAGCTCGCCCCCTTCACAGGGTTCTTCAAGGCACACAAACCGTTATCTGTTCTCATGGTTTTAATTGCTGTAGAAGTGCACCATCTTTTCTAATTAAATCTTTCTTGGGTGTATATTGTGCAATTGATGTAGCGTATAATTTACAGGATGACTGTGGGAATAATTAATACTCCTTGATTAAATCCAGGAAAGTCTGCTGCTGGCAACTTTTAAATTGACCGCATACTAAAATGTATTTGGAATATATGCTAGCCTTCTCAAAATTAAACTGATAATAGACACAAGGGAAAGGGAATTGTGTGTTTCAGTCTATATCTCTCTCCTGCCCATAACACAATAATTTATACTACAGGAGAAAAGGGAGCTGATTAGGAACATAGGAACAGGAGAAGGCCATTCAGCCCCTCGAGCCCGCTTTGCCATTCATTAAGATCATGGCTAATCTGGGGCCTAACTCCATGTACCTGCTCTAGGCCCATATCCCTTGATACCCCTGTTCAATAAAAAATTATCTATCTCTGATTGGTTGGCAAATTGACTCTGATTGGCTGAGGCATTGCCATGGAGAAAGCAATAGGAAACGATAGGGACCCCAAGCTCTGGCTAATTCAAAAAAGGCAAAAGGCTTGAACATATATCCCTTTTGTTTGCTGAGAAGGATTCCTTATGAATATATATATATGTATGCCACTTCGCACGGTAGCACAGTGGTTAGCACTGCTGCTTCATAGCGCCAGCGACCCGGGTTCGATTTCCAGCTTGGGTCACTGTCTGTGTGGAGTTTGCACGTTCTCCCCGTGTCTGCGTGGGTTTCTTTTGGGTGCTCTGGTTTCTTCCCACATTCTGAAGGACGTGCTGGTTAGGTGCATTGATCCGAACAGGCGGCGGACTGTGGCGACTAGGGGAATTTCACAGTAACTTAATTACAATGTTAATGTAAGCCTTACTTGTGACTAATAAATAAACTTTTTCTCGCAAGTCATGGTAATGCTCAGCCAGATTTGACTTTCCAACCAATCAGCACCCGCTTCTCCTGCAGTATAAATTGTGATTGTTTGAAATTTGGCATTCCTGCATTTGTCCTGATGAGTGCAAGATGAAAAGCTTCGGCAACATGTCTCTCTTTTCAGCAATAATCAAGCTATGTTCTTTTGCATTCCCACATTAACAACAATAAATAGACAAAGAAAATCACCAATTCTGCAAAACAAGTCCAAAAATAAAATGCAGCTCACCATTACATTTCCCCAAACATCAATGTTAACAAAGCAATTGCCTTCCGAGGATCCTCAGCTTTTCCCAAGCTGATATTCTCCTCCTTCTCTGACATTACCATACTAACTCACTAACCTTTCTTTCTTGCTCCTGTGATGCTCTTGCAAGTACTTTTCCTATTTTTCAGGTCTCCATATGATCTTTGACCATTCTGCTAATGGATATCATTATTGTCAACATCCTGTGTGCACCTCCATAGAAAGTATGACTACTTCATTTCATTGATTTCCAAAGCACCTCTTCACTAACAGCTGCGAATGCTGGGTCAATAAAAAAATTCAAAACTGAAATCAATTGATTTTTTTATTAGTAAAGGGCATCAAGGGATATGGATCAAAGGCAGATAAATAGATTTGAGAAATGGATCAGCCATGATTTAATTAAATGGTGGAACAGCTCACAGGACTGAACAGCCTACTCCTGTTCTGATATTCATTCACAGCTTAACGTGCCTGGGTATAGCCCCTAAGCTGTACCATCACTGCTGAGGGAATCCCATTTCCAGCACTCCCCATTAGCAAAGCCACAATCCATCCAATAGAATGTATTACGCTGTATAAATAGAGCTTTATGCTGTTGATCTTTTTTTTTAACTGCACGATCATGAATCAATTTACTTTCAGTGTTGATTACTGGACTGATAGTGTTTGCTTACATTGGCAGTACATTCTCTAATATTTGTATGCCAGTACAGTTCTTTGAGTGGGTACCTCACACAACTAGTGGCATAAACATGCCAATCTTGTCTTTAGGTTATCACCAAGAAAGCCCTGTTTTTTACTGGGTCTTCTTGGCTGCTGCCAGTTACCCTGGGGCAACTAAACACACTGGCTGGAATTCTTTGATACCGTACGTGCCACCACCGCTGCCAGCGAGAATGGAGAATTTGGCAATCGGCCAAAACTCCATTCATAACGGAAGGACCAGACTATCCCAGCTGTGGGTGAGGTCAGAAAATTCTGGCCACAGTTTCATTGACAGGACTTCTGAGGTGTGGTGACTATCATGTATCCCAATAGTGTGTGATGATATTACGCAATGGCATAATATATGCACCCACAGAGCAGAGAGTTTAAACCGTGCAGCTGTTTTATAGGAAGATCAGCGGTGAATCGGAAAAGTAACTGCAAAAGAGCAGTGCAATGAACTTGCTCTCCCAAGACTGCAGTGCATGAGGTGCATGTGGTGCAATGCAAGAGTGGAATAATAACATACAGCATGCAATCCATATGGCCCACTGTATCTGTGCAAGCCCTTTGAAAGAGCTATTCAATTATTCCCACTCCAGCGGCTTCTCCTTATTGTTCGACATATTTTTCAATTCCTTTTTTGGAAGTTATTATTGCATTTACTTCCCCCACCACCTTTTTAGGCATTTCACATCTGAACAACTCACTGCCTAAAATAAATTCTCCATCCATCCTCTGGATTCTTTTGTCAAGTGTGTTAAATCTGGGGCCTCTCATTCCTGACAGCAGAAATAGTTTATTCCATTAACTGACATAAAGTAAAAGCTAAAATCTAAAAATATAAAAACATAGCCCAAACAATATTTAATGAGGCAATTAGTTCAGTCTTGTGAACAAATGCTCTGCAATTTATGTTGAGGCCGACTCATGGAGGTATAGTTACAAGAGGAAACAAATTTGTAAATAATATAAGATCATGCTGACAATTATGACAGTTCAGCTACAAGATTACACATTAGAAAAAATGGAATGGGGGCAGAAGAGAATTTTACTCTTTCAGGCCACTTACAAAATTTGCATTTCTGTGAATCATAAAGTCCCGACAGTGCAGAAAGAGGCCATTCGGCCCATCGTGCCTGTAGTGACCACAATACCACCCAGGCCCTATTGCCGTAACTCCACACACTTACCCTGCTAATCCCCCTACCACTAGAGTCAATTTAGCATGGCCAATCAACCTAACCTATACATTTTGGACTGTGGGAGGAAACCGGAGCACACGGATGAAACACACGCAGATACAGGGAGAATGTGCAAACTCCATACAGACAATGACCCGAGGCTAGAATTGAACCCGGGTCCCTGGCAGTGTGAGGCAGCAGTGCTAACCACTGTGCTACCGTGCCGCCCCTAATGCTGGTACAAAAGCAAATTACCGTGAATGCTAAAAATCTGAAATAAAAACAGAAATGTTGGAAATACTGAGCAGGTCTGCAGCATCTGGGGAGTGAAAGCACTTCAGGTTGACAGTCATAGAAACATAGGGCCCAATTCTCCCATTGCGACCAGATTGGTTGCACCTCAACAGAGCCCAGACCAATGTATTGGCGGGAAAATTGGGAGTGGGTTTGACAGGGAGTAGGAGAACCAGGCTGTAGCATTAGAAAAGAAAGGGAAACAGGATACACAAAGGGCTGTGAGAGACAGATGGCACTAGAGTAAGAAATTGTGAGGTATTAGGTGGGGTCAGAGAAAGAGGTTGGGCACTGAGATCTAAATTAGGTTCAAGCTGTTCGTACATAAGCAGCGCAAGCAGCAAAATATCATTTTTTCAAATGAAATAGAGGGGGTTTGATCGGGCCATTCAAAATCCCATTGATGGAAGGATTGAGAATCAGAGGGCACAGATTTAAGGTATTTGGTAAAAGAAGCAATGGCGACATGCCATCATTCAGCATGTGACAAGGGAGTGGGAAGTCAGGAGGAATCCAATCGGGGCTGTCTTCATTGCTGAAGAACATTGACCTGTCGACGTCTGCACTAGCTACCTAGGGAAGTCCCAGTCCATACTGGGGAAGTTAAAGTCATCCACTATGACAAGCCTGTTGCTGTTGCATCTTTCCATAATTTGCCTACATATTTGTCCCTCAATGTCCCGAAGACTGTTGGGGGTTCTATAATATAATCCCATCAGAGTGATTGCACCCTTATTTTTGGGCTCTACCCATATTACCTCAGTGGATGAGCCCTCCAGTATGTTCGCTCTGAGTGCAGATGTGACATTCTCCCTGATTAGTACTGCAACTCCTCCACCTCTTCTACTTCCCTCTCTATCACGTCTAAAACATCGAAACCCTGGAATGTCCCTCTCTCAGCCAAGTCTCTGTAATGGCCACAACATCATCATGTACTGATCCAGGTTCTAAGATCATCTGCCTTGCCCATAATACTCCTTGCATTGAAATAAACACACTTCAGCCCACGAGTCCCCTTTTCTTCATTAACCTGTCTCTGCCTGTCCTTCCTTTCAAACTTACTGGTCCTAACATCTTCCTTCCCCTCAATCCCCCCACTTGCTGACCTACTGCTCTGGTTCCCAGCCCCCTGACATTCTAGTTTAAACCCTCCCGAGTAGCACTAATGAACCTCCTTGCAAGGATCTTGGTTCCCCTCCAGTTTAGATGCAGCCTGTCCCTCTTGTTCAGGTGCCCCGGAAGAGGGCCCAAAGATCCAAGAGCCTGAAACCCTGTCCCCTGCACCAGCTCCTTAGCCAAACATTCATCTGTCCTCTCTTACTATCCCTTGTCTCACTAGCACATGGCACTGCTACCCTTGAGGTCCTGCTTATCAGCCTCTTTCCTAATTCCCTATATTCACTTTGCAGGACCTCATCCCTCTTTCTACCTATGTTGTAGTTTGCAGAAATAGAGGGATATGGACCAAGGGCAGGCAGAAGGGATTAGTTTAATTTGGCGTCATGTTTGGCACAACATCGCGAACCGAAGGGCCTGTTCCTATGCTATACTGTTCTATATTCCACCTCCAGATGTCTATCTCAGCGGTTCATTTTAGGGCACCAAGATGAGCACGTGTGGAATTTCCATGCTGCATTATATGGGTGTATATAGGTGACCAATGCCCTGCTCAGATGGGCCAATGCATTCATCAGATTCTTAAACAGATGCTGATTGCCAGTCACTAGAGTAGATGACTTTGGGGCCATCACATGGTTCCCACAGGTACAGGGTATAACTGACTCCACACATGGCCATGAGGACTCCCTGAAAATTGCCAGCTGCATTCGTAAATCACCTTTAATGTTCAAGTTACCTGTGACCAACAGGAAGAATCATCCAGGAGTGTGCTCATTTCCCAGGGAGCTCTCATGACACATTGAGCTTCAAGAAGCCCCAGAGGTATTTGAGGCCTCTGTCCAAATTCAGGGCTGGATCTTAAGTGGCAAGGGCTATGCCCTCAGAACATGGCTCACGACACCAGTCATCCCCAGAGCCATGTGGAGGAGCGGTACAACATCGCTGCTCACTGCTCAGCAAGGACAATCATAGCACAGATCATTGCATTCCTCAAAACGTGCTTTAGATGCCTTGACCAGTCTGACAGAGTTTACTACATGTACCACAGAGCAAGTCCTGGATTCTTGTCATCTGCAGTGCCTTGCATAATGTAGTATAGCAAATAGGAGAAGAATTGAAATCAAGGATATGGAGTAGCTGCTAAACTCTTCAGATGAGGATAAATTATAGGAATACGTGGCTGAGGACAGAAATATTGTGGCAGCTCCCCCGGACACCAGGGCCGTGCAGAGTCATACCCGGGCTTCAGGAACAGCCTCGCCTTCAATCACTCTGACCATCATTACCTTTGTCTGCTCTGAATGCGTCCTGGCATCATTCTGCCCAGTGCGTTATTTCGGATGTCTTGAGCGTGAGTCGTAAGTACGCTAGCCGATAATCAAGAAGTCAATTTAAATTAATTAACCATCAACTGACCAGGAATTTAATTTTACTGACTGATTGGCAAGGTGGCCTTTACATTTAAGCTGCAACCTTGATCCAGGGTGGGATGAAAGGTCAAGGCTCAAGTAGGATTAACAAATGTGGCTGCGATTTTTTCATCCTGCTCTGCAATAAATACCAGTTTTAAAAAATAAATTGAAAATGGCAGGGGACACAGATTAGTGACACTCGGGGCTGGGGAGGGGGGGGGGGGGGGCGCGGGGAGAGGTGGTGCAGATTCAGTCTTGGCATCTTGGGGGGAAGGATTGCTCGCAGGCCGTAGCGGCCCATGCTGGGCTTGTGGTGATATCACTGCAGAGGGAGTGCGTTTCGAGAGCGGCAGCTGGAAAATGGGTGGGAGCAGGTGAATTCACAGGGTCAGCACAGGCGTCATCCTCCACCAAGGTCTCCACTACGGACATCACCGTCACAGTTTTGGCCTCATTGCGTAGGAGTGATGGCAACATCTCCGTGGACAGAAGGCAATGGGACTCCTTTAGTCGGCCTTGCAGTCCAAGGAAGGATGCTGTCAAACCTTCCTGATGTTCGCGACGCTGCCTTTGCAGTTCCAGTAGTTCTGGGACGACCGGGCCCAGGGACACCTCTTCGGCCTGGGACTGAGTGGAATCCTGGGATTCACCATCCCTCCAAGTGCCGGATCTCTGGGATGTTCCTTCCTCCCTGCTGTGGTCTTTCAGCTTGTGAGGTGCTAACCAGTGAATGATGCAGAAACCTGCCTACTAGTCATTCGCATTGAGGTGTGACTATCTGTGCTGGTGGAGGGTGGGGGTGACAGCTGTGATGCCTCCGCAATGCTGGTCTCTGAGATGTCTTCCACAGAGATGCTCAAGTCTGTGGTCTCCAGAGGATGTGAGGGTGGTTCAGGCTCATTGACTGACTGACTGCAAGGGAAGCGAGATGATATTAATGCATCACAGGGGTAGACTGATGGGAGAAAGGTAATTCAGGTGAGGCGTGCACCATGGCTGCATGTGTCGAGGGTTCTCACTTTTGTCTCTTGCCCCCACCTCACTCTCTGCACAGGTGGGGTCCTGCTCCTGGTTTGCCAGTTCATTGGGTTCTGTCGTCATAGGGCGTCAGGCTTCTTAGCTTGAGCGTGACTTTGGCAGGCTCTGCCCACTCCTGCCGGTCATGCTGGAGTTTGTCCCGCAATGAGACAGATAGGGAGAGTGTAGGCGGGAGTCCTGCCCAGTCAGATGGTGAAGAAGTCTGGTATGCATGTGTGACTGAGTGGGAGTGAGGATGCGAGGAGCAGATTATCTACTGGGGGAGAACCACAGGAGTGGTGCGGGGGATGGGGGGAGAGGGTGGCATGATAAGTGTTGAGACTCCATAAGGTGGCTGTGAGAGAGAGCACCGTGGAGGTATGATGATGTGTTAAGGGCTGCAACGGGAGATGTGAGGAGGCAGACTTGCCCTGGCTGCACAAAGGAGGTCATTCATCTTCCTCCGGCATTGCAACCCTGTCCTCTTACAGAGTGAACTGGCGTTCACAATCACTGCCACAGCCTCCCAGGTGGCTCTGCTCGCTGGATGTCTGCCCGATCGTGGGGACGGGATGTCACGCCTCTGTTCCGCACCATGCAGAAATTCGGTGAGGGCTCTCTCCCTGAACCATAGTGCTGTCTGCCTGGCAGCCATTCTCTGAAAGATCTTGAAACAAGTGGCGTTGAGACAGGAGAGCAGCCCTGATTTAATGGAAGCCCATAATAGGTTTGCAGGATTGTTCAGTCTCCCGCTCCTATTTCTTATCTCTTTAACAGGCAGAAAAACCTGCTTGATCTTTCTTTCTTCCCTTGCATTCTTTTAAGACCAGATAGTATTGAAAATGAAATTGACATTAGGCACACGATTCAGGTGACAGACATTTCTACACATATGAAAACAAGAAAATGCAGGAATTGAAACATATTCAAGCGCTCATAGAAAAAACATTTAGAATATATATTTGATTATATCAGGACAGAATAGAAGTGCAAACACTTTAAGTCAAGAATAAATCACCTTGACGGTGAGTTCAGCTCTGTGTGAATAATACGGCGACATGCAAATCAGAAGCTTTCAGATCTCAAAATCATAAGTAGTGACATGTTTGAGAATAAGCAGTACAATTGAGGTGTATACATTCTCCAACGCAAGTCAAGATGGAAAGAAACTAAAGTGACAGGAAAATGGCAGCGTCGTGCAATAGTGCATTAAAAACAGGACAGCGGAATAAATATCAGCTTTTGAAAAATAAATTGAAAAGAATCAAAAATTCGGAATAAGTCATGATCAGTTGGAAGTGGCAAAAAAAACCACAGGCTTCAATATACTGGTGAGAAAATAGAGATTAATGGGATACTTCGGAGAAAGGTAACTTAGCCTGAGGGCTCGGGAAATGTCATAAAACCACAGGGGTGAGGCCTGTGTGCTTTACAACTGCCATCTGAAATGTAGTTTTTGTAGCATTATATAAAGCTTTTTTATACATTTGGTGCAAATGTGGCAATTGGTATTCAGTGTGCTTGAATTGTCATGGTGTTTTCCAAAAAAGGTTGCAGCTGTTTTTGATGTCAGCAAAACAGGCTGAGCCAAATTTCACTGGGAGTTAGATTAATTTTTTTTTACATCAGAGATAAGTTGGGTTACAATTTGAATTTTTAAAATATGTTCAGGCAAAATAGATGTCAGCAAAATTGGGTTGTGAAAGAAACTAGAACAGGAAGTCAGCAGAAAGAGTATTACAATCAGGCCAAATTGACTAAGATCTTTCTACTCACAAGCTCAAATGTGTAATTAGACACATTTGCACTGTCATTATCATTTCTTGCCAGGTCCACAGTTAGAGCTAACACCCATAATTTTGGTTCCTCACAGCATTATAGATAAGTCTGACTTAATCAGTAAAATATACAAATCTCTGAACGCATTGTTTAGCACTAAAAGTAAAGACAGATTTTAGTTGGAATCAGACAAGTGATAGGACACTATTAGAACAAAAGCTATTAAATTCAACAAAAAAACAGTCTTTAGATAATAGCAGTTTATCATCATCTGATAAACATTGATAGTGTGTAAACATTTGAAGAGGACATCATAAATTGAGTTTTCAACTAGGAAGAACTGAGCAAAGAAGTCATTATTCCCAGCAAGAAGCATCACATACCCATCATTGTAACCACCTTCATGTCGAGCAGAGGAAAAAACGTCCATCTCAATTAGGTTGTCCTGCAAAGTCTCTAGGAATGTCTGCTTTGCTATATTTCTACATTCAGATGGAAATATGAATGAAGCCAATGAGCTGCATGTGTATAAAATAGTGAATGGAGACAGCAAAAATCAAAACCAGCAAAATGGCCAACAAATTATAAATCAGACATCAGTGTAATGGTGGGAATAGAAGTGGCAGAGAAACTGCTGATGTCCTTTTTAAATCATGCTATTCAGATCAGCAGTTTAATAGGTTTAAGGTATAATGTAAAATGGCTAAGATAAAATGAACCCTAAACCCTAAACCCATCACCACTGGCCTGGAGTCTCTGCAAATTCTCCACTCAGATATCAACAAAATCTGGGTGGAATCCATTGGATTAGTGCAAAAAATTGCTGAACTTGCAAAAAATTGCTGAACTTAAAAACGTAAGTGAGTTCCCTTCCACCCACCCACCACTTATGCTTGTGAATCTGCCTTATTTTATGTTGGTTCACAGGTCAATTCACCCAGAGCAATCCCCATCTTCCAAACTGTTCAGGTCCCCAGGTCAGCAGGACTTGAAGTTTCCAATTGCACCCATTCAGGGGTATTTACAATACTTGACTAGAATTTTGGATGCACAGGTATTTGGAGTCACATTAATCCATTGTCAGTGGTCTGCAGTCAATTGCATTCTCACTAGGTTTATTTTGCATACAGATAAAACATTTAAGTTCAACTCAAATGTGTTCAAATTCCATCAACTGATTTGCCCTTGCTATGCAAGACCTGTGACCAGCACTCAACTGATACCACTGGATGACCTGTTGCTACAGTTTCATCGATTACTTGAACACCTTTTCAATTTAATTGGTTAATAATCGACTATTACGATAAGGTAGTTTGTTTGCGCTGATTCACGGGGAGACTTTATGCTTGGCATAACTTCATCTTCACAAAATGGGTACAGTGTTCAGCATGTTCCTTGTGCATGATTACAACTGCACCTCTACTTAAAAACTCCAGGCCATTATATTAACATCAAGTATTACTCAGAAAACATCCAAATTCTGTTTTTTTTTGTTAACAATTTCAACAACATGGTACAGAAAATATTCTGCAATGTTATATTTACAAACGTTCACTGTCTGATTATTTTTTAAGAATGCTGGCAGTTAACAGCCACAGCAGTTTAGGTCACAGTATGTCAGCAATGCAAGAAGCCTACCTGGTCTCCAGGGGGATGTTACTGTTGAGCAGCCAGTTGTCCTGCATGTGGGCAGGCTCCTGTATGCTGGGAGGTGGTTCTGGAGGGGGTGGGAGATCGGCTGGACTGGGACTGGGGTTACTACGCGTCGTGAAGTTCCCCCTGTTCAATGAGTTAACTGAGGAGGCGTGAGGGTGGTTTAGAGTATGGGTGTGCGTCATTGCAGGTGGAGGTGTTCTGAGCATTGAATGATTCTGTGGAGGATTGGCCAAGTGATCTGAAAGACACAAAATTGGACATATGGTTAAAGATATCCATACTGAAATAATGATCCGGTATTTGCTGACAACTTGTACAGTCTTTTTTATTGTGAATGCTGAGGGTGGAAATGAGTTTCTTTTGATTAGCATAGGCTAGAATTATCAAAATTGTTGCTCAATGCCAGAACATTAGCTATCAGAAATAAACCCACAACAACTACATCTATCCAACTTCACAACACATGCTTTTCAAAGTCCTCCAACATTTAAATATTGAATGATTTTTGCAGATTTTAAAATACAGCAAATATCTAATGCTTATTATAAAGCTGAAAGGTAGAGGCACACATAATCATAGCAACTTTTCCTCTTGCTGTATTTTTCAAATTAAGTGGAATTCATTTTCCTCGAGGCAATTGCAAAGCGCTGGATCTGGTTTGAACTCCAGGCAGATTTTGGGAAGGTGGATAACAAGACAAAAAGGAAACTCACTTGTTGCTCCCGACAGGAGGCTCAGCTATATTAACTCTTGGGCCTCACTTCCCAAAAGGAAAAGCAGTAAAAACGGCGAAATAAGAATTTTAAAAAATTCATTCGTGGGACATGGGCTTGGCTGATTGGCCAGCATTTATTGCCCATCCCTAGTCACCTTTGAACTGAGTGGCTTGCTGGGCCAGCTCAGAAGGCAGCTGAGAACCAACCACATTGCTGTGGCTCTGGAGTCGCATGTAGGTCAGACCAGGTAAGGATAGCAGATTTCCTTCCCTGAGAGACATTGTTTAATGAACCAGAGGAGTTTTTTCGACAACCAGCAATGGTTTCATGGTTATCAGTAGATTCTTAATTCCAGATATTTTTTATTGAATTCAAATTCCATCATCTACCATGGCAGGATTTGAACCCGGGTCCACAGAACATCAGTTGAGTTTCTGGATTAATAGTTTTGCGATAATACCGAGCACCAATTCCTAGCATCAATATTGCGGCCACTATGTTTAACGAACAATTGAGAAGTACATGAATATTAATTGCTGTAAGTAATGTTTATTCTCTCTGACAATCTTATTTCTTGGACTTGATACAGAATTTCATTGTGATTGGCCACTTTATAATGGGACATTATCCAATTTTCTCGAACCTGCTGAGACGATTTCTCTGGTCAAACTGCTGTGTTAGCACCAGCACACAGAGAAAAATTAAACTACCATCTTTTGGAAAGTGAGGAATATACAATACTGTTAGCTGTTAGGATTTATAATAAATATCATCTTGCATATGTCAGTCAATGTGCACATGTAATTATAACTTGACCTTTCAGCAGAGTGTATCCTCCATGATAATATATACAAATACAATGGTTCAGTTGGTAAAACATTCTATTTTATGCAAATTAAATTCACACTTGTTTTGCACTTAGATAATACAGTTTCAAATTACTTGCAATTTGTTCAATGCAGTGCCTGTGTCAACATGATAGTCACA
Source organism: Mustelus asterias (assembly GCF_964213995.1). Taxonomy (NCBI): domain Eukaryota; kingdom Metazoa; phylum Chordata; class Chondrichthyes; order Carcharhiniformes; family Triakidae; genus Mustelus; species Mustelus asterias. The sequence goes on along the minus strand of NC_135810.1, from coordinate 71,853,910 downwards.
TTACAATGTATACAGTATCAAAAATGGATTGCTTGTGGTTTGTTTGGCTGCTGCTAGCATTTTCACAGTTGACAGGGCAGATAGTTGGAAGTCTAGAAATTTGATTGCACTGTGCTGCAAATTGGAACCTGAGGGTTCAATGTGACGAGGAGCATGCACATGTTCTTGTGCTGGGAATTCACCACTTTCCGTATTGGATCTGGCTGCTCAGTTGGTAGCCATGATGTGGAGATGCCAGCGTTGGACTGGGGTGAACACAGTAAGAAGTCTCACAACACCAGGTTACATTTCCACTCCATCTGACGAAGGAGCAGCGCTCCGAAAGCTTATGGTATTTGCTACCAAATAAACCTGTTGGACTTTAACCTGGTGTTGTGAGACTTCTTACTGTGCTCAGTTGATATCCAGGGTATGGACCCAAAATTGGAGTTGGGTCCATTGCTTATGCAGGTCCATATGGGGATGGGAACCTATGTCCATTTTGACCCATCTTGGACAAGGGGGATGTGGTGGCACAGTGGTACTGTCACTGGACTGATAATCCAGAGACCCAGGAAAATGCTCTGGGGACCCAAGTTCAAAGAAGACAGATGGTGGAATTTGAATTGGAATAAAAAAGATCTGGGATTAAAAGCTAATGATGACAATGAAACCAATGTCAATTGTTGCAAAAACCTATCTGGTTCACTAATATTTTTGAGGGAAGGAAATCTGCCACCATTACCTGGTCTGGCCTACACGTGACTCCAGATCTGTAGTAATGTGGTTGACACCGAAAATGTCCCCTGAAATGCCCTGATCTGCCAGTCAGTTTAAGAGCAATTAGCCATGGGCAATAAATGTTGCAATGCCCACATCCTGGAAAAGAATTTCACCAACTAAATACACATTGCATTTGTATATATCATGTAGGATATATTCCACTGAAGGGTCAAATTATAATTACATGTGCACATAGACTGACGGGAGAGGTGGTCACTGCTGAGGTTGCTAGTTGGAAATCTCGAGGCTCCTTTAGGTAAGTCCAAGATGGCTGAATGTCAGAGGGGATTACCCGCTACCCTTCTGGTGAGATTGTTGAGGCCTCAGGTGCAGTCTGATCTGCTCACACCCCTGTCTTTGTCATGTTTTCCAAGACTTGCAATACTTTGCGTCCATGTTGCCGTTTGCATTCATGGCAAATGTGGGTGCAAAATTGCAGCATTTTAAAAAAATCTGCTATGACAAGCCAAGGAAGGATCTTGCATTCTATCCTGTCTTTAAACTGATTATTTCCTGTTTTCTATTGGGTTTTGCACTTGGTAGATGTGTATGCGGCACGATGGCACAGTGGTTAGCACTGTTGCCTCACAGTGCCAGGGACCTGGGTTCAATTCCAACCTCGGGTCACTGTCTGTGTGGAGTTTTCACATTCTCCCTGTGTCTGCATGAGTTTCCTTCGGGTGCTCTGGTTTCCTCCCATAGTCCAAAGATGTGTGGGTTAGGTTGATTGGCCTTGTTAAATTGACCCTACTGTCACAGGGATGACTGGTATAAATATGTGGGGTTACAGGAATAGGGCCTGCGTGGGATTGTGGTCGGTACAGACTCAATGGGCTGAATGGCCTCCTTCTGCACTGCAGGGACTCTATAATTCTAATATATTTATCAAAAATTACAACATTTCAGCAGTGGTTTGAATACTTTTTGGATATTTTATCCGGCGAGAAAGAAATAGCTTATATTCATTGAAGGCAAAGGGAGAGCAGAGAAAGGGAGCATGTTGTGTTATCAGATCGGAAGTTCTGCTAATAAATCACTTTGGTCCACACCACCCTGAGACTTGTGGCTTCAAGCTATTGGTATCCACTTGTTAAAGCCTGCTGCTGATTTTGAAGGAAGTGATGCGGTTTAAATGCAAGAAGAAAATAAATCCAAAATGACAAAATATCAGTTAGTTTTGTTCCATCAGTGAAAACCCCCCTGATGTTCTTTAACCTGCTTTGGTTGTCTGACTGAATTCTGCTGATTCAGCAGGAGATATCTGAGTGTTACAGTAACAATCATTTCATTCCATGCCTGAGGCAAAGAAATCTGGAATTATGCTTTTAGAAATATAGTACAGTTCTCTCACTGTTGCTAGGTTAAAATCCTGGAATTTCCTCCCTAACAGCACTGGGGGTGTACCTATATCACATAGACTGCAGCGGTTCAAGCCAGCTCATCACCACCTTCTCAAGGGCAACTAGGGATGGGCAGCAAATGCTGCCTAGCCAGCGATGCCTTCATTCTGCGAATGAATTAAGCAAATTGTCCCAAACCTTTGCTGGTGGGTTTGATGGCAGGATTGGGAGGCAAAATTGGTTTCACACTGGCGTGAATTGACAGCGGGACCTTCTGCTGGTGCCCAGCTGGGCAGGTAGGAAAACCTGCCAGAGGCCAGCGTGAACCTCATTCGCATCCCGTTAATGGGGACTCACCTGAAAAATGCCTGGGGTGACTCCAGAACTCAGGGCACAGGCCACCCGCAACCCTGGACCCTGGAACACAACAGTGGGTCAGAGCATGCATCTCCAGGCAGGCCTTCTAGATTAGGTACCCTGGAGGCGATCCTTCTTTCAGCCTCAGAATGTTCCTGGAGAACCATCTTCATTCTCAGTGGGTCCATCTTCCGCTCTCTGAATTCTCCCAGAGATCTATCTTCATTTTCAGGAGGTCCATCTTTTCTCTTGACTAGTGGGTCAGTGATGCTGTTTTCCTCTTCAATATGGCACCTGGACACACTGGTGGACTCTGTGCCATCTAGGCCTGCCCTGCCACTGAATACCACGTAAGACACCCAGGGACATAATTAATGAGGTTAGAACCAGATGTTTTGGTGTGTTTCCTCACTGGCTGTCGCAACGAGAAACACTCCACATTCTGCCCCTGCCACAGCTCTTAGTCTCAGAATGGGAGAATTCTGCCCTGTATTTTTAACTGTGCACATACTGAGACAAAAGGACAAGGAATAAATTAACATCTTGTGTGCATTATGATGATATATGATTGTGGGTGAATTGTAGCAGCTGGCTTTGTTCTGCCACTTTGAACCTGCAGTAATGAAGGAGAGAGCATTCACCATCTGGATTAGAGCAGTCAACATTCACAGGGTGATGTGTGGTGTCACTAAGAATAAGTGCAATAGATTACCAATGTCATACTGGAGGCAATCAGCTCCATCTGGGAGCATTAACATTAGTTCCCTTTGTCTGTTACGGTGAGCTGATTTTTCATGCATTGTAGATTTATTAACAATTGCAACATGCAATGATTTTAATTTCTAACAAAAGAAAATAAGTCTAACTAATCAAAACTGCTCTGCAAACTAGAAATTACCATTGGTGGTAATACTGAATGAATATTTAATATGTTCATGTGGTAGCTCCCTGTGCACTACATTATGGGTGTCAATTAGCTGGATGGCTAGACAATGGTGCAGCATGACCCCAAACAACATGGGTTCAATCCCCATGCTGGTTGTGGTAGTTCATTGACACGTGCTTCCTTGCCTGGCTCTGCGCTTGATACAAAGTGGTGCCCCTCAAGCTAGCTGACTGTAGAGGGGGGTACAGAAACCCCTGGGATTTTGAAGGCTATGAAAACAAAGTAGACTAGTTTAGAATAGGGATCACAGTATGCCTTATATATATCATAAGGAATCACATGTGCCTCACATATATATACATATATTATATGAATGTATTGTCTGCATAGACATATATATAATCATTGGTAGAGAATTTTGAATAAGTATTGAAGATTTAAAATGTATTTTCAAATGTCTTGTAAGCTTTGGCCAAGATGCAGCCTGCCCTAAAACATAATGGGAAATGAGCAGAACATTCTTTGGAAACAATAAGATATAGAGTATATTCTCTATTATCAGTAGAAGACCATGCAGCTGCAAGCTACCAAGGTTTTAGAACTAATGGAGGTATTTAGCTTCAAGTTGCCATGAATAGAAGTATTCATCTTCTACGAATAAGGTGTCACTAGCAGACCAGAGGGAAATGACTCCCTCTTCATTGCCATGGTTTGCAGGTGATGAGGGTGATTCTTGAACCTACTGGATTTGCATAGGTAAGGTTGCTAGGTAATGGGGAGAGGAAATTCCAGCTGTGGCAGTTGACCAATGAATTCCCCATTCTGCTAGAAGGTAGGATGCTGTTGGCCAAGGTAAATAATGTGTATTAATGTAATTGGATCATCCAGTTTGGATGACAGGTTGGGTGGGAGAAACAAAACGAACCTTCGAAAAGATATATCTGTTTTACATATGTACTATAACATCAGAGCGAAGTTGGATTCTTCTGGCTGTCTCTCTCTCTCTCTCTCAATGCATATTGCTCAATGAAGAAGGTCTCTAACTGCATACTGTCTTTCGCGAGTCTTTGTATTAGCTGAGTTCAGCTCAATACATGGCACCAGAGGGAAGCCCCCAGAAATTCCCCTTACACTGACCAATTGTCTCTCACTAACAGAGAAAGATGCCTATGATCTTTTGTGGTCCTCAACTAATTACTAAGTTAATCCATAATATTGACTGAGATGGTAGCAACTGGCTAACACATTTGTGACTATCACAGAATGAACAATGTCCCTGCATATTGTGTTACTTTTAAGCTATCAATTTTACTGGGGCAGTTGGTCACCTTTCCTTGTATTTTTAGGTTGACAGGTTTACATTTAGTACGAAAGAAAAGATTAAACAGAAAACTAAACCTGGTGATATGTCAATCATATATTCCTTTTATGATTCATTTTTAGAAATGTTTATAATTACAGCCATTTAAAAAATAACTACAAGTTTGGCAAGCAAAAATGGTGCCATGACTCAGTTCCATGTCGTCTTTTCAGATTGATGCTCAAAGTGCATTGGAAGAATTTAATCACAATTAACCTTCTGACTTTCAAATAGAATAAACATTGCATTCATTTGTTTCCAGTTGTACAGCAACAGTTTCTACAATACATAAAAGTTCCATATAAATTTAATAATGTCGTTAATGAAGGTAAAGCCTTGTACTATTTATGCCAACTTGTAAGCTGTAATGACCTTTTTAATTGATTTGTTTGCTACCTGATCTGATGCTTATGCCAGAAGGCACTTCAGTCTCAAGATGCAGGTATACGAGTTCCCAGCAGCTTATGACCCCAGGGGCCCAGTGCAACCAGATGTCAGAGCAAATGTTCTTTTTTTTTATTTCATTGGCGGATTCAGCTACTCGACCTTTGAGGGTAATTTCGCTTGTTCAGGATTAGTTCAAGACAACCTGATTTGCATCTGTATGAACTGGGTCTGGCATTCCATGGCACTGATTTTGCCAATAAAATTCAACCACATCGGCATAAAAGGGAGACAGGAAGCAGAAAACTACTGCCATTTTGCTGAACATCTTTCACCGGGGGAAAGTTAGAAGCTTTATTAAAACAGGGCACTCAAAAAACAATTCTGTGTGATCAGGCAGAGTCAAAATGGTTTTGTGAAAGGGAAATCATGCTTAACCAATTTAATGGAGTTTTTTGAAGAAGTCACACGTGGATAAAGGAGAACCAGTGGATGTATTATTATATTTAGATTTCCACAAGATACCTGATGAGGTGCCACATTATTATTGTGAAAAATAAAAGCTCATGACGTAGGAGGTAAAATATTGGTATGGATAGAAGATTAGCTAGCTAACAAGAAACAGAGAATAGGCATAAATGTAGTTAGTGGTGCGCCACAGACATCAGAGATGGGGCCTCAACTTTTTACAATTTAAATAAATGACTTGGATAAAAGGACTGAAGGTATGTTTGCTAAATATGCTGATGACACAAAGATAGGTAGGGAAGTAAGATGTGAAGAGTACACAAACAGGCTACAAACGGATATAGATAGGTTAAGTGAGTGGGCAAAGATCTGATAAATGGAATATAATGTGGGAAAATGTGGCATGAAAATTTAAAAAAGCATATTAACTCAATCATAGAATCCCTACAATACAGAAGGAGGCCCATTGGGTCAGTACTGATTACAATCCCACCCAGGCCCTATTCCTGTAACTCTACACATTTACCCTACCACTAGGGTCAATTTAGCATGGCCAATCAACCTAACCCACACATCTCTGGAGCGTGGGAGGAAACCGGAGCACCCGGAGGAAACCCACGCGGACATGGGGAGAAAGTGCAAATTCTGCACAGACAGTGACCTGAGGCCGGAACTGAACCCGGGTCTCTGGCGATGTGAGGAAGCAGTGCTAACCGCTGTGCCACCATGCCGCCCCAAAGAGAGACAATGTTGAAAGATTGCAGAGCTCTGTGACATAGAGTGGCCTAGGAGGTTTAAACACAAGGGACAGGGATGAAGAGAATTTTTTTTCTCTGAGGGTTGTGAGTCTTTGGAACTCTCGTCCTCAAAATACAGTGGAAACAGAGTCTGAATATTTTTAAGGCACAGCTAGATAGATTATTGATATGTAAGGGGATGAAAGATTATCGGGCATAGGCGGGAATGTGGAATTGAGGTTACAATAAGATCAGCCATGATCTTACTCAATGCTGGAGCAACTCAAAGGGCTGAGTGGTCTACTCCTGCTCCTAATCTGCATATTCATAAAACTGGCATAAAAGATCATGCAATTTTAAATGCAATTTGCAGTTAATGCAAATTGAGTTTACATAATCTTTTGCATCAGTTTTTAAAATGTCATCCGAGACGCTGGCCCCATCCATAATACTGGCCATGCCCTCAGGATCAATTAATTATCATTGGGGGATGCGTACATAGCTTGCAAGTAATTTTTAATTGGGTTAATCAGAGATGCTGGATTGAGACTGATTAAAATGTTTATTTTCGTGATAGATCTATTTTCGGCTGTTTTAATTAGACTTCAAGTTCCCACTCTTCAATATATGATATATTGATGATATATTTTAAAAATCTGCTTTAAAACACTGCCCAACAACACTGCTCCGGCAGATTTGGCATTTGACAATAAAATGGACGTCAGCAAAAACTCGGGGAGTGGGGTTATGCTTTTTAAACCTTGCACAACTTCAGGCACAATTTGTGCCAGAATTGCCAATTGTGCCCAAAGCTGAAACTCTTTCCCACATATTTTTTGATTTTATTCCTCACATGATCCTCGGTGAAAGGTGGCCTGCATGTGATTAAAAAATCAAAAAAAGACAACAGTTGAAATCATATTAAAAGCAAGAAGTGGACTTTTTTTTCCTTCAGGGTGGAATTAGATTATGGAAAGGGCAAAGTTTAAAGTTTATTTATTCGTGTCACAAGTAGGCTTACATTTACACTGCAATGAAGTTACTGTGAAAATCCCTAGTCGCCACACTCCGGCGCCTGTTCGGATACACTGAGGGAGAATTTAGCATGGCCAATTCACCTAACCAGCATGTCTTTCGGACTGTGGGAGGAAACCAGAGCACCCGGATGGGACACACGCAGACACAAGGAGAATGTGCAAACTCCACACAGACAGGACCCAAGCCGGGAATCAAATCCAGGTCCCCGGCGCTTTGAGGCAGCAGTGCGAACCATTGTGCCACCATGCCGCCCCAAATGCTTGTGGAATGGAATAATTTACATTTACAGAAAGTAACACAAAAAAAAAGCAATCTGTTCCAGCAGTTAGGCAGACGTGCTATAGGAAATGCCTGTGGGAACTTAATAATTACAGCAGACGTATGAAAGGGAAATAAAAACAGATTAATAAAACTATTGGATAAATAACAACATTAGGGACTAGCTGTTTGCTTTGTCTGGCAATGTGGGTTTGAATCTCTATTCCGAGCTTACAGGGAAATTGCCATGAATGTTAGCATCAATGCTCAGGATATGGACTCAATGGACTCAATTTGATATGAGATGGTTAATGGATGACACAAGTGACAAATGTGAAAATGGATTGTAATAATAAGGAACCAAATCAATGAAAGGGAGTGGATACAGTTCTTCTGGCATATCCTCCGGTTTTGACGAAAGATCTGTACCTGGAAAGTCAGTGGTTCTCTCCACAGCTGCTGCCTAATCTGCTGTTTCCCCAACATTTCCTGGGTTTGTCTGAGATTTTCAGCACCTTCAGTTTCTTTTTAGTTTTAAAAGATAAGGAGTAAGGAGGGAGAGAGCTTAATTAGAGGAAGCAATAGAAGATGAATGTCAGTTTAATTAGTTTGAAGGAACACAACAGTACCTTAGTGGAACTTAGAGGGGTCAGGAAGAAGACTGGCAGTATAAACTAGGATGGTTGGAGGGGTGGAGAGTTGGATTAAGTGCAGCATTTTTGTGAACTGAGAAATGAAGAAATTGGATATTTCAGTACTGAGCTGCTGCTTTCTACACTCAATAGTGTGTTTTAAAAGTTGCTCCTTGTTTCCAACTGTGCCCCAATCCCCCTCCACAGTTGTCCTGTGTTACATGGCAATTTTGTTGCAGAAATTCTGACTAATGCTTAAACTAGCTGACCTCATGCTTTGTCACGCATCAAGACTGAAAACCGTGAATGAGCAAAAGAGATTTGCTTCCAAAGCATCATTCTGGAACAGGCTGCCTTGTGAATTTTCACAGTGCCAACACATGAGTTTCCATGTGCTTCATGCAACACATCAAGGACTAAACTGGGGCACAATAAAATTCTGCTCAGAGCAAGTGCAGTGGAATAGTCAGCGGAATTTGTAATGTCGGTGTGAAATGTTGATAATGTTGATGCACAAACAATACACTGATTGTGAAGCAAGATTTCAGATGAGGTCCCTTTCCAAAATTCAATTACATTCCTCCCTCCATGAAATGATAAAAATGCAAAACAGTATAAATATAATGGTTACTCACATCTTTATAAGACTTTTATCAAACTTTTATCTCAAGAAAATGTGCAAATACTCCTAAAACCTTATCTTGATATTCCAGTGCATAGCAGTCAGGTACTAAATAATGTTCAGATTTATAATCCCAGGTGGTGGGATTCTCCCAAGTCCCCACTGGTAGATTCAATGGTGGGAGCCCGGAGAGAGTTTGAACTCAAAAATCAGTTTTGCACTGTCATGATTTTCCAGTTGGATCTTCTGCTAGTGCCCGCCATGGCGGTTTCGGAAACCGGCTGGAGGCTGCTCTGAATCTCATTTGCATACCGCTAATGGGATGCAGATGAAGGACTGACCACCCACGCCCGATTCTCCATGCTGGCAACAGGGAAACATGCTGGCATGAACCACGTTTGAACAATATGGCATGTAGGTGTCAGGACTCACCTGAATAATACCTGGGACCGCTTCCAGAGTTTGGAATGGGGGCTGATGGCAACCCGGGACCCCAGAGCACCACAGCGGGAGGTGGGGGAAGCATCCATAGGTGGATCTTCCAGATTCAGTGCCATTGAGGAATTCCAACTTCCAGCCTTAGAATGTTCCTGGAGATCTATCTTCGTTTTCATGAAGTCCACCTTCTTTCTTCAATAGTGGGTCAATGATTTTGGGCGCCTTTTCAATATTGCGCTTAGATATGACAGTGAACTATACGTCATCAGGCCTGCCCCACCATGGAATATGGTGCAAAGCATCCATTTCCATATTGATGAGGTCGGAACCAGAAGATTTGGCATGTTTTCTTGCTGGCCTCCACAGCAGGAAACACTCCACGTTCCCGTCCCCTGCCATGGGACTTATTCCCTTGATGGGAGAATCCCAGCCAGGCTTTTTCTTGAGGTGTGGGTTTGAAGGGAGGATTTGGAAGAGATCAGTATTTCAGAAAGTATATCAATTTATTTTTCATGCATAAACTTAGCCAACTGCTTTGCTTAATTTCGATTAAACCAAATTGACTTATTGTAAAACACAGACGCTCGAGTTCATACTGAGGTTACACACATCATCAACAAGTACACATGTTGGATTGTTATACTCTTCAACCAAAAGAGTCATTTTCACAATTGCCATTGATTTGAGATTAGTGATTAACTGTCTTCAGAGATTGATGTCCACAGCAATAGAATACAAATGATAAGCCACTAAAGCCTTAGGAAAACAGTGAAAGGGATTTCTATCTTTTTCTCCAAACATTCTGCTTGGTCGGAGGATGTAATCAAACATCAAATATTGACTGCAGTATTTGGCTGATAAGATTCCCTCTCAGGTTACAGATGTGACCTTGGGGGTGCAACAATGCTTTGCCATTTGGTTTAGGCATTCAATACATTTTTGGCTACATTTTCAGTTCTCAGTTCAAATTAACTGCTGCAGACCTCAGTTGAAGTCAATATTTGTATACAATTACTCCACAATAAGAAGCCTAGAAACTGACAGCTGACACAGGGATGCAACTGGGATTTGGCCACGACCAACACTATCAGATGACAATGGGTTTTGGCATGCATTTCCAGAGTAAAAACTCAGGATAAAGCCACTCTCCAAATGTGCATGTCATACTCTCCTGAAAATTAGTTACAGGAGCCTAGAACATAAGTAGTTATCCACTAACTTCTCTGAGAGTATTTAAAACTGCACTGTCAGATTCCACCCACCTATCAGAGTTCAAATATGCAGTTAAGAATGGGGAAGACAAGTGCAAGAGAAGCTTTTAAGATTTCAAAGCCTTTTCCCCATTTCAAATCAAATTGGCAACCAGATTTGCTAATACAGAGTGGGTGTGGCGGCCTGGGTGAGGAAAGTTAGGGCAGAGGAATACAAAGGTTTTTTTATGGACCTTAAAAACATAAAATGTTCATTTTGGCCTCTTCTGGCCATGTTTTTAAACCAGCAGGGAAGCTACCACTCAGACATCAGGTTAAATTGACAGATTGGGCCCTGATGATGTCAGTGGACAGGATCTACACATTTAAAAAGAGCACATGTAAGCAATTTAAATCATGATGGACTGAGGATGTATGAAAAATGAGTGCTTAAGTTCCTCACTTTATTTTACTAGAGACTGACAGTTGAATCCAGCCCAGTACTCCATGGGGTTGGACATGCTGATATCTGAAGCTAAATAACAAAATGTGTGGAGTGGGGCCCCTTTCTGTGCTGTGTGACTCAGTGGGCAGGATTTTACAGTCTCCCTTGAGCGAGATTGGAAATTCCTGCCCGAGGTCAACAGACATTTCCATTGCCTGCCCCTCACCCGCTCCGAAACCATGGCGGGCAAGGTGGTAGAATTCCGGCGTATGACTCTGTGTCAATAACTAGGATTGCTTCCAATGGAACTTTGGACCATATTCTTGACATTAGCCTGCAAAGAAGAAAAATGTGGCTAAATTCCAGACTTATACTGTGTCAGGAATTTGCAGTAGGTGGATATCAGTAGGTGACAAGAGGAAAACCAATGTTATTCGATGTCTGCAACACAGGGGCACAATTATGTGTGAAGAGTTGGGCCAGGACATAAGATGCAATTCTGGGAATTAGAGGAAAATAAACAGGGCACCATAACAATACGCCTTACCTCCTTTTCTTTCAGTGACTGCCAAGTCAAATGGGGTACAAGAGAGACCCCTCAAATAAATAAGAAAAACACAAGGCCCGAGTGAATGTGGCTGTAACATGGCTATTGAATCAATATTCCCAGCAGCTATCCTTTCATTTTTAAGGTAGAAAGCCTGCAGAATTAGTTTGGTAAACATTGGAGACAAGGGCAACAGCAAAATCAGTTTTCAGACTGGACTGAAGTAAGTTGAAAATATTTATACTTTCATAAATTCATTGCAATACATTGTACAAAATCAACGATACATCTCTCAGCTCAGCTCAGATGGCCTGCCTCCGAGGGATATGCTCTCCAACAACAAAATGTTGGATGATGAAATTACCCATCGCCAGGCAAAAAAAGCAAACTCAGCATTTGGCAGACTCATCCACTGGCTCTGGGAGCATGGAATTTGCCTCTAAATAAAGATTAAAGTCAACCAGGCAGTGTTTCTCACATCTCATCTCAATGGCTAACAGCCATGGACAACCTACAGGCTTCATATAAAGCAATTAGATGCATTTCACCACTGCTACTTGTTATGATCCGGTTTGGGACCAGTAACTTCTTGCTGAAAATAGAATAAACTTGAAATCATCGACTAAGGGAATAAAGCCACAAGATTCTACAGTTTTAAACAAACAAAAGAAACTTTACAAAGTCAGTAAAGTAAAACAATCCACAATATTTATCTGGTACCCTTAACATTCAAAATACATATGGGCCGGTAACTAAGGGCCGGGGTTTTCCGACACCATTGTGGTTTGGACTTGCTGCAGGGGATGGAACAGGTCAGCTAAAAGTTAATTGATTTATGGTGAGATTGGACAATCTCGGCATTGGGCAGTGTTGGAAAATCCCACCCATTAATTAATAGGCAAACTGTAGTTGAACACACAATACTGCACATTAAATGGCAGATGCGTACAAGGCAGATTCCACAGGTTTCTCAGCAACCCACCCAAGATGTCACAAAATCTCATTAAAACATTATCTCCCTTATGAGGGATTTTCACTCTTCATTTTCAAAGATTGAGGATCCAAATTCCCTCAAAACCCACACTGACTCAGACTGCCTCACTGACTGCTCACTTCCCAATAGCTAATTTCTTCCTCTCGAGACTGCATTGCATGGATTCACAAAGCTGCACTCTTGCCTCTAATTACAATTCCAGTTCTTTCACAGACCAATAGCTTCACTAAGCTGTTACCGCCCCTGGGTTTCTCCAAACTCCAGACTCCTAGCTGTACCAAGCTACAAATTTCTCCAGGGCTTCTTCTGAGCCCTAACCCTCTTCAGCACAAACCAGTGACCTTCTGCCAGCATCTCAGCAACCTGTGACTTCTACTGAGCCCTAATGGGGTGGCACAGTGGTTAGCACTGCTGCCTCACAGCGCCAGGGACCTGGGATCGATTCCCAGCTTGGGTCGCTGTCTGTGTGGAGTTTGCACATTCTCCCTGTGTCTGTGTGGGTTTCCTCTTGGTGCTCCGGTTTCCTCCCACACTCCAAAGATGTGCAGGTTAGGTGCATTGACCTGAGCAGGTGCCAGAGTGTGGCGACTAGGGGAATTTTATAGTAACTTAATTGCAGTGTTAATGTCAGCCTTCCTCGTGACATTAATAAATAAATTTAAACTTAACTTTAAAGACCGGGAGCCTGCTCGCAGTTCCCAGGGTTTCTCTGTGAGTTGCACACCAGATTAAGTCCAAATTACAACCAATCAACTCTCCCAGAAAAAATAATACAGATAAATCTATGTTGGGGGTATACTATAGGCCCCCCAACAGCCCAAGGGAAGTGGAAGAACGGATATGTCAGGAGATACTGGATAGGTGCAGGAAAAATAGGGTTGTTGTAGTGGGAGACTTCAATTTCCCTAGTATAGACTGGAAATCGCTGAGAGCTGGGACTCTGAATGGGGAGGAATTTGTAAAATGCGTACAAGGAGGGTTCTTTGGAACAATATGTAGATAGCCCGACTAGAGAGGGGGCTATACTGGACCTTGTACTGGGGAATGAGCCCGATCAGGTCTTCAAAGTTTCGGTAGGGGAACATGTGGCAAAAAGTGACCACAATTCTGTTAGCTTTAGGATAGTGATGGAAAAGGATGAGTGGTGTCCTAAGGGTAAGGTGTTGGATTGGGGGAAGGCTAACTTTAGTGGGATTAGGCAGAAATTGGCAGCTCTTGATTGGGAGAGGCTATTTGAGGGTAAATCCACATCTGGCATGTGGGAGTCTTTTAAGGAACAGTTGTTAGGGCTACAGGAAGACATGTGCCTGTAAAAAAGAAGGATAGGAAGGGTAGGATTCGAGAACCGTGAATAACCAGGGAAATTGAGGGACTGGTCAAAAAGAAAAGAGAGGCGTATGTTAGGTCCAGGCAGCTAAAAACGGAGGGAGCTCTGGAGGAGTACAAAGAAAGTAGGAAAGAACTCAAACGGGGAATTAGAAGGGCAAAAAGGGGTCACGAAATGTCCTTGGCAGACAGGATTAAGGAGAATCCCAAGGCATTTTATCCATACGTTAGGAACAAAAGGGTTGTCAGGGAAAAAATCGGACCTCTCAGGGACAAAAGTGGGGAATTATGCTTGGAGCCCAAAGATGTAGGGGAGATCCTAAATGAATACTTTGCGTCGGTATTCACAAAGGAGAGGGATGTGTTGACTGGGAGTGTCTCGGAGGGGAGTGTTGAACCGTTGGAGAAAATCTCCATTACAAGGGAGGAAGTGTTAGGTTTGTTAGAGAATATAAAGACTGACAAATCCCCAGGGCCTGATGGAATCTATCCAAGGCTGCTCAGGGAGACGAGAGATGAAATCGCTGGGCCTCTGACGCAAATCTTTGTCTCGTCACTGGACACAGGTGAGGTCCCAGAGGATTGGAGGATAGCTAATGTGGTCCCGTTATTTAAGAAGGGTAGGAAGGATAACCCGGGTAATTATAGGCCGGTGAGCTTGACGTCCTTGGTGGGGAAGTTGTTGGAGAAGATTCTTAGAGATAGGATGTATGCGCATTTAGAAAGGAATAAACTCATTAACGATAGTCAGCATGGTTTTGTGAGAGGGAGGTCATGCCTCACTAACCTGGTGGAGTTTTTTGAAGAAGTGACTAGAATGGTTGACAAGGGAAGGGCCGTGGATGTCGTCTATATGGACTTTAGTAAAGCGTTTGACAAAGTTCCTCATAGTAGGCTGGTGAAAAAGGTTGGATCTCATGGGATAAAGGGGGAGGTGGCTAGATGGGTGGAGAACTGGCTTGGTCACAGAAGACAGAGGGTGGTAGTGGAAGGGTCTTTTTCCGGCTGGAGGCCTGTGACTAGTGGTGTTCCGCAGGGCTCTGTATTGGGACCTCTGCTGTTTGTGATTTATATAAACGATCTGGAAGAAGGTGTAACTGGGGTGATCAGTAAGTTTGCAGACGACACAAAATTGGCAGGACTTGCAGATAATGAGGAGCGTTGTCAGAGGCTACAGAAGGATATAGATAGGCTGGAAATTTGGGCAAAGAAATGGCAGATGGAGTTCAATCCTGATAAATGCGAAGTGATGCATTTTGGTAGAAATAATGCAGGGAGGAGCTATACGATAAATGGCAGAACCATAAAGGGTGTAGAGACGCAGAGGGACCTGGGTGTGCAAGTCCACAGATCCTTGAAGGTGACGTCACAGGTGGAGAAGGTGGTGAAGAAGGCATATGGCATGCTTGCCTTTATAGGACGGGGCATAGAGTATAAAAGTTGGGGTCTGATGTTGCAGATGTATAGAATGTTGGTTCGGCCGCATTTGGAATACTGCGTCCAGTTCTGGTCGCCACACTACCAGAAGGACGTGGAGGCTTTGGAGAGAGTACAGAGGAGGTTTAGCAGGATGTTGCCTGGTATGGAGGGGCTTAGTTATGAGGAGAGATTGGGTCAACTGGGGTTGTTCTCCCTGGAAAGACGGAGAATGAGGGGAGATCTAATAGAGGTGTACAAGATTATGAAGGGGATAGATAGGGTGAATGGTGGGAAGCTTTTTCCCAGATCAGAAGTGACGTTCACGAGGGGTCATGGGCTCAAGGTGAAGGCGGGGGGGTGGTTTAACATGGATATCAGAAGGACATATTTTACACAGAGGGTGGTGGGGGCCTGGAATGCGCTGCCAGGCAAGGTGGTGGAGGCGGACACACTGGGAATGTTTAAGACTTATCTAGATAGCCACATGAACGGAGTGGGAATGGAGGGATACAAAAGAATGGTCTAGTTTAGACCAGGGAGCGGCACGGGCTTGGAGGGCCGAAGGGCCTGTTCCTGTGCTGTATTGTTCTTTGTTCTTTCAAAACGAGAGAACCTTCTTAAGCTTCACCTATCTCCATGACAATATAGCTTTTCAGGTTTCAATTAATGCTTTTAAACAAATTTAACTTCAGCTCTTTAAAGAACACATCTCTCTGGACTGCCCTCCTTTGCAAGCAATGTCAACATCATGTCTCCAGCTTTCCAGCTAAGCAAGCTAGCCATTAACTTCTAAAGTCAAAGTTGCCCAAAACGTTTCAGTACAATAGACTCCAAGTTGCTTTAGTTGCAATTATCCTATTTTTCACAATTAAACTTTAATCTTCCAAAAACTAAACATTACCTCCAAATTATTAACATGAAATAGATATTCATTACATACTTAACATCTATCCACAATGTCAAGTAGTAGAATAAAACCTCTAACACTGAATCTTTTGCAAGGTGCTACATACCTGGTTTCAAGAACAAGCCTAATTAAAGCTCAATTTTGCTGGGGTAGCCATGTAGTTCAGGTGGAAGATTCCCGCATAAGAAAGATGGATTTCTATTGACTGTTGGGCATGGGTCTGCCGAGGGGGGCCTGCCTCCCAGGGGGGTCTGTATTATTAAACTGGCCAAAAGTTAGGTGTCCTGGGTCATGTGACCTTGCTTCTCCACAAAACCTTCAGAAGGGATGTTTATCTATTGTCTGGAATAGGGGGCATAACTCAAAAGACTGAACGCACATATATCACAGCGTGAAAAGGCAGCATTCTTTTAGATGAAATATACAGTCATCATAGACTTTTCTTCAACTGCAGTAATGACTGAAGTGGCCAACATAGGACCAGTTGAAAGAGAGCTGACAGCCTCCAATGTAAAGTGCAGCAAGACAATTCAGAGTCCGGTGAATGGTGAGATTTTTATTTCAGCATCAAAGGCAAAAAAGATAATTTATTGACCAAATTCAGTTGTTCCAGATGAGACTTGACGATTTCCAGGCAGCTGGACAGAGATATTGGTACAGGATGGATCAGTGGGAGCACTGACTGACAGACTAGTCCATGGAAATCTTTCGGCACCCACTCATTAACTGTGTTTAACAACACAGATTTGTGACATCATGGAAATATTAAAAGTTACTTCTGATCAGCAAGAATGATGCAAATTGCAAATGTAGTTAAATACATACAGCTGTGTTTATTGCTTCTGAGTGGCTTGCACAGGAACAGGTTATATTTTTAAACTAACAAATAATTGTCATTCTGAGTGAGAAATTTACTCGCAGGTATGATTTTAAGTCAAGGCATCATTTCTACTCCTCAGATCTGCAATCTGACACGGGCGCGCTGTTTCAGATTTTTTTCGAACTGCGCATGCGCAGTTCAGAGCTCCGATCGTTCCGGCAGCGCTAAGCCCCGCCCACTGCGCGAATTGGACTGGAACCGGCAAAAAGTGTATGGGTGTGCTGGAAAGCGGATTTCGAGGTCGGATCTCTACTACGCCCAGATTCAGCACTTAGAATCAAAATGGTAAAATCGGGCCCACTATGTTCCATTAAATCTGAAAGTCATCTGTCCACTGACCTGTTTCAGCACTTTCTCCAATACATCATTCTGAAAACAGCAGATAAAACATCTAATTTCATTGTCACAACAGCAAACTTTCAAAAGGGACAACACGGAGATAACCACTTAAAGTGATTAAAATAAGCGTTGCCTGAATTCGCTCACGTGATGGCACTCACCTTAATTGGAAGCACATTTTGAAATTAGAATCTGCAGTGTATTTACAAAGAAGGTTTTAATGGGACTTTGTGTTTGACTGGTGTTTTAGTTCACTAAGCAAGGCAGCCATCACAGTGTGTTGTCTGCATAATTTGTGCGCTAGAGGGCTTGAGTTTAATTCATACTTGAGATCGGAATGCTTGTTCAGTAATCTGTCTCAAAAATTAAGATATTCATATTTCTGATCATTTTGCATTTCCTCGGATGAAATTAATTTTGACCTCTGAGAAAATTCCTTCCATCTCTACCAGTTCAGTATGCAATATATATTTTGTAGAGAGAGGAGCGAAAGAAAGGATAGCAGCATAAATTCAGCTCCATAAGCACTGCTATGCAGTTGATTTCAGCAAGGATAACCCCTGGGGCGTGATGAGGACATTGCCATACAGCACAAAGAAACACATCAATATGTGCATTTTTCTGAGATTTTCGGGAAGATTATAGAGTTCTTTTGGACTCCCTGGTGCTCCAGTGGATACATACAGCATGCTGTGTAATACTGGATCCTGGAGCTCAAGAATGCCTGCGGTTTCGTTCTCAGTCTATATTCAGTTAGTCATTCTGAGCTTGGAACATTGCAATTGACTTCAAAATTCTGGTGCTTGAGAGGAGAATCTGCAATAATCTATTAGGGTGCTGACCCTGAATTGCTGGCGAGTGTGGAAAATGCTTGCAAGCAGATGTCAGGGATGGAACAGCATTTGAGTTTCTCCTTGATATTCTTCCACCGATATGCTGTTTCAATTCTGGAAATTGCTGAAACCCGCCTCCCCACCACCCTCTCCCCAGCACTCACAGTGATGAAAATTTTATGGCCGTTCCCGCCAGCAGGATGTTCCGTTTCCTCCACCGACAACCCTCACCATGGGTTCCCCAGTGGGAGAGGATACGAATGATGGGAAAACCCTTTGACGGGACCAGCCAATGGCGGACCATCTCCACCACAAAATCCTGCCCACCGTGTCAAATAATTTTGCTTGTGCTGGCTCTTTGAAAGAACTGTCCATTTAGTTTCACTTCCCTGTTCTTCCTCATTGGCCCTGCAAATACTTTATTTTGCAAGTAAACATCAACATATTCCAACTCTTGTATTTTTAAAGAGTTGACAACCTCTAGATTTGAATGAGTGAATACCTACTGTGATATCCTGCAGGACAAAAAGAGACTGCTTTTTACATAGAGTTTAAGTAGCAAACTGAACTGGTTTCGTACATACACAAATGGGCCACTCCTTACACTCATCCCTCTTCAATGAAAAAGTTACAGTGTTCAAATTCAATACAACGTACATTTCTGTGTTTTTCATTTATTTACAAATCCAATTGGTTTTCTATTGTTAAGATACCCCATTTCTTGACCCAAGCTTTCAAGACTTGGGGAAGGACATTGATCTTCCTCGGCCTGGCTTTGAGGAGAGGTTTTTTCCTAAAACGACAGATTCTTCTCTTGACCTTCAATTAAATTTTCCACTTCATCAGACATGTCTGTCTGACTCTGGCTCAGATCTGAACTGGTTTCAGACACAATGCGTGTTGGAGCAACTATTCATACTCTACTTTTTATTCCCAACTACCCAATTCATCAGACTAATTTGATTCCTCTTAACTCCCCTCTTCTTTGTGAACCTCTGAAGGTAAAACATGGGCCGGATTCCCAGCCCCCAAAGCGGGTTTTCTGACAGTGGAGGCAGCTGGCCATCAGCTGCCAGCAGATCTTCTGAACCCACTGAAGTCATTGAACATTTGCTCACTGGCCGAGCCACCAGGGAACCCAGAATGGGGGGGTCACCTTCAGCAGGACCGGAATATCCTGTCAATGTGAAGGCCTGGAAAACTGCGGCCATTATCTCTATATACAAACACATCCTTTCCACTACCAAAGATCAAAGTTAAAGCTTATTTATTAGTCACAATAAGGCTTGCAATAAAATTACTGTGAAATTTCCCAAGTTGCCACAGTCTGGCACCTGTTCGGATCAGTGCACCTAATCAACATGTCTCTCAGAAGGTGGGAGGAAATCGGAGCACCCGGAGGAAACCCACGCAGACACGAGGAGATTGTGCAAACTCCACACAGACAGTGGCCCAAGCCGGGAATCGAACCCAGGTCCCTGGTGCTGTGAAGCAGCAGTGCTACTGTGCCGCCCAAAGATCTTGACCAAATATGTACAAGGACCATATATTTTCACAACTCTTCCCATCATCAACTACTTATGATGCTGATCTTTTACCCAAACCTTTTGATTCAACTTCAACCTTTTTCTCACTCTCCTCCATCATGGCTAACGCTGCCTGGACTGATGTTTTTCTACTGATGGTGCTAAATCTGGCTTTCGCAATGAAAACCTCAATCGACTTTCTTCTCAGAAACAATTCAGCTGACGTTCTGCCTCTAGTATTGTGTTACAATAAATGAACAAAAAAAGTTGCCAGTTGGTGATTCATTGACAATTCACATTTCTTCAATTTGTACCCAGCATTCCTTTAACAAGAGCACATTTAACAATTTGCACTGTGCGCTCTGCTGCCCAATTTAAAGCAGGATAATATGGTGGAACTCGAGTGTGTTTTACCATGTTCATTTTCATTAGAATTTTACAAAAACCTCTGAACAAAAGTGAAGTCTGCTCTCAGACACAATTTCTTCTAGAAACTCATCAGCAGCAAACAAACTCTGCAAGATATTTGGAATTTTGCTGGTTGTTTGTTTCACTGGAAACGCCTCGACTCATTTCAAATGGTTCGCCGTCACGATGAATATCTGTTTCCCCTCAAATCCGGCAAGCTCTACCAAATTAGCTGGTCATTTCCGTGGCTGCAAAGGTGGCTTCTTTTGTACTGCTGGACAAACTCCAGACTGTTTTACTGTGTCTCCTATGTCTTTATTCAACCTTGACCACCAAAGACAGATTCTTACTTGTTCTGCTGAAGAATCTAAGGACTCGAAACATTAACGAGGGCGGCATGGTGGCACAGTGGTTAGCACTGCTGCCTCAGAGCACCAGGACCCGGGTTCGATTCCCAGCTTGGGTCACACTCTGTGTGGAGTTTGCACATCCTCCCTGTGTCTGCGTGGGTTTCCTCCCACAGTCCAAAGATGTGCGGGTTAGGTGGATTGGCCAAGCTAAATTGCTCCTTAGTGTGAGAGGGACTAGCTAGGGTAAATGCATGGGGGTTTTGGGGATAGGGCATGGGTGGGATTGTGGTCGGTGCAGACTTGATGGGCCAAATGGCCTCCTTCTGCACTGTAGGATTCTATTCCATGATTAATTGTGGACTCAATTCTCCTGTTTTGAGGTTAAGTGCCCACACAGGGGAGAAAACGGGAGTGTTTCCTGCTGGAGTTGGCAATGTCTATCAGGCGGGATTCATCCCCCCCACCTCCAAACGCCCTTCAGCCCCTATTCCCCCTCAGACAATCCATTCAAGGTTCCTTCCCCATCATGCTATCTGCTCAGTTTCTCTTTCAGGCCATATGCCTTGGCAGTGCCCACGATGCACTGCCCCCAGCACACTGACACTGACACCCTGGCCTGGTGCCTTGAGCTCCGAGGGGTATCGGGGAGGTCAGTCCAGTGATCATTTTCCCCTCTGCTGCTGCCAGGCTGCAGAGGAAGGGTCCCTCAGGGGTCCTGGGGGCAAGGAGAGCAACCTCACCACTCTCATTGGCAGATCTGAAGATCACGTCTGGCATGGTGATTTCAGGCAGCCCTGTGATCAATATTTACATTCCTGCTGGTCAGCTGTGAAAATTCTGAAGTGGCCAGGTCACTTTAATCTCCATACCTCCAGGTCACCTGACAGGCTTTGAAATCGCTGCAGCACTCCATTCTGGTAAGGGCGGGAGAGACTCCTGACCAGCTATGTTTGATGCGGAGTGACATCCCTCAAGCTACATGCCTCTGGCCTAGCTATGGGAACAGACAAAGTCTGCCTTAGTGCATTACTAGGTGTGAGAAGAGAATTGATATTGGAATTGGATAGGCAGCTTTGAATTAAAGTTGATAAGGTACCCAAACCGGCTGAGATGCATCAAGACACTGAAGAAAGAAAGTGTAGAAATTGAGTTGGCACTGGCCAGAAGTTTCCAATCTTCCTTAGACACAGGGGTGGTGCCCGAGGACTAGGGAATTGCAAATGTTACACAAAAAGGGTGTAAAAATAAGCCTAGCAACTACATGCCAGGTCAGCCTGACTTCAGTGGTAGGGAAGCTTTTACAAACGATAGCCCGGGTTAAAATTAATAGTGAAATGGACAAATGTGGGTTAATTAAGGAAAGCCAGCATGGATTTATTAAGGATAAAATGTACTTAACTAACTTGCTTGAGTTTTTTGATGAGGTAATAGAGAGTTGATAAGAATTGACATGGTGTACGTGGGACTTCCAAGAGGCATTTGATACAGTGTCACACAGACCTCTGAGCAAAGCTAGAGCTCATGGAATAAAAGGACAAAAGTAAATTTGTACAAAATTAACTGAGTGACAGGAAATAAAGAGTAGTGGTGAATGGTTGTTTTTCAATGTTTTTCAAACCATGAAGGAAGTTTTATAGAGGCCTGCCCCAGGGATCAGTGTTATTTATGACTTAGACATTGGTGTACAGGGAACAATTTCAAAACGTGTGGATGATACAAAATTTGGAAGTATTGAGAGGTACGAGGAGGATACTGCAGAACTTCAAAAGAACTTGGATTGATGGAATGGGAACAATTGGCAGATGAAATTTAATGCAGAGGAGTATGAAATTATACAGTTTTGCGGGAAGAACACAGTGAGACAATGTGAAATAGAGGGTATAATTCTAAAAGGACTGCAGGAGCAGAGGGACCTGGGTGCATGCATGCATAAATCATTCAAGGTGGCAGGACAGGTTGAGAATGTGGTTAATAAAGCATTGAGCATCCTGGGCTTTATCAGTAAGGCAAGGAAGTCATGTTAAACCTGTATAAGGCACTGGTTCAGCCTCAGCTAGAATATTGCATCCAGTTTTGGGCAGCAAACTTTAGGAAGGATATGAAGGCATTAGAGTGGGTACAGAAAAGATTCTTGAAAATGGTCCCAGAGGTGAGGAACTTTAGTTATATAGAAAGATCAGAGAAGTTGGGACTTCTTCTTGGAGAAGCAAAAGTTGAGAGGAGACTTGATAGAGGTATTGAAAAACTGGACAGGGTAGATAGGGAAAACTATTTCTATTCCTGAAAGGATTGAGAATGGGAGAGCACAGATTTAAAATAATTAGTCAAAGAAGCAATGGCAACAGGAAGAAAAAGGTTTTCAGGAGCGAGTGGATAGTATCTGGAATGCACTGTCTGAGAGTACGGTGGAGTCAGGGTCAATTGAGACTTTTAAAAGTGAACAATTCATCACCTGAAAAGAAAATATTTGCATATCTATGGGAAGAAGGCAGGGACTGGCACTCAGTGAATTGCTCTTGTAAAGGGTCAGCACAGACATGACAGGATGAACGGCCTCCTTCTGTATGCTGTAATCATTCTACACTTCTATGAATCTATTTATGCTCCTACCAATGTCGTTCTGCCAGTACACTTGCTTTTGCCTCTCAGCCAGCCAGGCCAGACCGCTGTCACCCATCCTGATGAGTTGCAGTCCAAAACCAGGTCCTCAGAGCTGGCCGTCATCCTGCAAGGTCATCTTCACTCTCACCCATTGAAAATCAGCAGCCACATGGGTAGCATTGTATAGGAGCAGGAGGATAGGCAAAGGCACTCACAAACCTGACACTAAGGCAGTGCTCTTAAAAAGCTGTGGTGAGTAAGGCCTTCTGTGGAAAGCCCATCTCCCCCTCCTGTGTGGAACTTCTCCTTCCTGAAGCCTCCTTTGTATTTGTCTGTCATTTTGCAGACACAGAGGCAATGCAAATAGAACCTCATACCTGTTGCAGCCTTTGTGTGGACAGGTCACCAAATCCTCTCTCTCCTTGCTTGGAAAATGCACTGCCTAATGTCGCAAACCGCCACTACATCTTAGCAAATAGAGAAATATTCAACAGTACTTCCACAAATTGCAGAATTAAATCAAAAGGATCAGCCAGCTGGGTGCTTGTTCATTTAAATAGTGAAAGTGGAGTGGTGATGGAGGAGGGATCCTTGTGCAAGTTCAGTTCTGAGTTATTCGCACAGGCGTTGAATGAATCTGCATGGTCCGAGTCTCAAAGATGTGCATCAAATCAGTCAGAACAGCTGTTTGCTGCCACAACCTGCTAGTGTCGAGAGCTTCCGTGCACTTACAGCACGCCCACATTAACGCTGTGCACACCGTGTTCGGACTTTAGGGCCTCAGCAATGGTGACATCATGGAACCAAATTTCTTATCAATGTACCCTGATTGATTGATAAGGTGCTTCCCACCACTACAACTGATGAATTGGAAGTATAATGTCTATATTATCAAGTACATAAATTGATTCAAATAAAGAATGTCCATCTTCAATGAAAGCCATAGCCCGTAAAATGATTTACCAAGGTGTAACGATATTCTCTTCTTAAAATCCTACATATGAAAAGAATACATTTTAATTCTCATTTTTCTATTTGGTCTCCAAGTCAATGCCTCAATTTTCTCTGGCTATTCTGTGATTAATGTTGTCACCAAGTAGAACCTATTTTCCTCCTCCTCTTCCAACACGGTTGATTACTGGAGAGTTAAAAAATGTAGATGCCAACATGTTTACTGATAAGAATGAACAAAAGGAGAGGACAAGAATATGCTGTTTGGCCCAATGAAGCAGCTCCTTCTAGCAGACTATGTATAATTTAGACATTTATGGACAGACTGTGTTTGCTTTGATCTCTCGAGGGAAGTAAATTATGACGGGTAACATTTCTAAGAAAAAAAGCTATGACATTTCTCTTTGACCTCCAAATGTAATCAAGCATAAATTCCAAGATATCAACCAAACATTATAATCTACGTCATTCAACCATGAATGGTTACATTCCACAGATGACATCCCCGAGGTCTCCAATGGATTGTGTTCCTCAGAATATTTGATTATCCAAGTCTCTACTTATACATTTAACCTTCAATTCTGTTGTTAATGAGCTATGTATCTATGTTTTTTTAATCAGTTAAGTGACAAAAAAAGCTTTTGGTAGGATTCTATTCCAGGTACGTAATGATTGAGAGAAATAATAAGCATTTGAAAATATGAACTTATGCAGCAAACATGACTTTGTTTATTACAACATATCTAAGCCATGTTCATATCTTAGTTTTATATGTACAAGACCGAACATATCAAAAGTTGTTACAAACTTAGGTCTGCCTTAGATACCTGCTCGTGTTTAGCAGTGTCAGTTGTTCCCTTAAGGGGTTGAAGCATCTTATTTTTATGGTAGTTAATTCACAATGTTCTATATCTCATTGTAAGGCAGAGTAAGGAAGGGACAGAACAACAGCATTCCTTATAGATTGCGCTGGATACTCATGTGTCTTCAGTCTCTCTGAAGCCAGACCAAGTGAACATGTTGAAATGAGACTTGACGTGAATCATTAATCTGCTCTACTAAACAATAAGGTGAAGAGATGACTTAAGATAACATTTAATTCATTCATTCCTAAACAGATTATATTTTGCAATGGCAGGCTACATGCATTGAAACTACTTGATAATCTCCACATATTCCTGTTTAAAATTATAACTGAGAATACAGAGAAAGGTTAGGAGGAATTTCTTAAGACAGAGGATTACTGGAGGACGGGCTGCTTTGCCACAGGGAATGGTTGAGACCGAGACCATTGCATACTTTAGAGGAAAAGCAGAAAAATAACTGAAGCAGAGCAAGATAAAGGGCTATGGGGTGACAGCAGAATACTGGGATGTGTTTTTGATTGATCGAGCAAAGAGCCAGCACAAAGATAATGGACCAGGTGGCTTACTTGTGTACTGCAAGTCTTTATGGCTTAGTTATTCGATGGAACACAGATTACACTGCGACTAAAATATTCTCAATTCTACATTAAAAATAACAGTTACACAAATACAATGTTTCATCGTGTGCTACTTTTCTTCAAATATCTAATGTGTCAGAATATGCAAGGAATACAAACCAAATCCGTTTCTCTGCAAAGCATCATTCTGCTCCTTAAACTGTTTTGAACTGTTTGCCATGAGGAAACACAATTAAGCAGTCTCGTCTCAATCATTTTATTTTCTGTTTTCCATTGAACATCTCCCCCCACACAATGAATGGTCCTCATCACACTGCAGTAATCAACAGCATGGCTTTGAAATCTTGTCCCAATGCAATCCACATCTCCCCGACCTCAACTAAAAAAAACCTGGTAGTCATAATGATGAACAAGTAGCTCATTAGTCTCTCTGTTTCCATTGTACCATAAGATGGAAAAATATCCTAAGGTGCTTCACAGAGGAAAAATAAACAGTACAAACTTGGCAAGGCTTGAAAACGGTGATGGAGATGGTGCTGCAGGATTACTTTGTGCCGTTGCTTCCAGTGCAGGCAGCACACAAAATGTGTTGTCCCTGCATGTTTAAATGATTGCAGCATGCAATGGCACTAAACGCATTGTGTGACTGCACACCTGAGCAGGGGTGTAAAATTGTGAATGGCTGGCACGACTTAAAGGTGCTTATACAAATAAAAGTCAGCCAGAACCTCTTAAAGGGGAGGCGCCTTCTGACTGCTGCAGGCGCTGGAAGTCATTCTGCATCTGATTCTGACCTGGAAGAGATAGACGAATGGCAGAGAATGGGCTCCAGACTTTCCTGCACTGCACTGGGGACTTTACTTCAGGAGGTGGAGAAGAGGAGAGATGCCAGCTATTGACAGGACTGGAGGCCCTCCAGATAAACTTTGTTCAATGCAGTGGGACTAGATAGCCGTGGCAGTCAATGCCAGGACTCTAGCCCTGAGGACCAAGAAGCAGTGTCACAAAAAGTTCAATGACCTAACAAGATCAGTGAATGTATCTTCAAAGTAATTTTCCACCACTGCACCATGAGGCTCGCACACTGCTCAATGCATCACACTTAAATCATTCACCTGCCAACAATCTCTGTCATGATTCATGCCGAGCATTCACAGCTTCACCTCATCCGTAAACAATTAGCAATGTTGCAAGTCTCACACCCATATCTTACAGCTTGAAGCTATTCAACCATGACAGTCATATCACCCAAACACATTTCACCGTACTCATCGTCACACTTCGCCCTCTTGTGCAGGACACATGGCACATAACCAGAGGCAGCACCCCCTAAGCCGCAGTGGCCGGATACAGCTGCATCCTGAAGGAGGAAATGGTGGTTACCTTCATTTCAATAGCCATGACTGAGGTCATGGCAAGTAAAGGGATGAAACCATTTGAGATGATGGTAACCTCTTACCTAATCCTTTCTCTCACAGTCTGCATCCCTTATCCCACAATCACTGCTGATTTACAAGCTGCAAATTGTGCAGCACTTGCTTTCTTTCTTGATCTGTCTTCAGCCATCAGTGTAGCTGACAACACCATCCACCTCCAATGCCTTTCCACTGTTATCTAGCAATATGGAACTGCACACAACCCAACTCCCTCCTTATCTGTTGTGTATGTGGTGTCTGTCTCTTTAAGACAGCACAGCAGAAGACAGTAACCTGAATTGAGGAACCAATGGGGAACCAAGAGTGACACCCCAAAAGATGGAGTTCTCTCTCAAAGAGCATCTTCTAGCAGCCATCTACAGAGCATGTAAGGACTGGAGCTCTGCTCCAGGGCAGCCTAGAGCTGCAAACCTCTTGTACCTAAGTTTCTCTTTACCAATAAATACCTTCTGTTCCTAACAAAGACTGAAATCTCTTGATGACACCATCAGAACCACAACATAACATCTACCGAATAATAGCGAGATAATCACCTGCATTGGTTCTCTTTCTGCTCTCACACTGTTACCGCTGGGGTCCCCCAAGGTTCGATCTTTGGCCTCTCTTATTTATCATCGACATTTTGCCCCTCGGCAAATCATTTGAAAACAGCATCAGTTTTCACATATATATCCAGACGACGCCCAGTTCAACCCTCTGTAAGCATAAGATCCTGTAAACTCTACCTCTTAACTTACACCAAGGCTCATTTTCCAAGCACTGCTGAGCTCATTCACTTGCCCAGTTAAGCAACAACTAGTTTTGAAAATTCTAATCCTTGTTTCAAATCTCTCCATGGCCTTGCCCCTCCATATCTCTCTAATCTGCGTCAGCCCCAATGCCCTCAGATATCTGTGCTCCTCTAATTCGAACATTTTGAGAATTCCCAATTTTAATTGCGCCACTACTGGTGGTATGCCTTCAATCGCCTACAACCCAGGCTCTGGAATTCCTCCCCCTCCGCTATCCCCTCCCTGACTTTCCTCCTTTAGACACTTCTTAAAACCTGCCTCTTTGACTAAACTTTTAGTTGTCTGCCTTAATATCACTCTATGTGGATCAGTGTCATATTTTGCTTTATAATCCTGTGAAAGACCTTGAACATTTTATTAAAGTAAAATCTATTGATTTTTTTTCCATTGCAAAGTGTCTGAATGTACTCTCGAGTGTTTTTCAGAGGTGTGTTGAATCACTTGGCAGAAAATGATGCCATGTTCGCGACCTTGATGTCAGGGGCAGTCACTCTCACCTCACCTCTGGAATTCAGGTCTTTTGTCCATGTTTGAAACAACGTTGCAGTGAGGTCAGGAGCTGAGTGATTCTGGCAGAAACCAAACTGTGTGTCATTGAGCAAATCTGACATGGAAGGCAAAGGAGTTGGTGACCTGTTCAAATGAAGGTTACTACAGGTATGAAGGCATCAGTGACATTGTCTCTAAGAACAGTACAGCACAGGAAACAGGCCCTTCGGCCCTCTAGGTCTGCAGAATGACAGGGAATGGAGCAATAGCTGCAGAAGGGCAAAAGCTTTCTCAAGCCCTCTGACACAAAGGAGTTGTCCTCTTATGTGCTCCTTAACAGTGACGGGGACTATCTGACAGGCCAGTCAAATCAACTGGTATCTCGTAGTGCATGCCCACGCACTGTGCTCTTGAATGCTGCCCAGTAAGCTCCTCTTCTGAGTCATCTCTGACTTTACCCTCTCTGGAGCTGGCAAATGATCCACTCTTTACCCCAGCCGGACTGCAGCCTACATGTACTCGGATAGCTCATCTCAACTCTATATTAACCTTCAAGATATGTGCAGTGTCAGTTCTGAGCTGAATGCTGAGTGTCAGAACTTGTGATGGGGCCTCTTCATCAGTGCTGTCCTATCACAATCTCTCTCTCTCTGCTTGCCTGGGCTGCTATGGCTGGGCAGGCAGCAGTTCCTGGGTGTCTGAAAGCAGCATAACGGAAGGGGAAGGATTTGGTGTGAGGGAAGGGATGGGGTAGGAAGCAAGAAGTCCATTGTTTGCACCATTTGCAGCTTGCCCATAATATGCCAGATAATAGGTTGAGGATGTGCTGGGAGTTGGCAAAGGACATAATGTCACTACCCGCAGCATTCCCAGGGACTGGGGTGCTTTGGCCCTGTCACTGTCAGCTCCTTGATGCTGAGAACCATCTTCTTTGTAGGGTTCAGGAGATGCAGGAGTCCTCATCTCCTGTCGGTTTTGCGCTACCCACTTCTCTAATGTGTTGTGTTGCAAGTGAGGGAGCAGAATGTCAGTGGTTGTGTAATTTTATGTTTGGATGATGTGCCCGCCATAACTGAATAGCCGGAAGCACGTGGTGGCAACAAGAGTTGAGTCTAAACCTGGTAGGTGTGTGAGCGTGAGGAGTGCCTAGATGTTAGTTGTTGAGTCCTGAGTGCCAAGGACTACTGCTGGTTGTGATGTGGGTGTGATGAATTGAGCAGTGTGAGAGGTTGATGCTGTGGTGAGTAGGAGGTGTCATGTGAGAATGCATTCACTGGCATTGCCCACCCCAATGAAGTCACTATTGTGATACTGCTGCCAACTTCTTCAATGCAGACACCAGACTCGAGGCCATTTACTCCAGCTCCCTTCTGAGGGTTGTCCTTGAGGGCCCCCCAGGGAACCATGGTACCTCTCCTTCTGTCCACCTGCAGCATTGATGTCTCCTGTGCTACAGCAGTCAGCCTGCATCACCCTGGTATTCATTTTTCAGGATTTTCCATTTTGTCAAGTTTCTTTCCCCCCAACTTGTCTTTAAGAGGTAACATGGCTTTAAGAAAAAGTAATCTGCTTGTACCATGTGATTAGGAAGTAGTGTTGCTGTCCCCACCTGCTGGTTATATGTCAGATTTGCAATGGTGAGGAGACCGACACTGGAGGTGCAGAAATGAAGTGGGTGACCCAATTTTGCAACTTACCCACCTTGAGCCGCACGGGCACAGACATGCCATGAAGCATGGTCCCCGTGCTTTCAAATTGGGGCAGATAAATTTCTAGCTCCATAAGCTCAGAGAATGAAGCGAATAATTGAATAAAGCCAATGCTACAATCTCCTTAGATTTGTTGTTCAGGCGGAATACAAATCTTGACATGACTGTAGAACCTGGCATAGGGATGGAAAGCCTAATGTTCCGTGGCCATTTAGAAAGGAGAGGGGTTTTCAAAAGAAATGTGTAGAGAAAGGAAGAAAACCCCTTCATAGAAATCATAGAAACCCTACAGTGCAGAAACAGGCCATTCGGCCCATCGAGTCTCCACTGACCACAATCCCACCCAGGCCCTACCCCCACATCCCTACACATATTACCCGCTAATCCCTCTAACCTACGCATTTCAGGCCACTAAGGGGCAATTTAGCATGGCCAATCAACCTAATCCGCACATCTTTGGACTGTGGGAGGAAACCGGAGCACCCGGAGGAAACCCACGCAGACACGAGGAGAATGTGCAAACTCCACACAGACTTGATTTATAGACAACAGCAAAAAGAGCTTCAGAGACTAAACAGTCAAAATACAGTCACTGTATCTATTGGAGGAAAATGCATTTGAGATACATAATATGTTTTCATATAGTGAGGGAATTTGAAATAAGTTCGAGGAACACCCTACTTCCCACACAAATATCAGATAAGAAGCCTGCGTTTTTATACCAGCTTTCAAGCTCAAAACTAAAACATTCATCACCACGTAGTAGATTTATAAAAGAAGACAAGTGCTGTGAGCAAAGATCCCTAGTAGTTAGTTCTTTGTTATAAACAAAATTGTAATCAGAACGAGATTGCTAAAAGAAAATAATTCTGCTTAACATAAATCGGTCAGTGTTTAAACATCAACTGAACAGTTCGAACACTTGTACAATATGAACAGTGAGGAACTGTGAGTGGATGTTTTTTTTAAAAAGCTAGATCTTGGTGTTTAATAAATTATGGATTGCAGTCACTGACTTGACTCCCAAAGGAAGGAAACCTGCCTAGCGGTGCTGAGGAAGTGCTGCATTGTCAGAGGTGCTGTCCTTTAGAGGAATTATTAAACCAAGGCCTATCTCAGGTGATCATAAAAAATACAGGGTACTATTTGAAGAATAGCAGAGAAGGTCTCCTCAATGTCATGGTAATAATTATCCCTCAACATCCCTACCTGTAACTGCAACACTATATTCTGCAGCCTATCCCTTTCCCTTTCCCCATGTAAATATAGAAACATAGAAACTAGTAGCAGGAATAGGCCATTCGGCCCTTCAAGCCTGCTCCATCATTCATTCTGATCATGGCTGATCATCAAATTCAATATCCTGATATGAACAGTATATTTTGCATGTCTCAAAGAACAAAGAACAGTACAGCACAGGAAACAGGCCCTTCGGCCCTCCACGCCTGTGCCGCTCCTTGGTCCAACTAGACCAATTGTTTGTGTCCCTCCATTCCCAGGCTGCTCATGTGACTATCCAGGTAAGTCTTAAACGATGTCAGCGTGCCTGCCTCCACCACCCTACTTGGCAGCGCATTCCAGGCTCCCACCA
This sequence comes from Mustelus asterias, assembly GCF_964213995.1. NCBI lineage: Eukaryota > Metazoa > Chordata > Chondrichthyes > Carcharhiniformes > Triakidae > Mustelus > Mustelus asterias. Next base: position 71,822,452 of record NC_135810.1, on the reverse strand, counting down.
CCTTCTGTGTAAAAAACGTCCCTCTGATGTCTGAGTTATACTTCGCCCCTCTCAGCTTGAGCCCGTGACCCCTCGTGATCGTCACCTCCGACCTGGGAAAAAGCTTCCCACTGTTCACCCTATCTATACCCTTCATAATCTTGTACACCTCTATTAGATCTCCCCTCATTCTCCGTCTTTCCAAGGAGAACAACCCCAGTCTACCCAATCTCTTCTCATAGCTAAGACCCTCCATACCAGGCAACATCCTGGTAAACCTTCTCTGCACTCTCTCTAACGCCTCCACGTCCTTCTGGTAGTGCGGCGACCAGAACTGGACGCAGTACTCCAAATGTGGCCTAACCAGCGTTCTATACAGCTGCATCATCAGACTCCAGCTTTTATACTCTATACCCCGTCCTATAGAGGCAAGCATACCATATGCCTTCTTCACCACCTTCTCCACCTGTGTTGCCACCTTCAAGGATTTGTGGACTTGCACACCTAGGTCCCTCTGTGTTTCTACACTCCTGATGACTCTGCCATTTATTGTATAACTCCTCCCTACATTACTTCTTCCAAAATGCATCACTTCGCATTTATCCGGATTAAACTCCATCTGCCACCTCTCCGCCCAATTTTCCAGCCTATCTATATTGCCCGACAATGCTCTTCGCTATCCGCAATTCCAGCGGATGTGCAAGAAACAATATTTTTCACTGTATCCCAATACATGTGACAATAATAAATCAAATCAGATCACAAATAGAGATTAACAGGTCATGATATCACTGCTGTTTGTGGGAAGCAACCTCAGCGTTTCAGGAAAAGTACGCCATTGGTTTTAAATCAGACTGAGATATCCTGAGATATCCTGAGTTCATGGTAGATGTTATATAAATGCAAAATTATTTTTTCTTCTTCTAACAGACAATAAAAAGAAAACTCTCTGAAACTGAAGCTGCAATTTTCTTTTGTGGATGCAATTTGGACAGAAAAGAATGCTTAATTGTTCAACCAGGGACTCGAGATCCAAATCATAGTCAGTTACAAAGAAAATTGAGGGGGTTCAATATAAAGTTGGTGATATACTTGGTGAAATCCCATTTTAGGTCAGTTTTTGGCTATACCTGCACCGAGGCAGGCCGGGCAAACCTGGAAGCTACCCTGCAGCACTGGCCCCCTGGTCTACTGCGATCTGTTGTGTCTGGAAACTGGAGGCCGACTGGAAAATCCTGGTCAGTTTACCAAGGCTCTTAATGAACCCACTTTGTGGGGGTGGGTAATACTGCTGGGCCCCAAACCTGCCTTGGCCAAGAGGCCAGCACCGAGAACAGGGTTGGGAAACCGACACAGGGGCATTTTCGGGTCCAGTCTGTTTCCATTCCTGAATGTTGCAGGGCCCAGAAATTCTGCACTTAAATGAGGTGCCTGGAGTGGCAGAGATTGCAAATGGCAGAATTGATAAATGGTAACCTCTTTCTAACCTCACATATTCCCTGGCAGATCCTGACACAACAACTGGAATGTCAGCTCCAAGAATTCCCATCTCCAATATTTTTAGTTTCTCCTATCTTATTCCACTATTCAAATTCTTAATACATCTGCAGCCACTTTATCCTGGATACTTACAGGTAACTTGAATTATGGCATAGGATTTACTATCTCAAGATTTAGAATAAAAAGTCAAAATACGTGCTCTAGTTTAAGCATGGGCATATAAGAGTATAAAGCCAATGTTGTGATGTATAACATCCAGATGATACGCTATACACACTTCTGAATTCCCTCGAGGAGAATCCAGCATTTTTTTAAATGTGGTAACTTTCGCTGGCAGATAACACTGTATAGATGGAGGACCCGGCCTTTTCTAAATACATAATGGTATGAACGGGCAATAGAATTACGCCATGCCTCTGGCAGTGCTGTTCAAATTGCTCACAACTAATGGAATACAGGGTGAGCTACAGAATATAAGATGTCACTGTGGGGGCATGTTCACCATTCGTGAGAACGGCGGCTTGACTAGTTTAAGACTAGTCTTAAACCCCGAAACTAGTCAATTGACTAGCTTCAGGGTTTAAGACTAGCTTCCGGGTTTTAAAAAAAAGGGCAGCATGGACAAGTTGGGCCGAAGGGCCTGTTTTCATGCTGTAAATCTCTATGACTATGATTTGGTGAAACCCCAAAAGTCGAGAATCTCGCCGGTGAGATTGCCACTTCCGATTTTTGCTGCCCCTTGCCGGTGAGGTAATCATGGCATGAGCTTGATTTACATTAATTTTAATATATTAACATATTATTCTATACCCCCCCCTTCAGATATTGACCGTCCCCCTGTATATTCAAACTGTTTACAACCTGTTGTGGGGATCCCCCAGGGACTTAACCCAGGGGCTTAAAGGTGGATGGTCTGGGAGGTTATCGCTATTATCGCTAGTCTATTAATCCAAAAACTCAGTTAATGCTTTCGCGGCCTGGGTCTGAATCCCGCCACGGCAGATGTTGGAATTTGAATTCAATAAAAAATAAATATCTGGAGTTAGGAATCTACTGATGACCATGAAACCATTGTCAATTGTCAGAAAAACCCATCTGATTCACTAATGTCCTTTGGGGAAGGAAATCTGCAGTCCTTACCTGGTCTGGCCTACATGTGACTCCAGAGCCACAGCAATATGGTTGACTCTCAACTGCCCTCAGGCAACTAGGGATGGGCAATAAATGCTGGCCAGCCAGCCAGCGACGCCCATGTCCCATGAATGAATAAAACAAATGTCCCCTTCCACGACCCCTGCATATGTTCGTACTTCCAATTTGGCACAATACCAACTTGGCAGTCTGTAGGGCCTGGGTGGGATTGTGGTCGGTGCAGACTCGATGGGCCGAATGGCCTCCTTCTGCACTGTAGGGTTTCTATGATTTCTACCCTGTATCGGGGGATGGGCAGACCCCAGTGGGAGCCACATAGAGGAGGTGGGGGGGATTCATTTGCATGTGGTGGCAGGTGGGAGTAGACCTGGAAGCTGGGGATTCCGGTGATGGTGGTTTGGGTGGGGAGTTGAAGGGGAAGAGGTCCGATGTTTGGGGGAAGGTGGGAGTGGCGGGGGGGGGGGGGGGGATGCGTTCCGATTTGTTTGAATCATAAAAACTATCTTCAAACAAGCGTTAATTATCCATTCGATTAGCTGACTAATGCCATTGCAGTTGATAAATCAGCAATTCATAAACTCAGTGCTACAGCTTTACTTTGAGATCTCTCCCAAAAGCCTCGTTTTTTTGTCACAGAAGCAAGTCTCTCAGCAGAGGGAAGGTGGAAGCAACAATCAACCAAGTTCAGCATCAAGCTGGTAATTACTGAATATGTTAAAGTGTTGTGATCAGAGCCTGTCAGGGAAAAGCCTGGAGGAATCCACAATCACTTCCCAAAAGTTTCATTGAACAGCTGTGCATCTTGTGTAATTGATTTTCCCCCTCAGAAAAACATGAGGAAAAGAGAGATAACATGCTTTAAGTGAATTAAGAACCATCGCTTGGAAATCCCTGGACAATAGGCTGAATACTAAATTAAATGGCCCATTTGCTGGGTTATGAATAAATGTGAACGTCTGCATTTGTTATGCAAATATATTTTTGTAATAGCAGAAGAAACTAGAAAATGAATAGTTTATTTTCATGCTTTTGGTGTTTAGACCTCCATTGTAAACTATTTGCCACATTGATCCTGAAAATTGGAGGTTGTGGACATTCAGCAGGGGTTGCTAATGAAAGACTCCTTTCATCGATTAACCTGCAGAACCTTATGGACAGGAAATTCTGGCCAAAGGATCTGGCTTTGTTTGGCTATCATTTCTTCAGTAACTTTGCGGGAGGATATTCTTTTTTATTAAAGAAGAGGGATTTCATAGCAATGTCCTCCTGGTATTCAACACATGGGGTTTCAGTCTGCAAGAGAAAATCTCCATTATTAGTCTTTCTGTTTGTTCTATTGAAGCCGAAATGCTATTTAGGAGGAAATGCTTTATGCTAGAAAACTCTTATTTTCATTTGCTTCTGATGAGGGTAAGGAAGATGAACACAGCCAGAAACCATCCTCTCGCTTTTTGACACCTGATATAGTGGCGAAATGATCATAAAGTTTTAAAAAATGTTTATTTGTGTCACAAGTAGCTTATATTAACACTACAATGAAGTTACTGTGAAAATCCCCTAGTCACCACGCTCCGGCACCTGTTCAGGTACACTGAGGGAGAATTTAGCATGGCCAATGCACCTAACCGGCACATCTTTTGGACTGTGCGAGGAAACCAGAGCACCGAGAGGAAACCCACGCAGACAAGGGTAGAATGTGCAGACTCCGCACAGACAGTAACCCAAGCCGGGAATTGAACCCGGATCCCTGGCACTGTGAGGCAGCAGTGCTAACCACCGTGTTGCCCATGTGTCGCCATGCCGCTCAAAATTGAAAGATTGAAGGTTATTATGTCACTCATCGGGCTTTGCAGTGACCCCTCAAATTCCAGATTTATTGAAATATTAGATCTGAGTTCCCGTTTCATATTGATACTGTGCTGCGCAGCCTGTGGACCCATGGGGTTTTGAAGCAGAATTGAGTCATCCTATTGCAGGGGGTCCAGACTGCTCTGAGCAAAGTTTTAACGGGAACCATAGTATGGGCAGAATTAGCGGGATTCTCCGATCCCGTTGCTGTGAATAAAGATTTGGCTGAGTGTCAAATTCCCCATCCTCACTTGCAGCGGCAGCGGGGCGTGAATGGCTGGAAAATTCCAACCATTGTTTCAGGTCCCTCATTCTTTCTTGGATCAACTGCTATTTGAATATGCTATTGTGAGGTACAAATACAGCTCTGCAGCACGGCCTTGCAAAATACATATCAGGTGATACTTCCGCGGGGAGCCTGACACTGTTGCCAGAAGTTACATCAAGTTGTCTACTGGGCTTGGGGATGGTGGTGGTGGTGCCATGGTTGGGATCAGATGTTTAGAATCTCATAGCAGAGGAAGGCCAATCGTCCCATCATGCCTCTGCTACTTCTTTCAAGGAGCTGTCCAATCAGTCGCTTTCCCTTGCTTTTCCCTTTTACCACCCCAAATCTTTGTTTTTCAAGTCCATATCCAATTTACTAAAATGTTACAACTGAATTTATGCCCCATCTTCCGCTCAGGACTTTTCTTTGGAGCTATTATTTATTTTAAAATTCTTATTCTTATTTTCAAATCCCTCCATGGTCTCATTTCTCCCTCAATGCTTTCCACAATGCCTTGTACCTGGGGAGAATCAGGCCATGGAAACAAATGCAGTAACCCTTTGTGTTTTTGATGCTGCATCCATTGTGAAGCTGATGGAGTCAACCACCCTCATAAAGAGGACATCTGATGCATCATGGAGCAGCTGATGGGGGACATTCCACACCAGTCAACAGCAAGGCCCTGAAAGGAACCTGAGGCTTCAGTGCAACTGGCAGGACAGGACATTGGATGGATCTAAGGGCCAGGTCATCATTAAAGAGGGTTCCAGAGATTGGTTACTATCTCCCTGGAAAGGCAAAGTCTCCTGCACTAACACTCCACATCTCCAGGAGGGTTAGCCTGTTGCAGTACAGTTATCGCTCTGGGTATTCCCTGGTCTTTAGATGCTGACTGTTGAGGCTGTGGCTCTTCCTGCATGGGAACCCTTCCTTATGGCACTCGAGGCTGTTGCTACTGCTGTGCCTGTGAAGGTGTGAAGAGGCTGCACCCATGTCCAGTAGCAACTTCTTGGAAGACTGAGTGAAGTCAGGCTGAAAGGACTTGGTTGCAGGTTCTGTGGTTTTCGGGCTCTGCACTCATGGACACGCAACCGCCTCCTCCCCACTCCCTGGTGCAGATTCAGGAACTTCCTGAAGGATCTTCCAATTAAGCGGATGCAGAATTATCCTTACTTCCAAAGCTGAAAGATCTCATGTGGAGCCTCCCGCTGCGTTGACCGAGTTCGCGCAAGCTTCCGAAGCCCAGCCGACTCTCTGGAATTCTCAATGTGGTTGAACCTGCTGTGTGTGCAATGGCACTCCTGATGTCAGTCAGTGTGTGCATCAGGTCGAGACTTATCTTGTTTCTCATGCCAGTCAATATGCCCGGTGGTTGGAAATTGTGCATGCGGATCTGCCAGCCTTCATACCCACTCGTGTCGGGAGAGACAGAATGAAATCAGATTCAATATCAGCTCATGTGGCTCAGTCTCACATACTGCCCCTATGAAGCAACTCAGGATGTTTTATCCTGTTAAAGACGTTAAATACAAGCTGCTGGTGTTATTAGTCAAGTCTAAACTGCTCCCCCTGTACTTCTTTAGCCCTTTATTCGAGTGTAAAACTGAACAGAATTCTATTTCTAGTTCCTAATGTTCTGGTTGATCTTTTTTTGCATGGAAACTGACTTCACAAGAAAAAGGTCTTGGTCAAATGTTTGTCTTTTTTTTAAACTGAGAAAATTTCTGTATCTGCTTTTCTTTCCTCATGAGGAAGTGATGAAATGATGGATAGCGGACCAATTTACACCATGTTTGCAAAGAGAAGGAAAATGTTTTGTAAATTATCTTTCATTGAAAATGGTGGCCCTGGAATTTTAACATTTGTCTGTACCTTCTAACATTTTTGGGGGAAAATGTTTATGTGCAGATGTTGACATCAATGTCAGGGTAACCTTCCTGGAGGGTAATCTGGAGCAGAGTGGCCGGATGTTATGATTTATATCCTTCCTCACACTATTAGGGTTCATGTCTGCCCCAACCTAATATGCTGTTAATGGTATCGGCTTGAACCTTGCTCATATTTTAACAGTCGTCAGACGAAGAGCAAATTGCAAATTGCTAATAATGTCTTACTCAGATCCCATTACTTAAAAAGGGTCTATCCTGACGACTATTCCTTTAAATAACACAATTCAAAAATAATTTGGGGGTTCAACACTGTTTACTAAACAAGAACAAAATAATCTGCTAAATTCGAAAATTATAAGGTAAAAAGGAAATTTGAACATAGCACAAAATCAATAAAACGATGAATTAAGCCACAATATCACTCAACCCGTGTCTAGTCGATGTGTCGCCCAGACATTCTACAACATAACGAAACGGTCTTTCAACAAAATCAATGGTGCCGCCTCTCCAGTAATGGATTTAAGATTTTTATATCGATATTTTGTTTTTGTTCTATGTTCAGTTAAACTTTTCATATTTATTTAACAGTGGGGTACTGATCATTCAAAACATTTGTCCCAAGTAGCTTATTTAAAGGGCCATAATTTATAATGAGTTAGTCAATATTCGGAGTTAAAAATGTATTATTATCTTGCTGAGGAAAAAGAATCTGAAATCTATAAGTCAGCCACAATAAAATCTATTGGAGAAGCTATAAACAATCTCAGACACTTCCAATAGAGCGAGATTGGAAATGCCACTGAGCTACATCATCAAAGACATCAGAATGGCTACTCACATCGTGCATCAGCAGAGTTTAGGGTTCCAGTGCGAGTGTTGTGATAGACATGAGAGGATGAGGGTGTGATGAGCATCTGGAGGGTAAGCATGAGGAAGGACCAGGTGAGGGGACCAAAACTGCGGAAGGAATCAAGGATATGGTGGGAGTAGGAGGATGTGCAGGGTGAGGGAATGGGAGGGTGAGACTATGTGGGGGGATAACTATCAGGGACAAGGATGTGTGGGGGACAAGGGAGTGCACAGGATGAGGGTGGGCAGGGAGATGAAGGGCCTGAGGGGGGTGGAAGGTAGGGTGGGAAGTGTGCTGGGATGGTGGGTGTTGGAGGGCAGAGGGCATGGGGAGTTTGAGGGCATGGGGAGTTTGAGGGCATGGGGAGTTTGAGGGCATGGGATTTCGAGGGCATGGGATTGCGAGGGCATGGGATTTCGAGGGCATGGGGAGGGTCAAAGGTGTGGGAAGTGTGCAGAGCATGGGGAGGGCAGAGGGCGTGGGGAGGGCAGAGGGCTTGGGGAGGGCGGAGATGTGGGGAGGGCGGAGGTACGGGGAGGGCGGAAGACATGGGGAGGGCGGAGGAAGTGGGGAGGGCGGAGGACGTGGGGAAGGCGGAGGACGTGGGGAAGGCGGAGGACGTGGGGAAGGCAGAGGATGTGGGGAGGGCGGAGGACGTGGGGTGGGGGAGGATGTGCGGAGGGCGGAGGACGTGGGGTGGGGGAGGATGTGGGGAGGGCGGAGGACGTGGGGAGGGCGGAGGACGTGGGGAGGGTGGAAGTTGTGGGGAGGGTGGAGAATGTGAGGGTGCTGAGGGCATGCAGGGTCAAGGTTGCAGACCTGAAGGTGTTGGAAAGATATAGTTGTGGGTTTGGCAAAGTGAGGAAGGAGTTGAGGGTATGGGGAGGACAAGGGTCTTGGGGTTGGGGTTGTTGGTGGAGTTAGAGAATATAGGAGATTGAACGCGCAGGTGTTTGAGGGTTTGAAGGTGAATGTGGCTGAGGGTGTGGGGTGGGATTGAGGATGTGCAAGGTCCAAGAGGAAAGTGTGTCAGAGTGCTTGGGCCGGATTGCTGGGTATCCTCTCGAATGTCTCCTTCTTTGTTTTGACATCTAATTATTTTCGAATGACAGATCAGTGAAGCATCTCAGGGTGTCCCCTCTCTTTAAGCACAAATATCAAAACTGTTGCAAAATGCTTTTATTTTGTTTCCAAATTTCTTGCCTGAGTGAAGGTTTTGCCTTCCATGGTCGACCATTTGATGGATGTCAGTTGCTCCCCAGTAACTTAACAAAAGGGCCATGTTTCACCTGTGAGCATTGGCACACTATTAACTGGGATTGGGTGAAGAAGAGAGGCCCCTTGCCAAATTTATCCTGTCAGCATTTATAAACACTGGAGAGCAATAAGGAGTTGGAATCCCCCCTGCACGGATCGGAGTGTTGGGACCATTTACAGTAATTCATTTTGCAGACCCAGTCCAGGCTGGAATTTCATTGTGTTATCTTGCAAGAAAATCTTTCTATTCATATCCAGATTTTCTTTTCCTTTGCTTTCTCTTTGCCATAGCAACCATTGCTACCAGTCATTCTGGCTGAGTAATGTAATCTAAAATGGTACTACTCAGAGACAATGTCGACATTATTTACTGCAAGTGCAGCCACTCCAGAGGCTTCAGTACATAATCCAGACTGACACTTCAATGCAGGAGAGGGTGAGGGCTGCACTCTGGATATGTTGTCATTGGGAAGAGGCATGAAACCAAACAGCAGGAGAATTTTCCCCCAGGGTTGAGGCCAATGGGCAATATTTATCCCCCATCACAAAAATAGATGAGCTCAATGTGGTTATCAGGATCTTTCTAGGTGCAGAGAGGCAACAATCCAGGGTGCATCAGTGGCTGTTACTGTGCGATTGAAAGACTATCTAACATTAAGTCCTGATATTGCTCACTCCCTGGCATCCCATTTCCTTCCGGCCAGCATCAACACACATCTTTCTGGCTGCTGATTCAGTCTGAACTGCTTGGTGTGTAGCCTTGGTATCCAGTTCAATTGTGTTGAGCTTTTTAATCTCAGATTCAATAAGTCACTGACTGCCTTCTTTAACTCGCTGAAAATCACTCCTTCACTGCTGAATAATTTATTCATGAATTTTTATCATCCCAAGGTTTCACTAAAGATTTCGTACACTGAACAGCACCTCATCTCCACCCTTCACAGATATCAACTATTCCAGGACTCTGTAGCCCTCCTACACAAGTCTAACACACCCATTCTTCATTCAGCAACACTGGTTTGCTATGCCCAGTAAATTATTTTCATGATCCTCATCCTTAAAATCTTTCTAGTTTTATCCCCCCTTTGTAGGTAATATTTCACCATGCTTTCTTTAGACTCTAAGTTACTGCTTTTCCATTCTAGGAATCCAATTGTTTTTGTCTTTGCGCCCTTTGTCTTGTTACCTTCAAAATCCCCCTAAAGCCCATCCCTTCAAAGGTGCTTTCAGTATCCCCCTTTGATTCCTTACTTCCTGCTTGAACAACCCTACCTTCCCCCCAACTACCTTTTCTAAAATACTCTGAGGCCCTCCTTTACATGAAAAGTACACAGCATAGCAAATCATTCTTTTTGCTACAAGTCAGAAACTATAGTTAGATTTGACACTTCTTTTCATTTTTCTTTAAAAACATCAAATTAATTGCGGACTGTAAGTATTGTGGGCAGAATGGTTTTCTGAGTCAATCAGCAATGTTTGGAACATTAATTGTTTGGTCACTCAATGGACCTATCTTCTGAAGCCATCAACGCGCATAGGAAATATTACAAGTAGTAAAACGAATCACAGCTGGGATTAAGCTAACTTAAGAACACGGACAATAACTAGAATCAAGTAAAAGGACAAATCTAATTTAAGTAACTCATTTACTCTTTAATTTTCAGACAATGGCTGGTTAATCATAAAACATCATGCAAGTAACCGGTTACTTAGCGTTAGACAAAACTGATCTGTGGTTAGTAATAATGCTGTATTTGGTGTAAAGTTTTGCTAATCATCGCAGTACAGGGAGATGAAAGTAGAAGGGCAATCGCTACAATAAGGAAGCAATATAAATCGACTAACTCACCACTTGTGGGAACATACAGGTTTCCAGAACCAGTTTTAACCAAGAAAGAGTTGGGAACAAACTCCTCATCAGAGTCAGAGTCTCGGTTTGGCTGGGTCATGTTATTGCTGAGCAACCTTCGCTGGCTCTCATTGACTTCAGGAGGAGGGGGATGGGAGAGGTACTGCTCTACTGGGGTTGATGAAGCAGAAGAACAAGGCAGGGGAGGACCTGAAAACAAAACAAAAAAGCAACATAAACAAAAGTTAGGGACTTAAAAAAAGTCGAGGACAAATGATATAAATAACGATACATAATGGTTTGCATTACAAGGATAACGATAGTATTAATGACCAACAACAGAGGATGTATGCTGTTTCAAAACTCAAAATAATGAAAGTTAAAATTTTGTTAGGAACTTATCTTTTTATTGGTTTGTTTATCATATTTCCTGATGCTGCCAACAAGAACATTTTTGCACATTACCGACATTCATATTGCTTACATCTGTCTTAATAAAAATTAAAATGTCACAAATGCCATTGAATTTTCTCGGCTTGATTATATTTTTGTGTCTGAACATTTAGAACATGGAAAATGTTGCCTCAACTCTAAATAAATATACTATTGTGTAGGTGCTCATTGTAACCAATAACTGAATTAGATGAGTCCCTGTAATTCTTCATGGGAAAACTCCATAATTACTTTCAACCATACACGGGACAATTCATATTTCAGCACTTAATCTCAACCAAACATCCAAACAGAACTGTGTACACTTATTTCTAAAGCCGTCTCATTGGTGACCAGTGCCCTAATCATTACTTTTCTTCTGTGCTCAAGGTACTGTTGACATTTATTTCCCAGGACAAAAATACTGACCTCCAAATTGGAGTCAACTCAAGGACATCAGGAAGTATGGGCATATGGATTACATACCTTCCCCACTCTGGGCAGCACAGTAGCACAGTTATCACTGCTGCCTCACAGCCTTGGGTGACTGTCTGTGTGGAGTTTGCACGTTCTGCCCATGTTTGCGTGGGTTTCCTCTGGATGCTCTGGGTTCCTCTCACAGTCCAAAGATGTGCGGGTTAGGTGGATTGGTCATGCTGAATTGCCCCTTAGTGTTTCAAGATGTGTAGGTTAGGGGGATTAGCAGGGTAAATGCGTGGGTTGTGGGAATGGGGCACGGTTGGGTCTGGGTAAGATTCTCTTTCAGAGAGTTGGTGCAAACGTGATGGGCCAAATGGCCTCCTTCTGCATTGTCAGATCCTAACCACAGAAGTTATAATCTTTACTTAGATTTACAAATGTTATTTATGTACCATTTACTAGCCAGGTGACCAGCTCCCAAGTCTTTGCCACTGTTGCGCTATAACTCATTGGCCAGAGATCACAAACTTACCCGATGACGAATCATGGTTGTGAACCAGCAACTTAACATTTGGTCACACATTGCATGAGTAACTGGTACAATTGAATACATTTCTAAAGGAAGCACAGTAGTGAAGACAATGAAGGGTCTGAGAGAGTGAGAAATGAGGCCTGGTACCATCTGCCTTGTAAGAGTTTTAACAACACCAGGTTAAAGTCCAACAGGTTTATTTGGTAGCAAATACCATTAGCTTTCTAACGCCGGCATCTCCACATCATGACCATCTGCCTTATCAGCCAGCTTCAGAAGCACAATTGCGACTCCAGAAAAGATTCTCCAATACTGCCATTCGCGGTCCTCATTTACATTGAGAAATTAATGAAATACAGCCCAATACTAGAATTCTTTACCATATGTGGGACACTGTCCACATTCACCTGTCTGCCTATTTGAAATGGATGCATGGGCATCCTGAGGCCTGGCCTCCAGTTGCACATCTCTTAAAGGAAAGTTAGTGGTTGATGTGGGAAAACATGGCCTGAATTCTGGGTATCTGGATTGTTGGAGATCAGAAGTATGACCCAAGCTGTGTGTCAGGATCCAGCAGAAGTCTCGATGCGCTGACCTTGGTGGGAATTGCAGAGGAAGTTTGATCTATTGATGGGCAATTCCCCTGCACGTTGGGTCCCTATACAAAGCTCTTTGACTTTGAGTAGAGTCAGAGACTTTGGACAGTCCTGTCGAATATTAGGCAGGAAAATCCTAATCTCACATCTTGGTAAGGACAGAACCCTCTAATCACATACACTGAACCACCCTGTGAATTCCCCCTGACACCCCAGCCAACCCCCTGACTAACCCTCCCAACCTGACTACACCCATCCCCACCAAGTCAACTAAGTTTTCTGACCCAACATGACTACTATCACCCCAACCCCCTGCCACCCCACCAACCCCCACCACCTCATCCACCTGCCATCCTACCCATTCATTCATTCATCTGCTCACTCACTCACCTTCATCCAATCATCCACTAATATTCACACTAGAGGTGAGATTCTCCGGCCTCCCAGCGTGAGTTTCCCACTGGCAGGAGGTGGCGCATTGCTTGCTAATGGCGGGATTCTCTGGTCCCACTGCTGTCAATGGAAGTTCCCATTGATGTCACCCCACGCTGGCAGGAAACCCACGGGCGGGGGTATGCTGCCGGCGGGACCGGAGAATTCCACTGGCATGACCAGCTGGAGAATCCTGGCCCAGATCTTTAAACTTACCATATGGCAGCTAGTGCCATAAAAAGGGGAAGTGTCTCGTCTTTCCCCCAATGCTACCTCGCTGCGATGGAGATCTTCATGTGACTGTATGTTCTGCATTTCCAAAGAAGCTGGACTCAGGAAATCTGGCTGGATAAATGGAGCACAGTCTGGGTATTGAAAAGTTTGAGTGGAGTGACAATCTCCCAATAATCGCCACTTTGTGCAAGATCCTGGCCCAGGTTTTCTAGCATTTTTCAAAATGCAATTTACACCACATTTTAATTACTTTGCTGGCAACTCAGCCTTTTTTTTAACCCTACTGCCATTCCCTTCATTATTGTTAGCTGCTGCACTTAAAGAGCACCATGCAAAATGTTAATCATGGAATCATAGAATGATTACTGCACAGAAGGAGGTCAATTGGCCCGTAGTGTATGTGCTAGCTCGCTACAAGAGGAACTCAGCTAGTCTCACTGTCTTTTTCCCATAGCCCTGCAATTGTTTTTCTCATGAGATACTTATCTAATTCCCTTTTGAAAGCCATGATTGAAGCTACCTCTGCCACACTCTCAGGCAATGCATTCCAAATCATAGAATCATAGAATCATAGAAACCCGACAGCACAGAAAGAGGCCATTCGGCCCATCGAGTCTGCACCGACCACAATCCCACCCAGGCCCTACCCCCATACCCCTACATATTTTACCCACTAATCCCTCTAACCTACGCATCCCAGGACACTAAGGGCAATTTTAGCATGGCCAATCAACCTCGCCCGCACATCTTTGGACTGTGGGAGGAAACCGGAGCAACCGGAGGAAACCCACGCAGACACGAGGAGAATGTGCAAACTCCACACAGACAGTGACCCAAGCCAGGAATCGAACCCAGGTCCCTGGAGCTGTGAAGCAGCAGTGCTAACCACTGTGCTACCGTGCCGCCCCAGTTGCCATTGGAACCAGTTTTTGCGAATGAAACCATTACTTCTTTTGCTATTCATCTTAAATAGGTGTCCTCTGATTCTCGATCCTTCCATCAATGGGAATAGTTTCTCCTAATCTACTCTGTCTAAACCCCTCATAATTTTGAACACCTCTAACAAGTCCTCTCTTCTCTAAGGGAAAGAACCAAACTTCTCTTTTCTATCCATGTAACTGAAGTTCCTCATTCCGGAAATCACTCCCACTAATCTTTCATTACCCTTATTAAAACTTTCACATCCTTCTAAGCTGCTTTGCCCAAATTGGATACAATGCTCCAGTTGAAGCTTTTATAAAGTTTCATCATAAACTTCTTATTTTTTTACATCATGCCTCTATTTATAAAGCCCAGGATCCTTACTAACATCTTCTCAAGCTGCCCTGCCACCTTCAATGATTTGTGCACATACATCCGCAGGGTCCTTCAGCTCCTGCACCCCCTTTAGAATTATATCCTTGAATTTATATTGCCCATTGACATTTTTCCCTACCACACTTCGCTGCATTAAATTTCATCTGCCATGTATCTGTTCATTCCATCAGCCTGTCCATATCCTCTTGAAGTTTATCACTATCTTCTTCATGGTTCACAGCACTTTGAAGTTTTGTGTCTTGCCTCCTCATATGAAATCATTGTTGTGAGTAGCCAAACAGTGTGTGTTTTAAATGGATTACCTGCATATTTATTTGATACCAGATGATGATTTAAAAAACTACAAATTTTGAAATTATGCCTGCGACACCCAAGTCTCGCTCATTTTTATATCAAGGAAAGCAGCAGTCCAGGTATCTACGCATGGAGATCTTTACTGCACATCCTCTTCCAGTCCAAAAAACGACTATTCACCACCACTCCATTTCCAGTCACTCAACCAACTTTGTATCTATGGTACCATTGTTCTTTGTATTCCATGGGCCTTAACTTTGGTGACAACACTATTACATGGCACTTTAATAAACACTTTTATAGACCACATTACCTTTATCAATCCTCTGTTACCTCATCAAAAAACAAACAAGTTAGGTAAAAATGATTTTTTAAGTAAAAACATCCAAAGATGTGCAGGTTTGGTGGATTGGCCATGCTAAATTGCCCCTCAGTGTGCCAAACTGTGTAGATTAGGGGACTAGTGGGATGAATATGTGGGGTTACGGGGATAGGGCCTGGTTGAGATGTTCTGTCAAAGAGTCGGTGCGGACTCGATGGGCCAAATGGTCTCATTCTACACCATGGGGATTCTTTGATTTATTTTAAACAAATCCATGCTGGCTTTTTTGATTCATCCACACTTGCCCAAGTGACTGTCAATTTTGTTATGTTTTCCTGCCTCTGAGGTTAACCTGACTAGCCTGGGTTTATCCTTATACCCTTTTTCAAACAAGATTGTAATGTTTGCAATTCTCAAGTCCTCTGGATACAACGCAATCTTATATCGAAGAAGGATTGGAAGATTATGGACCATGTCTCTGCAATTCTTTCTGCCCTTAAGCATAGGAATTCTGTTTTGGATTTTGAACATGCTGGCAGCTTCAGATCAAGGAGTTGATGAGAGACCACAAGTATGTTTACAATGACATCCAATGACATCTCTAGCCTGGGAAGTACATTGATAGATATCAATCTGGACATTTAAGGCAGCAATCATTTTCACTGGCTATATTTTACAAGACAGGTTGTGACATCTGCTGCATAATGACTTGCTGACAACAGCCAGAGAAGGGACTCCTACAGAAGTGTAGATTACCACTGCATTAAGCTTATCTTCTACCAGATGCTTACTAGGAACCCTGGGGCATGTGATACATCCTGCAGGGGGCAACACCATATCAAGCTGTCTGTGGGAAGGGGGCATTGGTTGGATAGGATTCATACCTTTAACTGGGTGGTGGGTTTCCCTCGCGTACTAGATGTTGCAGACAATACTGATGTGAGTATCGGATCCTCAACTCAGAGCATTTCATAATATTGCAGCACAGAAACAGCCCTACAAAGGTGTTTATGCGCCACATGAATCTCCTGCTACTCTATTTACTTCTTTGCATATGATTAACATCTCCTTCAATTCCTTTCTTCCTCATGTTCTTACTTAGCTTCCCCATAAGTACAATGACACCAGTCACCTAAATTACTCCATCTGTTAGTGAGTTCCACATTCTAACCATATTAACTGTGTGACCTATCAGAAAAAATAAAGTTTGCACTCTGTTAATTTTCAGGGGGTGAAACCTTAAAATGGACAGATTGAGGTACACGGAGGAGGAAGGTGAGTTGGGAGAATTGTTTGAAATGGTGCATCCCAGAGGAAGCATAAGGCATATGTGCAGACGGAAGCAATGCATCGACCTGTGTCTCCCTCTTCTGATGTGGAGATGCCGGCGTTGGACTGGGGTAAACACAGTAAGAAGTTTAACAACACCAGGTTAAAGTCCAACAGGTTTATTTGGTAGCAAAAGCCACACAAGCTTTCGGAGCTGCAAGCCCCTTCTTCAGGTGAGTGGGAATTCTGTTCACAAACAGAGCATATAAAGACACAGACTTAATTTACATGAATAATGGTTGGAATGCGAATACTTACAGCTAATCAAGTCTTTAAGAAACAAAACAATGTGAGTGGAGAGAGCATCAAGACAGGCTAAAAAGATGTGTATTGTCTCCAGACAAGACAGCCAGTGAAACTCTGTGGGGGTTAACTTGGGGGTAAACTTGGGGGTTAGCCCCCACAGAGTTTCACTGGCTGTCTTGTCTGGAGACAATACACATCTTTTTAGCCTGTCTTGATGCTCTCTCCACTCACATTGTTTTGTTTCTTAAAGACTTGATTAGTTGTAAGTATTCGCATTCCAACCATTATTCATGTAAATTAAGTCTGTGTCTTTATATGCTCTGTTTGTGAACAGAATTCCCACTCACCTGAAGAAGGGGCTTGCAGCTCCGAAAGCTTGTGTGGCTTTTGCTACCAAATAAACCTGTTGGACTTTAACCTGGTGTTGTTAAACTTCTTACTGTGTCTCCCTCTTCTACCAGCGAACCTCCTTTGATTATTTTCAGCAAGGAACCTGAGAGACTTAAATAATTCTGTCAGCTTCTTCCCATCATTGTGGTCTTTTTCTTTCCTTCAGTGCCTCTCCTGCACAACAGTAGGAAGTGTTGCTGAATCAAACAGATGAACATTTCCATCATACCATTGTGATCAATTTTAGATTGAAAATATATGATCAATAATCGATTTTCAAGTTTGCAGATGACGCCAGCGCAGTGGATTGGCTCTCAAACAATGGTGAGACGGAGTACAGGAAAGAGATAGAAAATCTGGTGAATCTGGTGCAATGACAATAATCTCTCCCTCAATGTCAACAAAAGGATGGAGATAGTCATCGACTTCAGGAAGCATAGTGGAGAACATGCCCTGTCTACATCAACGGGACAAAGTAGAAATAGAACATAGAACATAGAACATTACAGCGCAGTACAGGCCCTTCGGCCCTCGATGTTACGCCGACCAGTGGAACCAATCTAAAGCCCCTCTAATCTACACTATTCCAATATCATCCATATGTTTATCCAATAACCACTTCAACGCTCTCAACGTTGACGGGTCCACCACTGCTGCAGGCAGGGCATTCCACGCCCTTACTACTCTCTGAGTAAAGAACCTACCTCTAACATCTGTCCTATAATCTCTCACCCCTCAATTTAAAGCTATGTCCCCTCGTGCTAGCCAACACCATCCGAGGAAAAAGGCTCTCACTATCCACCCTATCTAATCCTCTGATCATCTTGTATGCCTCTATTAAATCACCTCTTAACCTTGTTCTCTCTAACGAAAACAACCTCAAGCCCCTCAGCCTTTCCTCATACAATTTTCCCACCATACCAGGCAACATCCTGGTAAATCTCCTCTGCACCCTTTCCAACACTTCCACATCTTTCCTATAAATACGGCGACCAGAACTGTACGCAATACTCCAAATGCGGCCGCACCAGAGTTTTGTACAGTTGCAGCATGACCTCCTGGCTCCGAAACTCAAATGGTCGAGAGCTTCAGGTTTTTAGGTGTCCAGATCACTAACAGCCTGCCCTAGTCCCTCCATGCGGACACTATAGTTAAGAAAGCCCACCAAGCCTCTACTTTCTCAGGAGGCTAAGGAAATTTGGCATGTCCACTATGACTCTCACCAACATTTCAGATGCACCATAGAAAGTATTCTTTCTGGTTACATCACAGCTTGGTATGGCTCCTGCTCTGTCCAAGACCGCAAAAAAACTACAAAGGGTCGTGAATGATGCCCAGTCCATCATGCAAACCAGCCTCCCATCCATTGACTCTGTCTACATTTCCCACTGCCTCGGCAAAGTAGCCAGCATAATTAAGGACCCCACGCACCCCAGACATTCTCTCTTCCACCTTCCTCCATTAGGAAAAAGATACAAAAGTCTGAGGACACGTACCAACCGACTCAAGAACAGCTTCTTCCCTGCTGCCATCAGACTTTTGAATGGACTTACCTCATATTAAGTTGATCTTTCTCTACACCCTAGCTATGACTGTAACACTACATTCTGCACGCTCTCCTTTCCTTCTCTGTGTACGGTATGCTTTGCCTGTACAATGCACAAGAAACAATACTTTTCACTGTACACTAATACATGTGACAATAATAAATCAAATCAAATCAAGATCAAGATCAACTACATCTCTTTTCTGTCCAGTCAGAACTTCCCTTTTGATGGCAAGTTGTAACCCTAGGAGGTGATGCTTTCCAGAGTATCTGATTTCCAGTCAAAGATGCCACAGTCCTGGATCCCTGGACAAAGCATTTTCTGCACACTATTCGCTCAGATATGATCAGACCTGTTATCACACCATAGGTGCAAGGAGGTGAGTGCATCACATTTTTCCTATCATCAGCAAATTGGGGTTGATAAGACTTACTTCTCCCGTAAACGTGCAGTTATACTTTATTGAGCCTTAAGGAATAAAAAGTGGCTGGGAAGATTATTCAGGGTGATTATTTAGTAAACTGGTGGAAGGCAGGTGATAAGAAATATTGCAAACATTTGGAGCGGACCAGTTCCACTTAGTTCTGTTCAGAACACAGTATTTTCGATAACATGGCAGCAGTAATGATTTAACTTGGAATCAGGAAGAATCACAGATTATGAAATGAAGATAAATGGCAAGGCTCAGTTGCTTACCAAAAATTACATATTTAGTGAAGTCTCGATTCAGAACGCTTAGCTTACTCTCTTCATGTTTTACACATTTTAATAAGACACGCATTTAAATTGAAGCAAAACCAGATTGAAATCCCACAGAGGCCAAAGGGTTTTGCATACTGCTAAGCTGCTGAAATTCTAAGGCACTTTCCGAGGCTTCCCAATGGGACGTCCGGGCCCCTGTGTGTTTGTGCTGCCAAGTGTTACGTTGGGAGATGTTGTCAATGTGATTGCCGCAGGTAGTGTTTACTCTCGAGGTTTAAGGGGATCAGAAAGACCAACAACGATACTTCCAGGTCTTAGATCACTGAACTATGAAGACTGCGTCAAAAGGGCATCTCAATACTGTTCTAGTCGGAAAGAAAGACAAATGGGTGGTGGAAGCACCAGCATGCTAATGTCTCAAAAAGAATCATGAAAGGAATGCCGACAATGAGTGTGTATAAGTTCTTTGTCTAAAACCAGCAAAAGGAACTACCAAATAAACTAGGGAAACCATAAGCTACACATTACATGATGAGGAACTCCAATAGCCAAACTGTTAACCTCTGGAACAGACTGCCACCTAGTGCTGTGAATGCTGGCTCTGTGTAAACATTTGTTAAAAAGTAAATGGAATAAAAATCAGATTCCTGTAGCGAGGAGGGATATTGGCTAAACATCTGGATAGAAGGGAAAATGATGTATATGAGGAGTTCTGAACTATGACCTTTTCTCATTGCTCCTTCCACTGTTACACTTTTATGATCAAGAGAACCATAGTAGAAGTCCTAACAAAAAGAGTTGAAAAATACCTGATGAAGGTTGGTGATTATATAAAACATATATGCCAGGTGTCCAGTAGTTGGGATCCTATTGCAGTGTTTAGAACAATTAACAATGATATCCTCCTCCACTGTGCATCCTCTATTCTTCAGATTCATGGGGCGGGATTTTCCAGCCGCGCTTGCCCCAAGATTGGAAAATCCCGGTCCAAGGTCAACGGACCTTTGCATGGTCCTGCCCCACCTGTTATGATTCCCGTGGCAGGCAGGACGGGGAAAATTCTGCCCATGGTCTTTGGTGTCATTCCTCTCCATTTGCATCCAGGAGCAGCTGATTTTTCCATGCCTTGTACCATTACCTCTGGAGTGCCCCAGTGATTTATCAGCTCCTCCTTTTCCTTCTATTCTTCTCCTAACCAACAGCATCTTTAGGCAGGGTGGTAGCTTCCACATGGACCCAGCTTTACCTCACCATCACTTCTCTTGACCCCTTGACTGTGCCTATGCTGACAATCTGCTTGTTTGACAACAATCCTGTATAATTCACAACTCCTTCCAGCCCAACGCCAAGGTTGCCAAAGCCATTGTTTTCGAGCCTTGCCACAAACTCTCACATTCTGCTCCATTGCCACCTAGTCTACTATCCACGCTTCGCACACCAAAACTCTCAGCCTAAACCGCATTATAGCAATTTTGGCATTCTGTTCAATACTGAATTCAGATGATCAGACCCAGATCCTTCACCAAGACAACTTGATTCAAGACAACTTGATTCAAGCTCATATGTATGTAAGAATGGGGACTGAACTAACTAATTTAGGAGGACAATAACTGTCTGATGAACTAAGATAACGATGAACTTGACATGGTCATGTTGACTTAACACATTCATCATTTGCTACTGATAAAATAATTACAGGGTCGGAACATGCTGAGACAGCAACATGCCACCTCAAGGTGAATGAGTAATTATGCAAGTAATGTGTGAAATGCCAAAGGGAAAGGAAGGGCACAGAATGCTAAAAAATTATGACAATTCTCGAGGACAGTCAGACTAAGAAGGCCAAGCCTGATCCCCTTAGGAATGTGGGAAAGCCAGGTTGTATCAGTTCTTAGTATATAACTGTAACTGTTGTAATGCAATTGATGTCTATCAATTGCTTATCGGCCTTTTGGCTAAGATCAAGCATGGGATCATTCATGAGCACAGCAAGTAGTCTTTCAGGTTAAAGTCCAACAAGTTTATTTGGTCGCACAATAACCAGATTAAAGTCCAACAGGTTTATTTGGTAGCACAAGCTTTCAGAGTGTCGCTCCTTCTTCTGTTGTGAGACTTCTTACTGTGCTTACCCCAGTCCAATGCCGGCATCTCTACATCATCATTCATGAGATCAGGTGTTATGCCTGTTCTTGTCAGCTTGGATCTAGTGTATCTCCTTTGTGAGGAATTGTGAAATTGGATTCGATTTGAATTTGAACTTGTTTTGGAGCAAGCAAGGAGATGGGTTAAGGGATTGCCCTATCCACTCTGCGCTTTAACAAAATGGAATAAAATTTTAAAATGGTGTCTGTTCAACAATGCATTCAAACCTGAACTGTGAGGAAACATTTATCTAACACTTACAACTTCTTTCTGGCATCCCATCTTTCATCCTTCATAATTTCCGAAACTCAAATTCTGTCCCACTGTAGGGCCCTTTCAACCTTTATCCCAATCCTGACTGATTGACCCTAACTCTGCAATGCATTCAATTCAAAATCCTTATTCTAGTTTTGAATCTCTCCTTGCCTCATCTTCCATGCAATCTGCTCCAGGCCTTTGTTCCTCTGCTTCTGCTTCCATACATTATCCCTCCACGAGACACATCATGGTCCACACGGCCTTCATATGTCTCAGTCCTACTCTTCGGAATTCATTCTCTAAGCCTTCCAGTTTCCTCAAAAGCCATCAGTTTCATTTGGTCGCTCCTCAATTTCTCTTGGTTCCTGATTTAACATCCATTTGAATTATGTCTTTATTTTTTTTGTTAAAAATGCAACATGAAATGCAAGCTATTGTAAATAAATAAAACAGATCCTTGTAACATGATCTAAGTTGGCAGCTTGTTATGGTATAAATTTCATGCTGAATTTACATTTGTAGTAAAATAAACTTGATGACAATTACACTACCCTTCAAGGCAGCACTATGCCAACAATACTAAGCTATGGTGCAGTGCCTTGACAACTGCAATATCCAATAAAGCAGCCCCATGACAGCTTTACTAATCTATAATGCAAGTCCATGGCAACTGCAGTGCAGTGTCATAGTAACAACATTATCTTACGGTGCAGTGCCATGAAAATAACAAAGCTACAGTGCAGCACCATAGCAACTACACATATATATAATGCAGCACCATAGCAACTACACATATATATAATGCAGCACCATAGCAACTACACACAGATATAGAGCAGCGCCATAGCAATTACATACAGATATAGAGCAGCACCACAGTAACTACACACAGAGATATAGTGCAGCACCACAATGACCACAGACACTCCAGTACAGCACCATAACGACCACACACAAATATACTGCAGCGCCATAGCAACTGCACACAGATATAATGCAGAACCATAATGACCACACACACTCTGGTGCAACACCATAGCAACGACACACAGATATAGTGCAACACCATAGCAACTACACACAAATAGAGTGTAGCACCATAGCAACTACATACAGATATAGTGCAGAACCATAATGACCACACACACTCCAGTGCAGCACCATAATGACCACACACACTCCAGTGCAGCGCCATAATGACCACACACACTCCAGTGCAGCGCCATAATGACCACACACACTCCAGTGCAGCACCAAAATGACCACACACAGATATAGTGCAGAGCCATAATGACCACACACACTCCAGTGCAGCACCAAAATGACCACACACAGATATAGTGCAGTGCCATAATGACCACACACAGATATAGAACAGCACCATAAAAACTACACAAAAATATAGTGCAGCACCATAATGACCACACACAGATATAGTGCACACTGATATAGTGCAGCACCATAACAGCTACACACAGATATAGTGCAGCGCCATAGCAACTAATTTAAGCCATAGTTTAGCACCACGAGAACTACACTAACCAATACCCGCACAATCAAAATTACACTAATTATAGAGTTGCTTCATACATCACAGTGAATTTCCGAGTTAGTTGTATTTACCTGCCCTGTAAGCTCTGTTGCAGTCTGTGTTAGTGACCTGAACAGACTGTAATGTTGCTCTCACATTTTAAAAAGAGGGAAACTTGCCTGCAATTGGAAAGCCCTACACAATGCTTGACTATCTTGACCTTGCTTTAATTTTAAACAGAGGGCAATACTTTAACAAATGTTGCTCTGGGGCAGATAAAAAAAAGTAATTGGCACAGGTTCTGTATCCTATGCTTCCTCCTGGGAACAGGTCTGAAGTTTGACCTGTTTGCTCGGGAAGGTTATGTTCTGGCTGCAGGGCGACCCGCACCTGGTGCAGCTTTGGTTCGTTTGTGAGCTACATTTATTCGTGGATATGGGAACATAACCTTTCATTTGCTGGTGGATTTGGGAGCCCACGAACACCCGCTGGTGTTTGTATCATCGGAATTTCATTGCAGACAATTCTGTTGGCTGGACAATGTTTACAGAAGCTGGAAGGTGTTTGCTGAGATGCTAGCTTGAGACTTTGAGTTAGTCCTTTATATTTAAACTTAGAGACGCAATATTTCATTGTGTACTGCTTTCAGTCTCCACATTACCGATATTGAACATTATTTCAAAAGAACCAAGAGGAATTGCACATTTCTTATAGAATATAAACCTTGTACATCTGCAGTCAGAACTACAGTATCGTTCCTGTGTGGTGCATTTTTCTTCACTTAGCTTCAGAATTATTTTATGTCATGCAACGGCATTTGAAGTCATTTTTCTTTGTGTTTTGCTAGTCAATAATGCATCATATTCAGTAATTTATTATTCCAGTAGTGAGTTAAGGTGTTCCTTTCTTTTCCTCCAACTTGTTATACATGCCTGAGAAATAACTCAGAGATTCTGTAGTTAGAAGCAATGTTGCACTAATGTCTGAAAACAGCTCGAGTACTGGCCCAGGACTGAAGTAAAAAGCTAAAAGGACATTTTTACTCCTCATGCCATTCTTCAACATATGCCGTATCATTTTCCTTCCTCCCCACACATGGCTTCACTCAGTGGTTTCCAAACTTTTATGAAAATATTGTCTGGGTCCTCAATAATAAAATCTCTGATGACATCGGATCCCTTCAGGGACCTGTTGGGGTCAGTGAACCCTCGTTTCAAAAACCTACACTTAAGGTTTAGCAACAATTTTCTCTTTCTTAAATGTTGCTTTTGCTTTGCAAGTGTGCACTTTGAGAGTTTTTATAATAACTTGGAATTATTTGTCCAACTGTACAGCTGAAATGCAAATTCTGACACCTGGAGGATGTCTATTGAAAACCAGCAGCATGCAGAGGATTAAACTAGCTGTTTTCCACTTTTCTGAGAGAAAGGGAGCACAATCCTACATACTGTGTGACTTAAATTAGTGCTTTTTAATCCTCTGGATAAAAGTGTTGTTGGACTCTAGGGAACTGTGCCTGAGGTTTAGCACGCAATCCAATGGAATTTTATTAAAAGCGAATAACATTGCTTTTATGGTGCTTCAATTTTTTATTTGAGGTTTAAAAAAATAAAAGTGTGCGAATACCTCAAATGAGATAATAAAACAATGGCCACAATGTTACGGCCTTTCACGCTGGCGGGATTTTCCCATCTCGTTGCAGTGAACAGAGATTTGGCTGGACGCCAAATTCACCAACTTCGCTGCAGCAGGAACGTGGCGTGAACGGCCGGCAAGATCATACCCAATGGGCGGGATTTTACAGCCTTGTTCGTTACGAAACCGTAAAATCCCGCCCGACCTCTCCATCGTCCACCCCTCACCCGCTCTTTTCCCGTGGCAGGTGGGGCGGTAAAGTTCCGGCCAATATGTTTTTACAAACATACATGTGAAGATATGAGCATACAAATTAGGAACAGGGACAGGCTGTATGGCTCCTCGAACCTGCTCCACCATTCAATAAGATCATGGCTGATCTGATTGTGGCCTCAATGTAATATTCTGCCTATCTCGACACCCTTTGATTCCCTTGTTAGTCAAGGATCTATTTACTGCTGCCTCAAAAATAATCAACGACCCTGCCTCTACTTTTCTCTGGGGAAGAGAGTTCCACAGACTCAACTCTCAGAGAAACAGATCTCTCCTCATCTACTTCAAAAATGGGAAACCTTTTATTTTTAAACTGTGACCCCTAGTTTTGATCTCTCTGTCAAGGGAAAACATCCTCTCAGCATCCACTCTGTCAAGTCCCCTCAGAATCTTATGTGTTTCAATAAAGTCACCTCTCATTCTTCTAAACTTTCATGAGTAGAGGCCCAACCTGTCCAACCTTTCCTCAGGAGACAGCATCCTCATCCCGGGAATCAGTCGAGTGAACCTTCTCTAAAAGGTCTCTAATGCAATTATGTTCTTTCTTAAATAAGGAGACCAAAACTGTCCACAGTATTCCAGATGTGGTCACATCAGTGCCCTGTATAACTGTAGCAAAACAACCCTACTTTTATATTCCATTCCCCTTGCAATAAATGGCAACATTTCATTTACAGTACCTTGCTGTACCTCATATCAACTTTTTGTGATTCATGTCCCAACCATATCCTATTTCTATTCTTCATGCCAAAGTGGACGAGTTCACATTTTCACACATAATATTCCATTTGCCAAATTTTTCCCTTCTCAATTAACCTATCTATATCCCTTTGGAGTTTCTTATGTCCACTTCACAACTTACTTTCCTATCTTTCTTTGTGACATCAGCAAATTTAGCAACTATACAGTTGGTCCCTTTATCCAATTCATCGATATACATTGTACATTTTTGAGGCCCCAGCACTGACCCCTGTGACACTCCACTCATCTCTTGCCAACCAAAAATGACCATTTATTCTTACTCTTTGCTAACCAATGAGTTCAAAGATTGTGTAGTAACGAAAGATGCAGCACCTTGGCAGAAACCTTTAGAAATTCAAGTACATCACACCCACAGGTTTTCCTTTATCAACATTGCATGTTATTCCCTCAAAGAACTCTAATAAATTAGTCAAACATAATTTCCCTTTCACAAAACTATGTTGACTCTGCCTGATTGCACTGAGATTTTCTAAATGCCCAGTGATAACCTCCTTGTGATTGATGTTAAGCTAACTGACCTGTAGTTTCCTGTTTTCTGATTCCCTCCTTTCTTAAATAGGGAAGATAGATTGACTATTTACGAAGAATCCAATGAATTTTGGAAAATCAAAACCAGCGCTTCTCCTATTTCAGCAGCCACTTTTTAAAGACTCCAGGATGAAGTCCATCAGGACCTAAGGACTTGTCAGCTTTTAGTTCCAATAATTTTCTCAGTTTCATTTCCCTGGTGATCGTAACTGTTTGAAGTTCCTCCCTCCCTTTCAATTCTTGAATCACTATTATTTCTAGGAAGACCAGCACTCACTTTACTTACTCTTTTCTTTTTTAAATACCTGCAGAAACTCCTACTGTCTGCTTTGATATTTCTAGCTAGCTTTCTCTCATTTCTCCTTCCTAATTATTCTTTCAGTCATCTCTGCTTTTTCTAAAATTCTGCCAATCTTCTAACCTGCCACTGATTTTTGCTTTTTCTTTCAATGCTACCTTTAAGTTCTTTATTTAGCTACAGATAGTGTGCCCTTCCCCTACTGTCTTCTTTCTCACTGGAATGTATCTTTGCTGCGCATCCTAAAATACTTCCTTAATTGTCTGCTACCGCATCTCTACTGACCTATCCTTAACCTAATTTTCCAGTTCACTTTAGCCAGCTCTGTCTTCAACCCTCATTGTTGCCCTTATTGCAGTCTTCTCTTTCTCAAACTGAATGCAAAATCCAATTATATTATGATCACTGCTAACTAGGGGTGCCTTTACTATTAGATCATTAATTAATCCTGTCTCGTTGCATCTCACCAGATCTAGCTGGCTATAGCATATGCTGTCCCAAAAATACTGCTATGAACTCATTTTCCAGGGTACCTTTGCCAATCTGATTTGCCCACATTTGTCTCCATATAAATTAAAAAACCCCTGATTATCATCATACTATTCTCTTAAACCCTAATTATCTCTTTCTGTCCTTCCACACTGTTTCACACGGTTTATAGGGCCCCTATTGTTAGGGGTCCTATAAACTGCTCTCAGAAATGATTTCCCATCTTAATTTTTTTCTTATCTCTACCCAAACGGATTCTACATTCAGATCTTTAGAACCAAAGTCCTCCATCTCTAATGTACTAATGATATCCTTATTTAACAGGGCTTCCTGTGCTTCTCAAATGTCATGTGTCTTGAATATTCAGATCCCAGCCTTTGACATTTTTGGAGTCAAGGCTTTAGAGTCTACATATATACTTCTATTTGGGCTGCCAATTCCTTCATCTTATCACGAATGCTATGGTGCGTTTAGATACAGAGCCTTTACTTTTGTCCTTTGGCAGCCTCTGGCTTTTTCTGTTGCCTGACTCTGAGGTTTATATGCTCTGTCCCTTCCTGCCATGCTCCGATTATCATTTCCATTATTGGTACCTTGTTCCCAAATTAATCACATCCAGGGAGGTGCGGAAGCTAGAGGTCACTCTGCTGCTGATTCTGTTCCAACCGCCCAGATGAGGTGACGGTTTCAATTTCTGTCAGGTCTCAAAGACTGGGCATTATTAGATGGCCACTTCACACCTTGTCCAACTAAATGTTAAGCAGATTGTACACTTTAATTGCATGCCTCTTGAGTTCTTGCCTTGGCTGTGTGCATACTTATTAGAGGAACTCTGATATAATTTACTACAGAAATTGTTATACATAAGCTACTGGAAATGGCTGGAAAGATTTTGTATTTATGCATTTTTCAAATCCTGATAACTACATTTTCACTTACATTTATGTTTTCTATATATTATTTCATTCGTAAATAAACCTGACCAAGTGGGTTTGGCCTGTATATATTGGTCTGACGCTGTTATTTTCAGTCTTTTGGAAGCGACGAGATTATGAACACACATCTTATGCGTTCTCTAGAGTAATATACTGCAATTAGAAATTAATTGTCGAACTGTAGCCTGTGAATCTATCATGGGGCAGAGTTTCTGCTTGTTTGCACCAGTAATATCAGCACAATTTAGTCACACCCCTCAGTCGACATTGTGAGACTGCTAAGGGAAGTGTCTTCAAATTTTATTTAACGTTTAAAATGCATAGCCAAAAATAGGCATGTATGCAAAGTATTTTCATATCAATATGCAATTTACTAAAATGATTAGCATACACCAATGTAAATAGCTGGTGGTTCAACACTGTTTTTCCTCAAGTCATTTTCAGTGATTTTAAATGAGGATTGGACACTCTGATTAAAACGTTTATTTCTTGTGAAAAAAAATAATTTTCAGCACAATTCAAGAAAGTTTTAATTTGTTACCATTCTTAAACATATCAATGAGTACAAAAAGAATTGGGTGGAATTTTCCCAAATAATGGCTAAGGTAATAATTTTCTGTCTGTTCATGCCTCGCCGTCGCTGCAGGCAAGATTCGAAAATTTGGTGCTCAGCCAAATCTCTGTTCACTGCAGCGGAACCAGAGAATCTCGTCAGTGTGAACGGTCAGAACATTCCAGCGTAAGTGGCATAAGGGTGTGAAAACCGGAGTGATCCATGCCAGTCTGTCTGGCGCAGACCAGATTGCAAATCATCCCACACTTAGGGCCTGATTTCACCATTTTGAGTCTTCGTGTCGAATCTGGGCGCCAAATAGATCCGAACCTGGAATCCTCTTTCCAGCGCGCCCATACGGGTTTTGCCGGCTCCAGTCCGAACTGCGCAGTGGGCGGGACTTAGCGCTGCCGGACTGATCGGAGCCCTGAACTGCGCATGCGCAGTTCAAAAAAAGATCTGAAGCAGCGCTCCCGGGCGGGGAGAAAAAAGCAGAGAGAGCAACTCTCTGACACAGATCATCTGGGGGGGGGGGGGGGGGGGAGAGGAGGAGAGGGGGCGTGACGGATCATCCTCTGGGGGTGGGGGGGAGGGGGGAGGATGGGGGGATGTATGACAGTGTGTGACGAGAGACTGTGTTATTTTTCTTGACGAAGAGCTTCAATTAATACTTCTAACTTCTCTTGAATCTCACGAACCCTTTTGAGGTCCTCTGCTAGTTGAACTCGCCTTCCTGTCAACAGTTGAATTTTTTAAGCATTGTCATCAGCAAAACCCTCCAACACTTCTTTCACATTCTTTTCGAGGCGTCGCACTTCAGTATTTGTTAGCTGTTGTCGGAGTGTGTTTGCTGTAATAGCTAGCATTCACTGAATGTGCCAGAACAGGATAACGTTATTGCATTCAAGCTCAGAATCTACAAAATGCCTTTGGTAATAGTGGAAACCTCTTCTGCAAAGATTACAATGGTTCAGCGATTCCATTAGGAAGTGTTTTCGGTAAACTTGGTGCCAAGTATCTTTAATCAGAATGGTGTCCACATCTACATTTTTGGCCTCCAGGTTTTTACGAACTGTTGTAACTTCATTGTTAGCAAGATAAGCTGTATGTTCCTCAGTGATTTTTAGCAGCCGTTCCAGTTTGGTTTTGGTTTCAAAGAACAAAGAACAATACAGCACAGGAACAGGCCCTTCGGCCCTCCAAGCCCGTGCCGCTCCCTGGTCCAAACCAGCTGTTTTATTTCGAACATGCTGTTCTCGAGACCGTGATTTCCAGTAGAACCACCTTTCTTGCCAATCTGGCCCCGCCATATCACGAATTACAGATTCAGTATCTCGAAGACGGGTTTGCAAGGTTTCTTCGAGGAAATGGAAAGCTGCATCCCACTGCTGTTTGTCAGATATGGAACGATCTTCTAAAGCATTGTGCTGGATGACTCGCAGACTGTCTTCAGCCTGCTCATCCCATTTGTGACATTTTATACTTTCATCTTTAACAGCATGTTTTAGTTTGTCAAAGATATCATCATGGTCCTTCCCTTTGTGCTCTGACATAAATCGAGCAAATTCATCCTCCAAGGTTCCCCAAGCAACCTCTACTGCTTTGTGAGGCAACTGTTTGTCAGTCCACTGCTTGAGCTTGATGCCCACTGTGGTATTGAATGTGCCTGAATTCACAAACTGGGCAGCAGGAAGGTAAATATTCTCTATCACATGTGTAGAGACTCTTTCCCACAGTTTCCTTTGTAGAAAACCTTCCCAGTGTTTTGGAGTAACCTGACCTAAGCTGGTCACTTCATCCAGAATTCCATTCTTCGCCTTCTTGTATAGTTCATTCCTGTCGAGTTCCCTCAGCCGAGGATAGTTGTACTTCCATTCAGTTTCAAGGTTGAAGCGAGTAGCTTTAAATGCATCAGCCAGTTGTTCCACAGACTCGCGCACCATCTTCCAGAAACAGTCTGAAACTGCTCGGCTCAAGTTCTTAGTTGTCACTTGATGTGCTTTCAGCATCCCTGTCTTCAACAATTTTGAATTCTGAAAGAACTCTCCTTCATAATCCTTTATGGAATCGATACCTTCATTGGTGTTGCCTCTACCGATAACAACTGCAAAGTAACCCAAAGCCTTCATTGGAAACAACTTGCCTTCCACAATCTGTTGAATCCGACTTGGACTGGCTAGGTTTTTCTCAGCAAGATCCACTTTGGTCAACACAAAGATGGTCCTTCTGTCTTGTGGGTCCATCTGGCTCACCAAGTCAGTTACAGTACTGCGTTCAGCATCTACTGCACCATCTTGGATACAAAGGATCATGGCATTAGGGTTCTGCATGTAAGCCTTGCTTATGCTAAAAATTATATCCTTGGTGTCAGCAGCCATTCCTGGTGTTACAGTACTGATAGCACCAGGAAGATCGACCAGTACCATTCATTATCCTTTGCCTCCCAGGGGTGTCCGATCCTGGGGGTGGGGGTGGGGGGGTGTCTGCCAGGGAGGCCTGCCTCTCAGGGGAGTCTGTTCCGGGGGGGTAGTCTGCCGGGGTAGTTAGCGGGGGGGGGGGGGAGGGTACACGAAGGATGGTTGAGGAGGATGGGCTTCGGAGGTTCCCCTGCAGGATAGAAATCCACTTTGGACTTTTATTCTGCAGGTCGCTTACAACGCGGATCCGGAACGGGCGAGAAGACAGTAAAGTGGGATTTGGCGGTAGGGTTGGGCACGCGGTTCATTAAGTCGATTTAAATGCATGCTAATGCATTTAAATCGTTGGGCCGCCCGATTCGGGTGCGGGCCGGACCCACGCCCGAATCGGGTGTCGGTAAAGCCGCGATATGCTCGGAATCGGGTGCAGATCGTGGTATAGGCCCGACGCCCAACTTTACCACGATTTCGCGCCCGTTTTTTGGTAATATCGGGCCCTTAGTCATATTTTGGGAGAGTGGTGAATTGTGTGCCGGTTCAGGGAGGGGCAGAGCCTAAACACGCCGGTGAACCCAGCTGAAAAGTGATCAGGTGCCATTTTGAAAGAGTGCCCGATTTTACAATGCACATGGAGACACTTGCTCTCCCTCCCCCCATGAACATCGGCACCCTCCCCCATTGGTAGCAAATTTCCCCACCCCTCGCCGACATGGATCGCCAACATCGGGGCATTGGGGGCCTCCCAATGGGTCCCCCTTCATGATCCTTGACATGCCCCCACTTCATAGCCTCCTCTTTGAGGCCCACCTGTCATGCCCCACCCCTCATGACCCCACTCAAGCCCCACCCCCACAAGCCCCACCCCCTTGGTACTGCCCCTGACACACTGGCAGTGTCCATCTGGCAGCGCTCAACTGGCACTGCCGATCTGCTAGGTTGGCACTGCCAGGTTGCCACTACCAGATGGGCATTGATCAGACATGTTCCAGTCCACCCAGGGGCTTCAATGGCCTCTGGGCCCCCTGATGTGACCATCCGCTAATGGAGACCAGTGATTCTTGCTGGCTTCTCGCTGCATCCAAGGGTCAGATGATCCCAGGAGGTGAGGGAATCTGGCGTCAAAGGAGCCAAGCATATTTAACTGCTACTTTAAATATTTTGATCAGCCTGGTGCTCTTTCTGGGCGAAATCCGGTTTGCACCAGCAGAAAGGGACCGGGTCGATTGCAAACCATTTGGCGGCAGGCACAAAACCCGTTTTTAGGCCCGCACACAATTTCCTGGGATTGTTGCAATCTGTGCCAGGCGCGGTCAGGCCAGGAATTCGCGGCCATCGTGTTCCATTGTATAGCCGATCAAGCTGGTTTATGGGAGATTTTACAATTATGATTTTGAAAATGATTTTTACAGGAAACTTGAAATGCAACACAACCAGCAACATTTTGAGCCCCTTCTGGGCGCAATTACCCTGTTATGCTCAAAGCAGAAACGACCACAGTGTGTATAATGCTGGCAACTTCAGTTTATAGGAGAAATAAGTTGCAAATGAAAGCTAACGAACAAAAGGCAAACGTATTGTGGAATATGAGCTTAAAATGTAACATCACAAGCACTATAACAGGATACTTTCTTCTTGCTGAAAGTTCCACTGTTGTGTCTACGGTAAGTGAATTTTTGGAAGAGAAATTTTAGGGCAAGAAA
Organism: Mustelus asterias; assembly: GCF_964213995.1. Lineage (NCBI taxonomy): Eukaryota > Metazoa > Chordata > Chondrichthyes > Carcharhiniformes > Triakidae > Mustelus > Mustelus asterias. The sequence goes on along the minus strand of NC_135810.1, from coordinate 71,789,546 downwards.
TTCAACACTTGGCCACTTATTTTCTGAGCTTAAAATTGACATTAGATCTCTCAATTTTATAGTGCAATATGCTGCGCATCAACTGTGCTGAAATTACATAAATCCCACATTGGCTGGAGCAACTCTTACTTGTCCAGAGCATCCATCTAAAACAGATTCCTCACGTCTATAAATCAGAGCCCTGAGACATTGTTGGAACCTGATAGCCCATACAAATAAACAGGACTTGCAATGATTGCTTTCCCAACTGGCCTTTCCTTAGTTGTGCCAGGTGTTGAATAGCCTAACCAGCAATCTTTAAAGAGACAGCTGCAGGTCGTTCAATGAAAGTCCCGGCCCCAGACTTTTTCAGCCCAGGTTGACTTTGTGTTTGTGTGCTCGTTAAGTTTCTTGACGTTTATTTAAATTGGTTGATGATGGCAAATTAGGCGCAAGACAAACTGTATCAGAGACGGAGAAAGGTAAATCAGCAGCAGGGCAGCTGGATGGTTGATGCAATGAGGTGAAAAGCTTATGAAAAAAAAGTCAGAGGAAGTACACATTTAACAGAGTAAAGAAACAAAGCGATATATAGATCTGTAAGAAGCTTGTTTGAGAAAAGGGCACTGAAAGACAAATGAGATCTCTGGTTCCATATATCATGGCACTGAATGGAAGAGCAAGGAATTGATATTGAATTTGTTTAAGTCAGTGGCTAGGACACATAAGAATATTGTGTAATGTTCGAGGAAGCTCTTCAGAAGACAGACTTCTGAATGCTGGGATGACTACAGCAAAAATTCACTCGAATGATAAGGTTTTATTGTGAATAATGTTGCGAAACATTGGCCATTTTTCTCACCAGAACAAAGAAGGTTAATGAGGGAACATTTAGAGGGAAGCAAAACTTAAGGGTTAGAAGAGACAGAACAGTGAAAGATTGTTTCCACGTGTCAGCAGATTAGTATCAAGGGGTACAGGCTCCCAATTTTCCGGGGAGATTTCAAGAATAATTTACTAGAATTTCTCTCACACAGGAAGGTTACTAGGCAGAGACTATAACATCATTAATGAAAATCAGATTATTTTTTGAAAAGGAATACAAGCAGCTATTAAGGGTAAGACAATTGCCTGAAACATGCCATGTGGGATTGGGACCTGGAAAGGAACAGGTGGCTGACCCAGAATTGAAAATCCTGGTCAGAAAAAATATTAAAGTAACTGAGACTGTCTATAAGAAAATGTGAGGAAAATTTGCTGATCTCCTGCTGTAACTCCAGAAGCAAAAGCACAAACAGTCATTTATAATCATTGTGCAAGCGTGGGTGTGAGTGAGGTGTGGTCATCCCAAAAGAGGACCCCTGTGAAACTCTCAGGCATGTATCTAATATGTGAACCCTCTTCCAATGGATAAAGTAAACATGTTCCCAGCTGACCCAACTTTCCAGAATTGTTACTGTCTACAGTCAAATAGGCATTACTATCTGTGACCGGAGCTCTCAACACCGGATAAAGTATGTGCTTCTTTAGTCACAGACCATGTAATCCAAGGGATCAATTCATGTTGAAAACATAAATTTCACTTAAAAACAAATTGCTCCCATCTCGTGACCTTTATTTTCATATACGACTATCACTACCATCGAGAATGTTGGAACAGCATTGACAGACTTGCATTGGTTATTAACATTTGAGTTTGCAATACCGAGACCATCAATATCCAAGTCCCCTATTCTGTGTTGAGTTTTGATGGATTGATGGACTTAATTTTGACCCCTTCAAGTACTAGGTTTGGGGATGAATGGGGTAGTGTCCGATTCCTGTCAGTTTAGAGATGGTTAACTCTTTCTATACCTTTGTTGCTTTCAACAGTAACTGGAGATGATCTCTATCACTGTACAGAGGCATGGATCCATCCTCCCACGCAATTAAAGCACGGGTGAAGGAAAGAAAAGAAGGGAGAATGAATCATAGAACATACAGCGCAGAAAAGATCCTTCGGCCCATCAAATCTGCACTGATACGTGAGAAACACCTGACCTCCCACTTAATCCCATTTACCAGCACTTGGTCCATAGCCTTGAATGTTATAATAAAAGCAAATTACTGCAGATGCTGGAATCTGAAACAAAAACAGAAAATGCTGGAAAATCTCAGCAGGTCTGGTAGCATCTGTGGGGAGAGAATAGAGCCAACGTTTCGAGTCTAGATAACTCTTCGTCAGAGCTCTGACAATGGGTCATCTAGATTCGAAACGTTGGCTCTATTCTCTCCCCACAGATGCTATCAGACCTGCTGAGATTTTCCAGCATTTTCTGTTTTTGCCTTGAACGTTATGATGTGCCAGGTGCTCATCCAGATACTTTTTAAAGGATATGAGGCAACCCGCCTCTACCAACCTCCCAGGCAGCACATTCCAGACCGTCACCACCCTCTGTGTAATGAAAATTTTCCTCACATCCTCCTAAACTTCCTGCCCCTCACCTTGAATGTATGTCCCCTTGCGACTGACCCTTCAACTCAGGGGAACAGCTGCTCCTTATCCACTGTGTCCATGTCCCTCATAATCTTGAACACCTCAATCAGGTCGCCCCCTCAGACTTCTCTGCTCCAACGAAAACAACCCAAGCCGACCCAACCTCTCTTTATAACTTAAATGTTCCATCCCAGGCAGCATTCTGGTGAATGTCCTCTGCACCCCCTCCAGTGCAATCACACCCTTCCTCTATAATGTGGTGATCAGAACTGCACACACTACTCTAGCTGTGCCCTCACCAAAGTTCAAGACAACTCCAACATGACTTCCCTGCTTTTGTAACCTGTGCCTAGATTGATAAAGGCAAGTGCCCCACATGCTTTTTTCACTATCCTACTATAGCATGTCTTTCCGCCTTCAGAGATCTGTGGACAAACACAAAGCAGCCATATGTCATTACCCTCCAACTCCTGTAACTGAGCCAATCAAAAGCCACTCAATGAATTGTGACAATATTCAAAGCAACTTCAGCTTTATTCTGTGAGCAGTCACCAGAGTTCTGCACATCAAGGAAAGCATCAGACATGATTTAATCTTCATTTAGAAAAACATTACGAATTACTGCATGAAAACATTTAACATAGAAATATTATAGTGCAGTTCAAAGAATTTAAATTATAAAGGCTCCATCTAATCTTAAATCACCGGAATTACTTTTTAAAATGGAATTATAAGCTATGTGGTTCATCAAGGAACCAATGAGCCTTTGGGAACAGCGTTCTATAAAACAGTGAGAGAGGGAGAGCGGTCGGGGGAGGGGGGGGGGGTGCGCGCGGGAGAGCGGTTGGAGGTGGTGGTGCTTACTTGCTTAGTTAGTCAGCACAGAACTGTTAGCTTTAAGTTTATTCTGGCCAGCTGCTGCATCTCGAATGCTTGACAGTTAGTCTCCTGAGATCTGGCCTGTAAGCCTTCCAAGCAACTACAAGCCCTAAAAGCCCCAGTTGCAACCTGACACTCCTCACAAGCAGTTTAATCTGATCAGCCTCACCTTAATTAATTGTCTTACTGTGTAAATGGAAACAGCTGGGACTCCCATGATAACCAGGTATGATGCATGATCAAAAGACAGGCATGTGTGTAACAACATATCTTAAAGGTAGGCTTTGGAAGTGCAAGAACGTTGTAATTGTGTTTAAATCTCAAATTTGTACAGGTATTTCATTCAAAAGGATTAATGTCTTTTTTATAGTGTACTGCATGATTTCTCACTGGCTAGAAATTAATTGCAGATGATCATAAAATAAGCTTGCAATGATTACATTAATTACTAATTTTGCCATATGTATCCTATGTGCATTACACGGAATGTCTTGTCAGTTGAGGTCTTCCATTATACCCACTATCAGAAAGAAACACATTGAAAACAGAATAAGATTATCCCAGCTCACTGCAAAGTGTATATTATAAAAATAGCAGATACATGGCGTGATTTTGATAATCTCATAACTGGGTTCATGTGGTAGCTATCATGCACACAAACATTGTTATGATTTATGACATTATCTGATCCATTCAATGAGATACTGCCTTCTGATCACTGCAGGGTATCAATTACTCTTAATATTAATTATTTGAGGAAACTTGAGGCAACATTTGAATTGATAAATGGGACAGCTGGTCCATTTTAACAGCGATTTTTTTTTCTCAGTCTTACCTAAAGGGTTCTGCAGTTATCCAGAGCAATCTCAGTAGATTCAATTAAGAATACGTGAAATCTGATACATTTTGTACTTTGTCCAACTGACCCACAAAACTCTTTAATAACTGTGAATAATCGTGGTGCTGCTGCAATGGTAAGAAATTGAGCTCAACATTGTAATGTCGCCCAAAGGCAACAGGTCCTTCAGCAAAGCGAACGGTTCTACTGAAAACAAAGGTGGGGAAGTCATCACCAACGGCAATAAACAGTTGGAAAGATGGATAAAAAACATTCCTGAGTTGTAGGAGAGCACTGTCACTGAGGAAGCTCTGGACACCATCTGTCATGGCCGAACTGGATATCAAATCCAGTGCTGGGACTTAGCAAATCTACTGAGCCACTTGCCTTGGGCAAAGCTGCTCGTGCTGTTGCCTGAACTCATCTAATACTCCTGCAGTAACTGCACATCTTTCCTGTCTCTGCTGGAGGGAGAGGGCACTGCCTCAGGATGTGTGCGATGCAAAGATTGTAACCCTGCACAAGAATAATGGCGATCATAGTGATTGTAGGATGATTGCAGTGATTGCAACAACCGTCGAGGTATTTCCCTGCTGAGCTGAGCATGAAAAATGTGTTTGCTTGTGTTGCCTTTGTCAGCCTGCAGACCCTGCTGAACCCATCTATCCCAAACTCCAGGGTGGCTTCAGAACTGGAAGACCAACGATTGACATGATCTTCTCACCCTGGCCGATGCAAGTGAAATGCCAGAGCTTAGGGCCTAGTTAAACTGAGGGTGTGACCACCAATGGTGAAATGATTAAAATTGGAGATGATCAACAGACCAGAAGTAGAAGAGGGTGGCTATCGTGGAGGATTGTGGAGCTGGAGGAGATTGCAAAGGGAGAGAGAAAGGCCAGAGAGGGAATATTAGCTCTCATATTCAAAAACTAAGTACCCTTTCAGCAATGTGACCTTTTTTAATTCATGCGTGGGACATGGGCGTTGCTGGCTGGCCAGCAACTATTGCCCATCTCTAGTTGCCCTTGGAGGGCAGTGGGGAGTCAACCACATTGCTGTGGCACTGGAGTCACATGTAGGCCAGACCAGGTAAGGACACTAGATTTCCTTCGCTAAAGGATATGAGTGACCAGATGAGTTTTTCTGACAATTGACAATGGTTTCATGGTCATCAGTAGATTCTTAATTCCAGATTTTTTTTACTTAATTGAATTCAAATTCCACCATCTACTGTGGCAGGATTCGAACCCGGGTCCCCAGAACATTAGCTGAGTTTTTGGATTAATAGTCTAGCAATAGTACCACGAGGCCAACGCCTCCCCATTATTAATACAATGTCAATACACCTCTCTAGCCTAGGGAGCCCAAGCTGGCACTGCCAAGGTGCCAATGCCCAGGAGGCACCCCCCCCCCACCCCTCTGACCATCTGGGAGGCCATCAATTGCCCCCCTTCACTTCATTGGGGTCAGGCTGCCAGCTGTCCGCAAGTGGGGAGCTATAGTAATCCCTGCTGGAGTGAAATACCCGTGGCGGGGTTTGGGGGGGGGGGGGGGGGGGGGGGGGGCGGGTGGGTGGTGGATAGCGGGTCTAGAGACTTCAGTCCCGGGTCTGCTAATTACATTTAAAGGACATGGAGATGCGCAATTAAGGAATTTATTCAGTTCTGTGCCAGAAATCCGGCACTGGGAGACATGCGGAGGTGTGGCCGCCCAGCGGGGAGCCCGCGAAACAGACCCCGCTAGGGTCTCCTGGCCCACTGCACTAAAAAAGCAGTGCAGTGGGATGGGAAAATCGCCCCCACATGTTTACTGAAGTGATGGCACACTGACAAAAAAAATATATTTCCACATTATTGTGCATCCTCGGGTTGACTTATTATTTATCACTTGTTCTGTTTTTCATCTAAGGTGCCAAATTCTAGATATTAATTTTCATGAATTATAAGGCAAGACACTTATCTTCAACTGGCTCCTCACTTTGCAAATGAGTTTGAGCTATCCAGTGCTGAGTTACTGTGTGTATGCTTTTCTGGGTGATGATTTTACTGTTTGTTTTGCTGACATGTGTAAAATGAAAATTGAACATCATGGAGCCCTGTTCTTACAACATGTTTGTCTCTCCAATACTGTAGTATTTGTTGTTAAGGTCAGTCAGCAACAACAAGAAAAGACTCAGAGCTGCTTAATATTCAGCCCCTTCAAGTTACTACATGTAGCTGTCAACCATACAACACTTTCAGGTCGGGGAGATCAGTCAGGGAACTTCTTGCGTTTGACTATGAATATAAAATGATAGCAATATCAATACAGCTCTTTCCTCAAAGGAAAATAAGCCTTTGGATAAACAAGACTTCATCAACAACAATTATAAAGTCCAGAGAAACTATAAAGTCAATCAATTCCAGCATTAATAGTCCAAACTCTTTTTGCACTCACAGTTCACTCCTTGTTACAATACCAGGCTTCTTAACCGTACTATTACTGGAAGCTTCTTTCCATCAGTAGTTGATATTGCTGGAATGGTTTCACTATTTGTTGATTGCTATTCAGGATTTCCTTTTTGGGTGTGGTCTGCTGTGGTTTGTTTTATTGTGTTATGCCCGGCCACCTTTATTTCTGTTCAGAATGTGCAATCAGATTCTTAGGTCTCTCCACAAAACAATGCCGTGGACTGGATTTACCTGCGCCAGCATCCACCCAGCCACCCCCCGCAGCAGAGTGTTTTCTGGAGGTGGAGATAGCACTGCGGCATTTTGTATGTCTCATCTAACCTGCTTCCGGGGAACCTGCCGCGGAGGGTCACCTTCAACAAGACCGGAACATCCCGCATTCCACTGGCAGGAAGGACCAGAAAATCCAGCCTATTGCAAGGAATTCTCACATCTGGGATGAAGTCCATGGTATGGAAAGGGAGGGTTTCCTGCTGCAGAGGGCCAGGGAAACTATATCTTCCAGCCTCGACTTCATTCATTATTCACCTGAGGATTAAGTGCTATATTCAGTGGCAAAAAAGGCTTGATTGCATGCATCCTGTCATCATATCTGGGTACTATATTTAAACAACACCCAACATCACCACTCACTGTTGAAGAAAGAAGGTGGACCTCTTCGATTACACTAAATCTAGAAGAACCACCTGATAGAGGCTGCCCCCCTCCCGTCCCCTGCCACTGCTCCTTTGTTCCAGCATCAAGGGTTCTTGGTGATCTCCATGCAGAACTCTGAAGGCAGCCCTAGGTATGTCCGGACTTCTGCTTGCCACTTTGTTCCAGACGTGTTCTGGGTCAGCACGTTTTCCTGCTGGTGTTGCAGAGACCCGATCGTGGGGATTGGGAAGATTCTGGTCAGGCCTTCATCTGCACCCTGTTAGGATACAAATCAGTTTAACGCTGGCCACCAGTGGGTTTCCTGATACGCCATGATGGGCACCAGCAGAAGATCCTGAGATCCCATGGGTAATTCATGCTGGCATAAAACCGATTTTTGGGCCTTGCAGTGAATGTATTTTTGTTATTTGGTTTTTCCCCTGGGGTTTCAGAGTAGGGTTTTGATTAGGAGCTGCTAAGCTTAAAGTGAAAAGCAGGCAGTTACTGCTGGGTATTGAAAGAAGCAAGAAGTCTCTCTTTCTCTCTGGATGCTGCTGTTTGGGATCTGTGAGGAGAAATAGGTCTCTCTCCCTTTGTCTCTCTCTCTCCAGAGGTGTTCCGGAGGTTCGAGGGCTGGCAGTGAAAATATCAGCATGTAAACCTGTGTGCTGCTAACTGATTTTGAAGAGGAGTTTAAGTCTATAAGAGGAATATTGCTTGAATTGGAATTAATAGAGATAGGTTAGCAGTTAAGAATTGTACCTTGTCCTTTTAAAATATTTCAATTGGTAAAAGTTAAACTAATTCATTTGTTTATAATTAAACTATAGGATTAAATAAAGTTTGTTTTGATAAAATCTTCCTAGTGTGTCAATAGAATCATACTTGGAATGAAACACCTTATCCTCATCCTAATGCCAAAATAGAAAAAACTATTGGGATCTAGTTGGGCTTCATAAGATACTTTAGTATTTCTGATCCATTCCAAGAGTGATTGCAATTTTGAATAGATTGCACTGCATTGACAGTTGACTCCATACCTTAGCAAGCTGGTGACATAATTGAGTGTGTCAACTCATGTAATTCCCTTTGAAATAAAATGGTGATCCGCCATGCATTTGGAATACCACCTGGAGGAGCAGGTAAAGGGAGTGTACCCATCTCTGGGAGGGTGCCCCCGATTGGCATAGATGAATGCAAATGGCATTCGCACCACCCACCAGCGGGGTGACTGACCCACCATTAACCTGCCATCGGGAGAATTGGAACGTAATTTTACATCTTCGGGTTTCTGACTTTTTGGCTCCTGCGAGATTCATCGCTCCCGCCTTCCATCAAACCCACTGTGGGCGACTTGGGAGAATTCCCCCTTATCCCTAGAGCCCGAATCAGTGGATTTAAAAGGTGACAGATGCAAAAACTTCAACTGCATAAGAACTTAAGAAATAGAAGCAGGAAAAGGCCATTCAGTCCCTCGACCTTGCTTTGCCATTCAAGTCTGACCTTCAACCTCAAAAACTCCACTTGTCTGTATTATTGCCATATTTCTAAAGCCCCTTACATAGTGGGTCGCACCAGACCACTATTTTTAAAGCTCTGTCCACACTCCAAGAAATCAGGGATAAAATTGTGCTTTAAGTCTTGAGAAATCATTACATCGATCAACAATAAATGATTCCTCCAAATCATTGAAAGCAACTGTGACATATATAAAAAAAAGACTCAACTCGTCCTGAATATCAATGTATTCTTTGCTAATTGTCATTCTTCATCTATTGCCTAATCTGCTGCATCTTAGTCACCCCGGCCTTTGACAGGAAGAATTACTGCAGCATAACGGTGCTTTTACTCTTTTTCCGAATATGTGTCAGTTAACGACTTTTTGGTGATCAACTTTTCTCGTGTTGAGGTAGAGAGACTCTGCTCAGCAAGAAACATCCCACCTCTCTTGTACCCAACATCAAATAGGCATTTTTGAAGACAGATCATCATTTACTGGAGCCTTGAGTGCCCTAATTAGATTTCTTTCCGAAATGCCTCCAAGCAGATTATGATCGCTTTTCACAGTAATTTTCTTTCCCAGGACACGCTGCTTGAATTCCTCCAAAGGCAACAGCTAATAGATTTTTCAATCTAAGCATAATAAATTTCAGTTAAAGACTTCGAGGCACAGGTCTCAGACTGAACATCGGCCACATGCTCCCAATTCCTCGAACAAAGGCTTCTCAACCCTTTTGCTTCTGAGGCCTTTCTTCCAAGTTAAAAAATTCCGCAAACCTCCTGCCACACAACACAACTATTTTTGTTAAAGAATGGCTCCTCTCGTGTGGAAACAAAACAGCAGCAAATGTGTGCACAGCAAAATCCCATAATGGAAAATCAGATAGATTGTCAAATATGATGGGTACCAGTCCAAAGATGAGCAAGTTATGTTGACTGGCTATGCTAAATTGCCCCGTAGTGTCAGGGGAACTAGCAGGTTAAATAAACGGGGTTACTGGGATAGGGTGTATTGTTGATGCAGGCTCGATGGGCCGAATGGCCTCCTTCTGCACTGTAGAAATTCTCAATATTAAAAAAAGTGAACTTTCAAGATCACCCACAGCTTGCCCAGATGCCCCTGGGACTCGGCCCTGGGACTGGGGGCTCCCAGTGGAAATGGGCAGTTAGTTTGATCAGCCATTCCATGCCGTACCTGGTCCTGTGAACAGCCACGCCAGGATGAGCAAGGAGCAGCCAAATAAAGAGGAAAAGGTGAAAGTCAACTGAACAATGATCAACACACTCTAATTCCACCTCTGCCCACTCAGCCACAAAATGGGCATCAACCCCCAGTGATTCATTCTGCCTCTTACCAGATTGAAACATGGCAGCAGGAGAAAGTGTGCTGCATGGTCTGCTGGCAAAACACCCATTGCCAATTTCCATTTGCGTATCTGGGTGAAGCGAGGGGATGGGCGGGGAGGTCTCCTCACTTCTAAAATCAGCAGTGGTGGCAGCATCACATCAGCCCATGCCTCACGAGCGGTTCACCAAATTAAATTCTCTTTTTTTGGAGGCAGGTAGAAAATGATATAGTCGGTCTTGAGGTCTCAATCTTAGTAATAAACTGACAATTATATTTCAGCAAATAATTGATGAAGGACAGAACTGCAGCCAATCTTTGCACACTTACAGTTTAGAATGACGCATTGCAAGCATACACCTTCTACGCACATCTACGCACACCTCCCCACCCTCCTCTCTCCTCCCCACCCTCCTCACCCTCTCCTCTCCTCCCCATCCTCCTCACCCTAACCCTCCCCTCCCCACCCCACCCTCCTCACCCTTCCCACCCTCCTCACCCTCCCCTTCCCACCCCACATCCCCCCAACAACCACAGTTTCAGTCTGTGTCTATTTATAGGGATTCAATTGAATCCGCAATTAATTCCCACAATTAAACACAATTAATATACAATTAACATTGATCAGTCTCGCCCGCAGAAAGGGATTTTTTTTAAGAAGGTTTTATTCTGGGAAGATGCTTATTTGATAAACACCATGAAGACTTCCCATGGACCCCTAGGAAGCTGTCACCAATCTGTTTGGCGATCCCAGTTCTATCAGGTGTGGCACACTATAGATCAACATTCTTTCTGACTGATGCCAAATTTAATTTAAAAGCTGCTGCTTTGGGCATGCTTTTCCTCACGTCATCAAGACACTTGTCATGGTAACACTCTCATATGTAAAGTGAATGCTGGGAGATTCATTGGAGCAGCTCCTACACAACCACGGTCAATTTTGTCCTCTCTCAATGCATCACAAAGAGCAATTATTTGCAAATGACTTTGGTGTGAGCTGTTGTACAAAACATTCTGGGGACTGTGCTGTTGGGATAAAGCATTTTAAGCATCGGTCAACACATTCTGTTTTTAATCTGTCTTCTGACATTTGATGACCCACATATTTCACTTATCATGCATTGAACTTCATTTTTGCCTTGTAGTTTGATATCTTTCTGTGAGCACCTCTTCAACAGGACTTCCAATTTATATGGTGATTGAATTTGTCTCAACCACAGACCAACTGTCATGACACCAATATTTCCCAGGTTTTTGAAACATTTTACTCCATTCTTAAACTTACAATGTCAATGTGCAGAGTGGACAGGGTGAGCCCGAATCTATCTACTTGCAACTCCAAAATCCTCTTCAAATTGAATCCAATTCATGGTTCCCACAAGGGAGACATACAAGATCCAAGCGAACAGAAAAAGGCATTGCACCTGATCTTGGGCTTGTTCTCATACTTAATCTTATTATCCAAAAAGAAATCAGGAAATTTTCCCTGAAATTTCTTAATGGCAGGAAAAATTCCAAAAGGTACATGCAACCAACTGACTTCATTCTTCATCTAATGTGACTTGTTAAGTAAGCATTTCTTGCATCCAGCAAAACATTTTTGCTATTGCTGGTTTGGGCATACCTTTCCTGACATTAATGAATGAGATGCTATAGACCGTTCATGTACAAATTTTGCAATGGTTTAGCTGTTCCAGTGTTGCCAAAATGGTCAATTATAAATTAGGCAAATTAGGCAGCAAGGGATCCATTTCTGAGCAAAGGAAGTTCTTCTACTAAGTCGAGAACAAGAATATCTTACATAAAATCTCTATAGTGCAGAAGGAGGCTATTCAGCCTGCACTGAAAACAATCCCACCCAGGCCCTATCCCCGTAACCCACTCATCCACCCTGCTAATCTCTCTGACACTAAGGGGCAATTTTAGCACGGCCAATCAACCTAACCCACACATCTTTGGACCGTGGGAGGAAACCGGAACACCTGGTGGAAACCACACTGACACGGGGACAACGTGCAAACTCCACAGTCACCCAAGGCCAGAATTGAACCCGGGTCCCTGGCACTGTAAGGCAGCAGTGCTAACCTCTGTGCCACCTTGCCGCCCTAAAATGCTTATTGCACGCCTTGAAAAGTATGATCATTTTCATGAGCACATTGGCATTAGTCAAGCTATATGTCTTGTCAGAATGGTGAAAATACCAAGTGCTAACACAAAATTTATTTATTTATGTCACAAGTGGGCTTACATTAACACTGCAATGAAGTTACTGTGAAAATCCCCTCGTCACCACATTCTGCACCTGTTCGGGTACACTGAGGGAGAATTTAGCATGGCTAATGCACCTAACCAGCATGTCTTTTGGACTGTGGGAGGAAACCAGAGCACCCGGAGGAAACCCACGCAGACACGGGGAGAACATGCAGACTCTGCACAGACAGTGACCCAAGCCAGGAATCGAACCCAAGTCCCTGGCACTGTGAGGCAGCACTGCTAACCACTGTGCCACCGTGCAGCCCTACCAATGCACATACTAGTCATTACTTAGACTTAAATATTAAAAGAATTACAAAAGATTTTGTGCTCCAGGTGAGGGTCAGAGGTTTGTCAACAGCACTCCAGTATTAATTCAGTGCTGCCTTCTCATGTAGCAGCTTGCTGGAGTGCAAATTATAGTGTGCTGTGAATTGGGATATTTTCGCAAAGATTGACAGAATTAACAATATACATATTAAATGTTCCTGAAATACAGCCTGCGGTGCTGATGAGAAAAAAACTGTACAGATCAGGTGCATAAATACTAAAGCAGATTAACCTTCACTTTCAGCTACAGAATCAACTTCACATGCAGAAGAATGTTACGAGCAACAGCAAACAGCTGCCAGCCATGCACTGTTTTACATTTCATATCAGTGAGAATGAATCAGCCAAATAATTGAAACACCCAGTGCAATGCTCCGTCTACTCCAACCAAGGTAGTTCTAATCACACAGCAGCCTGTTCTACCACTGCCTTTCTCACATCAAATGTAGCAAGCAGTCATTTTGATTCACTAGAGTGAGCACTGATCAAAGTTTAGATTTGCTTTCCCCATAAAATGACAAGACCTCAATCTGTGTGTGCTGAGCCAGAACCCATGTTCATGCTCCATTACAGTATGCAAGAAAAAAAATGTCCCTGGTGGCAGGCAATCTGCAACCACCTTGATTAGCATCAGTTCAAATCACCAGAAAATAAAGAGGGATTGGTAATGTAACACAATAAGGACTGCCTCGCACTGAAACAATCTGTAGTCCTGCTGCAAGGCCAAGAAACAGTCAAAGAAACTTGTAACTCCACTTCAAGATCTGTAATTTTGAAAAAGGGCAATAGGCAGCTATTGCTTATTGATACACTGGATCCCTCTTGCATGCAAAGATTGACTAATAGTCGTCAAAAATAATGGTACTTTTTTTGGCTGGCTGATACTTTTTACAAACTTTCAAATGCTTTGAGAAATGATGAATCAATGGTAACAGGGTATAAAATCCAGATGGTTTCCAATTTGTGTGCAATTGCCGCAGTGCGAGTGCTACCACTGACTGCACTCACATTGCTGTTCCTGTGCACATTTGGAATTAGCGTGAATAATCGAATGTGTTCCTGATGCACACTCGGCTGTTTGGAACAGCATTCACTCAAGAGGCTGACAGGAATTTAAAGGCCTTGAGCACTCTTTTAAAAGACGATATTCCAAATTGTAAGATTAAGCACGAGGATGCACAATTGGAGCTGTCAAATTGTTGGAAAATTGGGCCCTCTCTCGATGAAGTGGGTCAGAAGAGGCACCGCTCTCTTCAGCATCGAAAGGCATTCTACCCAGGATGTCTATCAGAAGTTGATGAACAGGATTAATACTCCCAGCAGTAATCAGCAGATTTAGTGATAATTTCAACCTAATCCACCAAATGAGAAACTGATGGAGTTCGATTGACTGTCCGCTTTATATTTTACCCAATTTTGAGGTCAATGGAAAGTAACATCAGCGGGGGTGACAAACAGGAGGCTGGCACAATCCCCATCAGTTTGCAGCCAGGAACACCAGTTGCAAATGCAGAAATTGACAGACCAGGTGGAAGCTGCCAAGGTAAGACCAGCTAACCCCAAGTCATTATTCCAAAGATGCATGCCACAAAGCATTTTTTCATGACATGATCCTCCATTATTTTATATAATCCCTACAGTGCAGAAGAAGGCCACTCAGCCCATCAAGTCTGCACCAACTCTGACAGACTATTTTACCCAGGACCTTCCCCCACCCTATCCCTGTAACACCACAGATTTATCATGGCTAATCCATCTAACCTATACATTTGAGACACGAAGGGGCAATTTAACATGGCCAATCCACCTAATCTACGCACCTTTGGACGATTGTTACTTCAGTCAATATATCAATATACCATTACATCTTGCTGAAGGACATGCATGATGATAATGCGGCAGAGCACAAATGCAAACTGAAACATACATTTGACTCAATTATTACACAGAAATTTTAAAGGGCCCCATGAAATCCTTCCAAAAAATGCATGTTCATTCAGTTGTTTCACTGCTATTAAAAATGCTATTGCTGTTCAGTGGTAAGGGTTTTTTTAAAAAATGGCCTGCTCAAACTTTGTATCAATAATTGGCTTTGATATATCTGTAGTAGCAAATGGGCTACTGCTGTGGGTGTCCAGCCTGGAAGGAGTAAAAGCAACAAACATTGAGGGCTGCCGTCACCTTCACTATGAGCGCCAGTCATTACTGTGGTACATGGCAGGACTGATATGCAGGACTTGCATCACAACTTGTCCCTTTGCTCAGTGGCAGTCCATAGCAGACATGGGTGATGGATAACAATGAATTAGCCAGTTCTGGCACTACCTGATATTCTTCTGCATGAAGCCCAGTGAGAAGAAATAAATTAAATGTTTCAATAGCAATTCCTCCCCTGAATTTGAGTGGGTTACTCCATATGGAGAGCTATTATACTGTGAACTTATTCAGAAAGAAATAGGAACTAATTGTTCTGAGAATGTACATCCGGGATGCCACATATTACTGCAGCATTGCAGTCTCTACTGAGTAATAATGTGCTGGATTTTATGGGGTGCTGTGGTCCCTGCCCCCATCTCCTCCACTCTCAGCCCCTGGGCCAAAGTTTGTTGCCAAGCCCATCCTTTGACTCTGACAGTGGCCCCACATCAATTTAATGCCCAGAGCAGTGTTGTTTCAAGGCTAGATTTCTGCCCCTATTGTGGGCGGCATGGTGGCACAGTGGTTGACACTGCTGCCTCACAGCGCCAGGGACCCGGGTTCAATTCTGGCCTCGGGTGACTATCTGTGTGGGGTTTTCACATTCCCCTTGTGTCTGCGTGGGTTTCCACCGGATGCTCCGGTTTCCTCCCACAGTCCAAAGATGTTCAAGTTAAGCATGGCCAAGTTGATTGGCCATGCTAAATTGACCCTTAGTGTAAATACGTGGAGTTATGGGGATAGGGCCTGAGTGGGATTGTTGTCAGTGCAGGCTTGATGAACTGAATGGCCTCCTTCTGCACTGTAGCGATTTTGTGATTCCCATTACGCAAGTCTCAGGAGGAAGTCCTGCCTTAGAGGACTGCCAGCCAATTGGATTATTGGCAGATCTGTAGTGTTAAGAGGGATGGTTTAAACAATTCGTATTTGTTTGCGGGTATTAGGTACAAGGCATAAGTTTAAACTTAATTTGTGTTTCTGTGTTTGTGTGCTAAGAAAGGGTTAAAACTTCTGTTTAGCTTCATGTTAAACGTAGGTGCATGCAATCTTGGGTTTTAGTTTCACTTTGAACTTTACTTGCATTGTAATTAAGCTTTTACAACATAAAAGCACCGACAGGGGTTTAAAAAAAACTTACACTGTTACTTAGCAACCAGAGGCTCTCACTGAAAAGCAGATTTTTCAGTTTGGAACCAGGTAACCCAGAAGCTTTCCACAGAAGCTGCCAGTACAGGTAGGACAATACAATGGGGGAAGAAAGCAAGTCCCAGAACCTGAAGAACCAGAAGTATCAGAAGCCAGGAAATGAAATAGAGGAAAGTTCCAGGAAGTCTGAAGTCAAAGGGATAATAACCTGAATCTGAACTAGGTATAGTTCACTGAAATTAGAAAAACGGACAGAGTGAGGCTCCCAGTTAAAGGCAGGGCTGCAAGGTTCAAACCTGGAGATATCAACGAGCAAGAAACCAGACATCCAAAGTTGTTGGTGGTACTTTAATACAACCAGTGAATCAGTGGTGTTCTGTTGGCGTGGTTGAGCACCTCAGAGATTGGGTGAAAATTTGAATGCATGTGTTGGATCCAGGGCAGAGATATCCAAAAGGGAAAGGTGGAATCCTAGAAGTAGATCCTTGGTGAAGGCATCCAAGAGAAAGCTGTGTGTGGGAAAGGATTCCAAGCTATGTCCTTTGAGAGTGGAGTTTGGAAACTCTCATGTGGAAACCAGAGTTCCAGTGAGACCATTTGGCTCACAGTGTGACAAGCATCTGGGGGGATTTGATGCGATGTCCACAGAAGTTGTTCTGGGTGCCAGCTGTCACTTGGTTTCAGAGTATGGTGTGTCTGAGCACATTACACCTGTTGATTTATATGGACTCTGTACTTACTGAAAACATTAGAATTTTAGACTTTTTATAACTTGTGTTATCCATGTAAATCTGTATATGTCTGGAAAGGTATAGCTGGGGTGAAGCACCAGTGTATTATTGTTAATCTTTTCTTGTTCAATAAATGTTTTGTTCTTTTGTTAAAAGTTCATTGGCAGTCCTGTGACTCAGTTCATCCACGTATTATAAATATAAAATAAAAGTTATGATCTATCAAGCTGCACCAGCTAGGATCGTAACAGTAGTTTTAGCAATGACAGGTGGGAGCGGTGGCTACAGCTGGGACAACAGGCAGGCCCCATGGGAATCAGAGCTAAGTCCGTGGTATCACCAGCTGTCAGACTGGAGGGAGGGGGGTGTGGGAGGTGTAGGGGAAGATATGTTTGGGGGGTTAGAGGAAAGGGTAAAGAGGGCTGTATGACCTCGGGCTGGGGGTGGAGGGGGGGTGGCAGTCCCTCTGATGGGTCAAGGGAACCTACAAACATCCTCACCACTTGCCCGACACCAGCCGATCCAATGAAAGCTGCCAAGCTTCCCAAATGATGTGGGCCACCTCAAGTGTGGGCAAAATACTGGCAAGAGTGGCATGAGGTTCTCGGGTGACCATTAATTGGCCACTTAAGGGCTCAAGGGTGGGTGGACCATCTGCAGCCTCTCCCATCCCCATAAAATTTCAGACAGGATGACCTGTGCATCAGTAACACCAGGCTGGGCACTTACATTTGATTCAGCATCATCCCCATCAATCATCAATTAATACCATCTTTGAAAATGAGTCTTTAATCCTGAATTAATTAATGAATATTTAATTTTCTACATTCACCAGTGACATCCAGATTTTAATACAGAATCCTAATGAATAAATCCAGGCCCCTTTCATGATGCCCCAGCAAAAGTTGGAATTTTACAGGATAATGCATTTAGCTGAAAGCTTCCATCCTTTCTCCACATGTATTGGTAATAAATCTGGCAATAAATCCAGCATCAGCTGTCCATTATGCTGACCACAAATTTAAAACATAAAATTTTCACCTCATCATTTTTCAGTAAACCAAGCTACTTTATCCTGCGAAAAGATTCGTTCAAATTTGAGGAACTGCTTTTAGAAATATCATGTGAACCTTGGAAGTGCAGTTTTGAAAAGTATTTTAAATTTCCACCCATAAAGAAGGTAATGATGCACATCTGTTACTTGTTTTCAGACACTGGAATGCCTTAAAAGACCCAAGGAGCCAGAAGGAGTCTTGAGTTTCCAGTGTGCTGTACGACACAGTTGGTCATTATGGGTTAGCATTGAAATGTGCTCCCATGGTAAGGTCATGATCATTTTTTTCTGTCTTTTTAGCCGCAGGCAGAAATCAGGCACATCTTCAAGTGAAAAACAACCTGCCCACCAGCACACCTCAAGCTTCCCGACTCCCTCACAATTGATTGAGATTTTCACAGTAACTTCAGTGCAGTGTTAATGTAAGCCTACTCGTGACACGAATAAATACACTTCAAACTTTACATCGTGACCTTTTATCAGATTCAACCTGATAAATTCCCTGAAAGGCGAATTCCAAAATCTGCCATTATGTGCTGGCACATAATCTATATTCAAAATGAATGTGGAGACTGTTTACTGAAAGCAAATGATTAAATACGGTCTATTTCACTTGATCTTTTCGATTCAAGTTCAGGACAAATTTAAACCCGTGCCAGCATTAGCAGGAGCTTGGCATATAGTAAATTTTTTTTAAAATTAGGATACAACGGAAGTGCTTTTTTTAAAGTAGTATTTTGCACTTTGAATATTGGGTCTGAGAGATGAAACAATTTCAGTTGGATTGAAGATCTGCTTACTTTAATTGAATCAACTTTTAATTAAAAAAAGATTAAAATTAATTTACAAGTTGGGATGTGAGTTTTTACAGGATATGTGAACTGGTCTTCATTATGTGATCATGCCACATCGAGGTCTGGCCTTCACCACGGGCGAAAATGCGACGCGAGTGGAAAATTTTGCAAGACCGCAGGAATGAGAATCTCAGTGGCGGGATCTCATTCTCGGATTTTTCCATTGCCCTGGTGATGCAATGAAGTTCCCGCCCTTTTCATTTAAAACCATTTAAATATTTTTTATTCATTCATGGGACATGGCCAGCATTTATTGTCCATCCCTTATTTCCCTTGGAGGGCAGTTGAGAGTTAATCACATTGCTGTGGCTCTGGAGTCACATGGAGGCCACACCGGGTAAGGATGGCAGATTTCCTTCCCTAAAGGACATTAGTGAACCAAATGGGTTTTTCCAACAATTGTTTCACGGTCATCAGTAGATTCTTAATTACAGATTTTTTTTATTGAGTTCAAATTCCATCATCTGCCGTTGCTGGATTTCAACCCAGGTCCCCAGAAGATTAGCTGAGTTTCTGGATTAATAGTCTAGCGATTATACCACTAGGCCTTCGTCTCCCCGAATATAAAAAATTTACAGCTGCTTAAAGGGCTTTCCTGCTATATGATTCCCCCCAAATAAGGAACTGACCCCTCGCCGATGTGAGATTTACAACAGGTATTTAAAATATAAAGCAGTTGTGCCAGGGGCCCAAATTAAGTATACCCTCCAGAGAGAGAGGAACATGCCTGGCCCCGGCAGTGCCAACCTGACATTGCCACCCTGGTGGTATCAACCTGGCAGTGCCGCCCTGCCACGGGGCAATGCCAAGGCAGGCCCTCTGAGGAACTCCATTCTTGGGGGTAATGGTGGCTTCCCATTGTCTGTAGGAGTGGTGCGGGTTTCCCCAGTGCTTGTGGGGGAGGGGGGAGGCAGCATTCCCTGTATCTGTGAGGGGTAGTAATGCAGTTTGGGGGTGCCCCGATATCTGCGGAGCTGGCTTTGCCGGCTCTGTCAGGCCCTGCCCTATCAGTGTGCTGGCAAATCCACACCCCCCAGATTTTCAATGCACAGCATGCCATAGAATCCGGAGAGAAAACTCGGCTGTGCAGCTGGGGAGTTGCACACCGGTTTTCTCGCCTCAGCCAAGACCCTGTGCGAAGAGTGCAAGATTCTACCCCTAATTGAGTTAGGAAACACTTGTATGTGGAAAGAATGACAAGAGTTTGGAACTCTCTTCACCAAACAGCAACTGATGCTCGGTTAATGGGTATTTTTAAATTGATAGGTATTTGCTAACCTAATACGTGAAGAGATATGGGGCAATGGCAGCTAAATGCAGTTGGCCGCAGATCAGCAGCGATCTCATTGTTGGTGGAACAGGGCTAAATGGCCGAATAGCTCCATACTGCACCACAGTAAATTTGAGCAATTTGCTAATGTGTGATCCCAAGTTTTTAATTTGTTTTTCTTGAATGATTCTTTTTCTCTGGAGGAAGTTGCAGCTGTTCTCTCCAGCTGTTTGCAGGCATAAATTCAAAGTGAAGGTTAAGACTTAATTTAAGTATGCAGTATTTCCATCAACCAATGTTGGAAAGTGCAAGGCACAAATTAATCCTTAACAGAAAATTCCCAGACTCTATTATTATTTGTGGAAATTACAGTACACAAGGAGCCCACTGACCCATTGTGCCTGCTTTTCAACTGGGGTGATCAACAGTACTCTAATCCCATATCCCTGTCCTTTTCTCTGTATCCTTTTATATTCTTTCTGCACAAGAATGCATTCAATTTTATTTTAAATTATGATATAATTGCTGCTTCAATGGCCATTTGCAGTATAACTATGTGATATTGGTCCAATGTGTGCAAGGATTCTGCTGACATTTACTTCCACTGTTCCGATGATAATCCTTAGTCCCATATTATTTATTTTTCTAACTTGTGGAAACCTGTGGAAGCAACGTTTCATCAGGTGCGGCCTCAAAATCTTTCAGAAAATTGAAATGGTCTATTTGGGGTGGCACAGTGGCACAGGTCCTCGCCAGGGACCCGGGTTCAATACCGACCTCGGGGTCACTGTCTGTGTGGAGTTGGCACATTCTCCCCGTGTCTGCATGGGTCTCCTCCGGGTGGTCCGGTTTCCTCCCACTCTCCAAGGATGTGCGAGTTAGGCTAAATTGCCCTTAGTGTTAGGGGGACTAGCTATGGTAAATACATGGGGTTATGGGGATAGGTTCTGGGTGGGACTGTGGTTGGTGCTAAATGATCTCCTTCTGCACTGTATGATTCTATGATTCTATTGTGCTCCTTTAACATTGTTCTCGTGAGAAATATTTTGAGATTATTGATGACTGTCTTTTCGGGAATGTTACGACCCCTGCTGCTGTTAATACTGGACAAGTCCAATCCCAGAGTGAAAGTTAGCTTGATAGATCTAACGTTTTGCACTTTTAAAATATAAACCAAGGAGGGAGTGACTGAGAGTCTGCCGAAGAACTTTTAATACAAATAATAAAAGGTTTATTATCTAAGCAAGAAATATTACGCCACATGAAAAGGTTGGAAAGGTCTTGATACAAACACAAGAAGACAATTCAAATTCCCACTATTCCTGTACACCAGAACTATCTTCACAGACACATAAACCAGTGAAGAGTTACCACTAGCTTGACAAATGCTTCTCGCTCAGGACTGACGCTGTTGTAAACAGTTTTCTTCCAGTGAATTCCAGAACATTCACTTGATGTTTCTCGTCCAACTTGTATCTCTTCCTCGGGTACCTAATCCACACTCTAAACTCACTGCTTCTTCAACTGCAGAACAAACAAATTACTTCCCTAATCTCAGTCTTCCAGTAGCATCTCTGCTAAACTAATCCCTTTAATGAGTCTTATAACTGATTATTCAGTTAACTACTGGATCGCAAACTTGTATTTTTCTTCTCAGAGGGCTCATTATTCCTGTCTTCTCTCTCTGTCACACACTGAAAACTCCAGAAGCAAAGTTCTAAGTGCCGAACGAGTATGAAAATGGGAGAGAATTGCACCCATTTTTTGGGCAAGCTCTCAAACGCTATCTTATGCCACTTAGGGAAACAAATGAGCCAGAAGGCGGGGTGGATGGAGTCTATTAATGCTGGGAAGCTGGCTGCGGACTGCTCGAGGGCACCATTGCACATGTGACTTATGTCCCCGTGCACTGTGTCAAGAGTACACAGTATACACCCCCTGATCGCGACCCCTCAAATGCGCCTCCTCCGCCGATTTCCCCCACCCATCGATTGCACCCCCCAATCACCACCCCAGCCGATTGCTGCCCCGTTCACCTCCCCCAGCCAATCGCTACCCCCATTCACCCCCCAGCCGACCGCCACTCCCATTCACCCCCCCCCAGTCGATCACTGCCCCAACGATGCCCGATTGCAGACTGTGCAACTCCCCGTGTGCAGCCTCCCTCAGGCCTCATCCCTTTCCCTTCAGGCCCCTCCCCCTAGGCCCCACCCCATGACACTTCCCAGTGCCTGGTGGGCAGTGCCACAGTGCCTGGTTGGCACTGCCAGGGTCCCAGGCTGTCAGTGCCATGCTGGCACTGCCAAGGTGCACTGCCCCCCACCCCTGACCACCTGGGATGGCGTCCAGTCCCACCAGTGGGGACCTGACGTGATCCTTGCCGGTGAGGACCTCCACCAGTGAGGCTGTTAAGGCAAGTGAACCTGGACAATTGCGTCCCAGGCTCAGTAATAATATTTAAATGAAGATTTAAATGTTAAAAATCAGCCTTCCTGTGTGCAAGGCTGATTACATTGGAAATTCAGGGCCGGTAATATCATGTGAGGTGAGAAACTGGGCGTGAACATGGTCCTTTGCCTCTCTCACGGTCTTACCAGCTCGCCATGTCAATTGATCGGCGTGATGAGCAGTAAGATCGTCCCTCCCTCTCTCAACTCATGTCTTTACTGTGTCTGTGTCACTAGATCACTGTCACTAGACAACAGTAAAGCTTTTCTATTTTTTACTACTTGGTTTTTTCTACTTGTGGGTTTTTTTCCAGAATCACTAAACTTTCAACCCTTTTGAACCCATCTCTTTAATTCCAAGCAGTTTAAGACTTCATTAAAATTTCAATTTGATTTGATTTATTATTGTCACATGTATTAGTATATAGTGAAAAGTATTGTTTCTTGCGCGTTATACAGACAAAACATACCGTTCATAGAGAAGGAAAGGAGCGAGTGCAGAATGTAGAGTTACAGTCATAGCTAGAGTGTAGAGAAAGATCAACTTAGTGTGAGGTAGTTCATTCAAAAGTCTGATGGCAGCAGGGAAGAAGTTGTTCTTGAGTTGGTTGGTACATAACCTCAGAATTGTGTATCTTTTTCCCGACGGAAGAAGGTGGAATAGAGCATATCCGGGGTGCGTGGGGTCCTTAATTATGCTAGCTGCTTTTCCGAGGCAGTGGGAAGTGTGGACAATGTCAGTGTGAGTTTATACAATAAGCCCAAATGACCTTAAATCTTTTAGTCATTATTTTCATCAAGTTGTCTCATCAAACACATGCTGAATATAGATGTAAGTATGTCTTCTGCAATCTCTTCAGTTACATATTCAATGACTTCTTCAAAAATTGAAGTAGTAAAATTTTCCCTTGGCACTCATGTTGACTGTTCTTGAGAGACACTGTATTTCTAAGTGTCTGCTAATTTTATCCCATCTAATGGACTACAACATTTATCACAACTGTGTCGGACTAATGCCTACAATTTCTAGGTTTATCCTTTTCCACCTTTTTTACTGAAAGAACATAACCATGTAAACAGAAACAGGCTGTTTCCAGTTGTTGAGAAATCAACGACAACAGACCATGGGTAAAAGATTAAATCTAAGGGAGACCAAAGATGGAGGAAGAAAACTTTCTTTCCTCGAGAGTTTTAAGGGCGTGGACCTCACTTCCAGGGTTACAACAACAACTTGCACTTATATAGTGCCTTTACCAGAGGAAAAAGTCCGAATTCATTTCGCAAGAGTGTTAGCGAACAAAATTTTACAATGTGTTACCTGAGATACTAGAATGAGCGACAAGCTGGGTTTTAAAGATTATGTTAAAGGAGGAACCATAGGTAGGGAGGCAAAGAGATTTAGGGAGGGAATTTCAGAGCTCAGGGCTCAAATCGTTTAAGGCAACACTGCAGCAATTAGAATCAGTGATATGCAAGGAGACTAGAATTAGAGGCGTATACATATCTCAAAGGGTTGTAGATTTGAAAGGTAATGCAGAGATCATAGAATTATAGAATCATAGAATCTACGGCACGGAGACAGGCCCTTCAGCCCAAACTGGTCCGTGCTGACCAAAATGTCCATCTAAACTAACCCCATTTACCTGCATTTGGCCCATATTCCTCTAAACCTTTCCTATCCATTTTTCTGTCCAAATGCCTTTAAATGTTGTCAATGTCCCTGCCTCAACCATTTCCTCCAGCAGCTCATTCCACACACATACAACCCTCTGTGTAAAAATGTTGCGCCTCAGGTTCCTATTAATTCTTTCCCCTCTTAACTTCTATGCCCTCTAGTTCTCGATTCCCCAACCCTGGGAAAAAGACTGAGTGTATTCACCCTATCCATGCCATCCTATCCAGGGTGGCACGGTAGCACAGTGGTTAGCACTGCTGCTTCACAGCTCCAGGGATCTGGGTTCGATTCCCGGCTTGGGTCACTGTCTGTGTGGAGTTTGCACATTCTCCTCGTGTCTGCGTAGGTTTCCTCCAGGTGCTCCGGTTTCCTCCCACAGTCCAAAGATGTGCGGGTTAGGTTGATTGGCCATGCTAAAATTGCCCCTTAGTGTCCTGAGATGCGTAGGTTAGAGGGGTTAGTGGGTAAAATATGTAGGGATATGGGGGTAGGGCCTGGGTGGGATTGTGGTCGGTACAGGCTCAATGGGCCGAATGGCCTCTTTCTGTACTGTAGGGTTTCTATGATTTCTATGATTCTATGCCTCTCATGATCTTAAACACCTCTATAAGATCACCCCTCAGTCTTTTACACTCCAAAGAAAAAAGTCCTAGCCTGTGCAATCTCTCCCTATAACTTAGTCCCTTGAGTCCTGGAAACATCCTTGTAAATCTCTTCAGCACTCTCTCCAGTTTAATAACATATTTCCCATAGCAAGGTGACCAGAATTGAACACAAAACTCCAGGTGCAGTCTCACCAATGTCCTGTACAACTGCAACATAACTTCCCAACTTCTATACTCAATGCCCTGACTGATGAAGGCCAGCATGCCAAAAGCCTTCTTCACTGCCCTATCTACCTGTGACTCCACCTTTAGAGAACCGTGCACCTGAACTCCAAGGTTCCTCTGTTTGACGATGCTCCCTACCACTCACCGTGAAAGTCCTAACTTGATTTGACTTTTCAAAATGCAACTCCTCACACTTATCTGTATTGAACTCCATTTGCCATTTCTCGGCCCACTCCCCAGCTGATCAAGATCCTGTTGCAAATTTTTATAATCTTCCTCACTGTCTACAATACCACCTATTTTAGTGTCATCTGCAACTTACATTCTCATCCAAATCATTGATATAGATAACAAACAGCAATGGGCCCAGCACTGACCCCTGAGGCTCACCACTAGTCACAGGCCTCCAGTCCGACAAGCACCATTACCCTCTGCTTCCCAGCATCAAGCTAATTGTATATCCAATTTGCCAGCTCTCCCTGGATTCCGTGTGATCTAACCTTCCAGAGCAGCCTACCATGTGGAACTTAATCGAAGGCCTTATTGAAGTCCATATCAGATGGAGTGATTGAAGAACAGGATTCGTGGTTAAGAAATCATGTCACATTCAAGATTAGATGATTAAATAGGTGTGAGAAAAGTGTGACAGAAAATGATGTGAAGAGATTTATGAACATGGTGAGTTAAATGTGGTTAGCTTGGTTGGATTAGCATTTGGGGGCTGGTTGAGCCAAATGGTCATATCTGTGTTTAACAGAGGGACATTTGTCAATCTCCAGTCCCTTGGCACAAATCCAGTTCAAAGATATTTTTGGAAATGGATGCCTCCTCCAAATGTCTTCCAGTATTTTGCAGTTTGCACCATTCGGGCTGAAAAAGTTAACTATCTTTAACACTCGTTTAATGTAGTCTCTACTTTAATAGTTGCCACCAATGGTAGTCCACAGCCTCTTCAGAGACTTTTCAGAGACATTTCTTTCGATAAAAAACTTGATGCAAAGCATGGTAGGTTGTTGCATAAGGTTAAATCTCATGGGATCCAGGGTGAGCTGGCTAAATGGATACGAAATTGGCTTGATGACAGAAGCCAGAGGGTGATTGTGGAGGGTTGTTTTTCAAACTGGAGACCTGTGAACAGTGGTGTGCCTCAGGGATCAGTGCTGGGTCCATTGTTATTTGTCATTTATATTAATGATTTGGATGAGAATTTAGGAGGCATGGTTAGTAAGTTTGCAGATGATTGGTGGCATAGTGGACAGTGAAGAAGATTATCTCGGATTGCAATGGGATCTTGACCAATTGGGCCAGTGGGCTGACGAATGGCAGATGGAATTTAATTTAGATAAATGTAAGGTGATGCATTTTGGTAGATTGAACCAGGGCACGACTTATTCAGTTAATGGTAGAGTGTTGGGGAGAGTTACAGAACAAAGAGATCTAGGGGTACAGGTTCATAGCTCCTTGAAAGTGGAGTCACAGGTGGACAGAGTGGTGAAGAAGGCATTCAGCATGCTTGGTTTCATCGGTCAGAACATTGAATACAGGAGGTGGGACGTCTTGTTGAAGTTGTACAAGACATTGGTAAGGTTACACTTGGAATACTGTGTTCTGTTCTGTTCACCCTATTATAGAAAGGATATTATTAAACGAGAAAGAGTGCAGAAGAGATTTACTAGGATGCTACCGGGACTTGATGGTTTGAGTTATAAGGAAAGGCTGGATAGATGGGGACTTTTTTCACTGGAGCGTTGAAGGCTGAGGAGTGATCTTATAGAGATCTATAAAATTATGAGGGGCATAGATCAGCTAGATAGTCAATATCTTTTCCCAAAGGTAGGGGAGTCTAAAACTAGAGGACATAGGTTTAAGGTGAGAGGGGAGAGATACCAAAGGGTCCAGAGGGGCAATTTTTTCACACAGAGGGGGTGAGTGTCTGGAACAAGCTGCCAGAGGTAGTAGTAGAGGCTGGTTCAATTTTGTCTTTTAAAAAGCATTTCGACAGTTACATGGGTAAGATTGGTATAGGGGGATATGGGCCAAATGCAGGCAATTGGGACTAGCTTAGGGGTTTAAAAAAAAGGCGGCATGGACAAGTTGGGCTGAAGAGCCTGTTTCCATGCTGTAAACCTCTATGACTCTATGACACTCATTTTTTTGGTCAATATTATTGGCATATTCTCAGAACATCACACAATCTTTTCATTTTCCTGATCGCAGTCTTTTTTTAACCCCTTTCCATCCTTGGCTAAGCTTCCCTACTATTGTACACAAGAAGAATCCTACAGTTTGGATTATAATTAGAGAAATTTAAAAAATACCAATTATTGAGATTAATTCTTGTTCCAATTAATTTAGGCAGTATTTTATTCAAACTGGATGTATTTCTGCACAAGTAGAATTCTAGTTAACTGGGTTTTTAATTATTATATCCACCTTATTGTAACAAACCACTGAATTTGCTCCAGTATGCATCTTTTTTACGGTCAAATTCAACTGATATAGAGGGACTGAGTGCGTGGCAATTGACTCAGTAATCACCATCTGGGGTAATGTATTTTATTACCCAATATTAAATAGAAGACAGCGTTTTACAAGCTTGCATTATTTAGCTTTGAAATATTTACTGTGTGAGAATAATTCAGAAGGGCAACCAAGGTTTTAGAACTCTCCATGGCTCCAGACATATCCATAAATGAAAGAAAGCTGATGAAAGATTTAACATTGAACCCCCAGAATAAAAAAAAAATCAGAACAGATAAAAATGATTTCTGTGCATCTTAAGGCTCCCTGCAATAGTTAACAGTTGAATTCTGTTTACTGCTTAGAATCAAAGGGCAGGATTTTAGGACTCACAGCTGTGAGTTTGAACACAGAAGATCTGGTAAAAGACACGCATGGCATGTCCATCTTCAAAATGTCTCTGATCGGCAGGTGGAAGGTTCGGGTGACACACTCACCCTTAGCACCACTGAGGCCCTGAAGTAGCTTAGTGCCTCATCCCAATCCTCTGCCTTTATCTTACATGCAGCAGAAGGAGGCAGCATAGGCCAAGAGGGCAGCCTGGCAGCTTTTACTCGGTGAGTTACAGTTGGGAAACAAGGGGAAGGTGAGGGAGAGAACCTCCTTTCAGGGTCCTCTGTGCCCATCAAAGGCATTTAACTTTTTCCCCAGCTGGCCTCTGAAGTACAGCCCTCCACCTCCTTCACTCTCCCCCCACTGGGTCTACTAGCCAGGCCCCAACAATATCACCGACTTACTTTTAGTCTGGCCTCCAAACACCCTCTTCTTTGGGGACTGGCTGTATTCTCAATAGCGGCCATCCCTCTAACCGTCATGTTCAGCTACACAGTAAGTCAGCACCTTTCAATTGCAATTGAGAGTTGCATTCCATGAAAGGAAGCAGTTGCCAAGTGAAACTGTTGCAGATTACATTCCCGTATTAAAGAAACTCTCCCATTACTGTGGATATGACGCAAACTTAGAAAATAACCTTAGGGACACATTCACAGGAGGCCGAAAGAACAAGAAAATCCAAGTCAGGCTTTTGAGCAAAGGCAATAAGCTCTCACGGAAGGAGGCCTACGATGAGGTCACAACCAAGAAAATGGCAGAAAGAGATTGTTGTAAGGGAGTTCTTTTCCTGAGCTGGCAGGAAAGTTCCACTGAATTTCAGTGAGATCCAGATCATGGCAGCCAAGTTCATGGAGGGGTGGAGGATTCTCTGGCCGCCCTGCAGCTCCCCACAATGGATTTCCTACAGCTGGCACCCCACACTGCTGTAAAACCCATGGCAGGGGTGTGCTATCAGCGGGACCAGCAGATCCCGTCGGCGTGAATAGTCAGAGAATTCCAGCCACCGTTTCAGAAGCTTAAATGCTACCATTGCCATGGTCACCAGCCACTATTTAAATGCCCCCATTTCAAGTCAAAGTGTGATGCCGTGGGAAAGTTCTCCTGGACTCTGCCACTATCCTCCTTTTCATTGACTACACTTCTAAGCCTTATGATGTTGGCAAACTTCAAAATGTTGCTCTACAGACTAAAATCCAAATGAACTGTGGTCCCAACACCAACTCCTTGCTCAACATAACAATAAACCTCCCTCCAGTCTGAAAACAACCATTCACCACTCCTCTCAGCTTTCTGTCTTTTGTACAGGAACTGCTCCCATGAGTTGCAATTTTGTTATGAAATCTATTGCATGGTCCTTTATCAAATGCGTTCCGAAAGTCCACATTCACAGTATCGACTGCAATACCCTCATCAACCCTCTCTGTTTATTTTATATTCATTTATTAAGCCATATTTTTTGAAGTCCAATTCATTCTTCCATGATAATGTTGTGCTTGACGAACATGTTGGATTTTTATGAAGATGTGACTAGGGCGGTTGATGGAGGAGAACCGGTGGATGCAGTGTTTTTGGATTTCCAAAAGGCGTTTGATAAGGTGCCCCATAAAAGGCTGCTGAAGAAGATTAGGGCGCACGGAGTTGGGGGTATTGAGTTAAAGTGGATTGGGGACTGGCTATCCGACAGGAAGCAAAGAGTCGGAATAAATGGGTGTTTTTCCGGTTGGAGGAAGGTAACTAGTGGCGTGCCGCAGGGATCGGTACTCGGGCTGCAACTATTTACCATTTATATAGATGATCTGGAGGAGGGGACGGAGTGTAGGGTAACGAAGTTTGCAGACGACACAAAGATAAGTGGAAAAGTGAATCGTGTGGAGGACGGAGAAGATCTGCAGAGAGATTTGGACAGGCTGAGTGAGTGGGCGAGGATATGGCAAATGGAGTATAACGTTGAGAAATGCGAGGTTATACACTTTGGAGGAAATAATAACAAATGGGATTACTATCTCAATGGAAACAAATTAAAACATGCTACCGTGCAAAGGGACCTGGGGGTCCTTGTGCATGAGACGCAAAAGCCCAGTCTGCAGGTACAACAGGTGATCAAGAAGGCAAATGGGATGTTGGCCTATATTGTGAGGGGGATAGAATATAAATGCAGGGATGTCTTGATGCACCTGTACAGGGCATTGGTGAGGCCGCAGCTGGAATACTGTGTGCAGTATTGGTCCCCTTATATGAGGAAGGATATATTGGCATTGGAGGGAGTGCAGAGAAGGTTCACCAGGTTGATACCGGAGATGAGGGGTTTGGATTATGAGGAGAGGCTGAGGAGATTGGGTTTGTACTCGTTGGAGTTTAGAAGGATGAGGGGGGATCTTATGGAGACTTATAAGATAATGCGGGGGCTGGATAGGGTGGAGGCGGAGAGATTCTTTCCACTTAGTAAGGAAGTTAAAACTAGAGGACACAGCCTCAAAATAAAGGGGGGTCGGTTTAAGACAGAGTTGAGGAGGAACTTCTTCTCCCAGAGGGTGGTGAATCTCTGGAATTCTCTGCCCACTGAGGTGGTGGAGGCTACCTCGCTGAATATGTTTAAAGCGCGGATGGATGGATTCCTGATCGGTAAGGGAATTAAGGGTCATGGGGATCAGGCGGGTAAGTGGTACTGATCCACGTCAGATCAGCCATGATCTTATTGAATGGCGGGGCAGGCTCGAGGGGCTAGATGGCCTACTCCTGCTCCTATTTCTTATGTTCTTATGATAATGTCCGAAGGGTTTTCTACTGCTGATGTAAGATTGACGAGCCTATAGCTGTGATGTTTATCTCACACCCCTTGTTTGAACCTAAGTGTAATATTTGTAATCTTCCAGTCCAATATTCATCCCTAAGATGGATTGGAAAGTTGTGACCAGATCCCTCAGCATCACATCCAAACCAGGTGACTTTTTAATTTGAATCCTGCCAACCGTTTTAGTCTCTCCTCTTTATTTTTATCCTCCTGCCTCATCCTTTACAGTAACACTGGCAACTTTTTCTTTCTTGTAGATAATAAAAAATGCAAGTTTAGTATCTGATCACTCCCCCTTACCTCTTTTTGAAACCTTAAGTCAGCCTTACCCTTCCTTTGACCATTCCTTTGCTATTTACCATTCAGTGATTTCAGACTGAATGAATTCAATAACACAGCAGAACGAGGAAGTATGGAATCTCTGAGAGCAGCCTCTGGATTTCCACATTGAATTGTACGTGTATGGACTCAGAAATTGCTGCGTGTTTGAGAAGAATGGTGACAGCAAACTCCAACAGTTTCACCTTCATTGTGACCATAAAATCCTGGCCTCCAGGGAGCTCCAGCTTTGGCTGCTATTCCTTTTCCTCTGATGAGAACATGCCTAGTCTGCAGCCAAACTGTCTCCTCTTTGAAGGCATCCCATTGCTTATTTACGGTTTTATCTGAAAATCTTTGATTTCTGTCCAGCTGGGCCTGTTCCCTTTTCAATAATTGAATTAATTAGCCCTCCTTCAGTTGAATGTTTTCATGTTAGAATTTTCCTGCTCCTTTTCCATATCTACTCTAAGCCTAATGATAATGTAATTGCTGCTCCTCTCTGCTTTCCTACTTCATTTGATCGCCAGCCTGTATCCAGCACCTTTTTCCTCCTTTGTCTTTTATGCAATATTCGGATAATGGAAGACTCCCAATGCAGAGATATTTGCATCTTTTGTCAACGTGCCTGCAGATTTGCTTCTCTGCTTCTTTTGCATGATTTGGTGGCCTCTTTAAGCGCCACTCAGGGGTGTGATAGCTCCTCTACTGTTCCTTATGTCTGAAAAATAGATTCTGTGGCAATTTTCAACCCACATTCACTGTCAGAATGGCAACACAGACTGAAATACTGGA
Organism: Mustelus asterias; assembly: GCF_964213995.1. Taxonomy (NCBI): domain Eukaryota; kingdom Metazoa; phylum Chordata; class Chondrichthyes; order Carcharhiniformes; family Triakidae; genus Mustelus; species Mustelus asterias. Next base: position 71,757,900 of record NC_135810.1, on the reverse strand, counting down.
GAGACTCTGGAAATGTGATTCTCTCTGGAGAGATTCGAGTTCTACGACTTTCCCAGCCCTTCGCCAGTGACGTGGCTAAGTTCACGCCCACAAAGGGTGAGAACATCATTTTAATGCATTTGCAGTAATATTAATATAATTGTCAGGTCACCCGCCATGTATTGACCTATTGCTGTAATTTTAAACCGCGCCGATGCAAGTTTACAACAGGTTCACGCAGATGTGAACCTGTCACAGGTATCCCTCTGGGGTCGCTGATGCGCTACTCAAACACGAGGCCTGAAGCTCAGTAAATGAAAGGCTTTTATTTACTGTAATGAAGCTGCCAGAACTTATATACACTATCCCAGACTGAAGGGGTCCCGGTCAGAGCAGGGACTCTTATACCTCTCCCAGGAGGCGGAGCCCGACTGGGATGTGCCACAACACTACAGTACAAAGGTGTAACAACCCCACCCTAACCCCAACAGCAACAATAGCACAACCCAACAGTAACATATGTACATCCTTGTAGTACTGGCCAGCCCCTGGCTCAGTACTATCCAGTGGGAACCAACGATGGTTCACCACAGTTGCAGAGGTGAGTATAGCCCCCGGGGGAGAGGTACATGGCCAAGCAGTGCCAACCTGGCAATGCCAACCTGGCAGTGCCAACCTATGCAAGGGGCAGATCCGTCTCGGAGTCTCATTGCGGGAGGGTGAAGGAGGAGTGACATGTATGTGTAGTGGGGAGGGAGAGGGAGATACTGGCAATGACTGATGGTAGTGGGGGGAGAGTGGAAGATGCCGGCAGTGACTGGAGGCAGGAGTGGGGTGGGGTAGAGGTGGGATGTGATGTGGATGAAGATGCCACTGTCAATCACAGTGTGAGGGGCAGGAGCTGGGTTTATGTGATGGTCCTTTAAAAAGCACAGTGCAGCAAGTGTTTGTAGATCACTCCCCTCAAAATGACATTGTGAAACACATCCCCCGTTTTTTTTTCAAAGCATCATAAGATCTGGAGAAAACCATACCCGTTTTCAGTCAGATCCTGACACTTGGCCATTTTTTGATCAGATTCTGTTCTCCGTCTTTGAACGCTCAAAAATTCCCGTCCCTTTCCAGTGCAGTAACAGTGGCCGGAATTCTGCGACCTCACTCATAGCTGGGATTCTCTGGTCTTGCTGCAGTGAATTTTTATAGAGTTTTTGACTAAGCGCCAAATTCTCAGTTCTCATTGACAGCAGTGGCGGGGTATATGAGATTGGAGAATCCCTGCCTCTGTTGGCATTTTTGCCTACGTTGAAAGGGCCCACCATTGCATGGGGAGAATGCCAGGTAAACCTTGATGGACTCCCACAGGTCCAGAAGGGGTTCCTCCTTTATGGACACCCCAAGGATGGGTCCCTGGTGGCAATGCCACTCTTGTGGCAAGAGTGCTACCAGTGCTCTACAAGCTCAGCCCCATGTCCCACCATGTCAGCTCACCCACAGAAACCTACAGGTGCTTCCCTTGTGATTGAGGTGCCCATTGTGGTGCTGCAGCCTCAGAAATGGAGAAAACTAGTGACATATGCACTTAGTGGCTGGTGGCCTTCCTTAATTGGATGGCAGCCCTGATGTTGATCTCTTAATTGGCTGTCACCAGCAATATGCTGTCCTGGGTCCCACAGCCCACCTAGGTGAGGTCACCTTCCACTTTCAGGCCCAGGAAAATTCGGCCCATAGTTTTGTTATGTAAAATTGCACCAAAGGTAACCTCCTGTCATTTTACAAGTTCCTCTGACTACGGACAGTCTCAACCCATCCTGAAGCTTAGAAAATCCTGTTTGGGTAACATTTATAGTGAATGAGAGAGAGGGGCTGGCTTTAAGGTGAGATGCCCCAGGACTTTGGCTTAATTTTCCCATCATTGAGTTGAGCAGATGTTGGATCTTTCTCCAAATGACAAAACAGAACCGAAGATTTGGATGGTCACTATCCTGTATGATTGGCATTATTGGCTTTTTTAATACCTATTACTATAGATTTCACGGTTCCTGTGGTCACTTCTGTGACTTCCAAGTTATTCTATGAACATCTTTAATAACCTTGACAGCTCGGTAAACATTCAATATTGTTCGCAGGACAATGAACAGGCTTTTTGTGGTGAAAATGTACAACCAAAACTGTCTATTTCCATAACATTGTCTACCTATGTGCATAACTAGACCCCTCCACACTGAAACCCAGAGGTTTACAATCAACTATAGACTCATCCATGTCTATTGATCGCACATCTGCCAACACCCCAAGTTGCTGCAGTGTTTCTATAAAAATATGAGAGTGCTCCTGCCTTGCTGCTATTTTGGCAGCAGATTTTGGACCATTATGTCCTGATAGCCTTTGTTCTCACTGGCTTCCTGTTGTCTCAATGTGTTAAATTTTAGCTATTCGACTCTGCTCCATCTTATCTCTGGAACTTCTTTCAGCCTTACATTCTCTCCCTTTACCCTGACTCTGATCTTTTGTATGAGTCCCTTCCACTTGCCTCATTACCCATTCTAGCCCGATTCTCTGAAACTGTCTCTTGAAATCCCACTGCATTTTTATGCCTTGTCCTCCTTTAAAAATCTTTTCAAAGCTCATCTTTTGGACCGGGTTTTTGCTTCCCCCCCTACTCATGCCTCCATTGATGGCTTGGTGTCCATTTCACTGTCATTTACATTTATGGAATGCTTCAAGATGTTTTTACATGAAACGTGTTCAAAAAAGACTTTTGTCATTGTGTCATCAAATGTAATTCAGTGCCCCCCCATGGCTAATCCATCTAACCTACACATTTCGGGACACTAAGAAACAATTTAGCATGGCCAGTCCACCCAACCTGCACATCTTTGGAGTGTGAGAGGAAACTGGAGGACCAGGAGGAAATCCTCGCAGGCACGGGGACAATGTGCAAACTCCACACAGACAGACACCCAAGGCTGGAATTGAACCCGGGTCCCTGGAGCTGTAAGGCAGCAGTGCTAATCACTGTGCCACCTTGCTGACACTGTGTGACCCTCAATACTATCTAAGTTCAAAGCAGAAAAACCTGCAATCATCTGGGTAAACTGGTTAAATTTTGTCCTCCACTATAACGTCAATCCATTGCTGCACATACATTGAGCTAATACTGCACAAAGTTCCCATGTGCAGATAATAAAAAAACCAAAAATTTCATTTTGCATTAAGATACAGAGTCCCCAAGGCTATTTGTCAGGAAAACCTAATCGTTCAGTTTGATTCCTCTGCGTGGTATTAATTTACGACATGTACATTACATTGTGGTTTTTTTAAAGGACGGCTTTGGTATGATCTTTTGTCGCTGGATGTAATTTTGCATTTTCCTCTCATGTCAGTTTATTTAAAATCCAATTTTCTCTGGCTGACTTCCTAACACAGACAAATCAAAGGAACGCCAACTGAATTGTGAACCATCAGAGATTACACTCAGTAAAACTTTACTGCAGGCAGCCTGAGCCTTCTGAGTGCAGTCTTTTAAATTATATCTCGAGTCAGGCATCATTTTTACCTGTTGTCAAAAAAGAATTGCAAATTTTCAAATCTCGCACTCTTTTCCCCATCACTGCTTGGCATCAGGGATCACACAGGAATAAGCTCTTCATTCTATTTCCTTGAACGGTATCAAAAGAACAACTCAAGTATTTGATGGGTAAAATTTAAATGTCGTAAGCTTTCAATTTGCTGTTTCAATTTAATGCTGAACATGACTTATCTTTCTTTTTAGATGGTCTATGAAAAGTAACAAAATATATTTTCTAAGCATTCTGTCAATATCCCTCTGATATTTTGCTGGAATCTCAATAGAATTTCTCCCTGACTGAACTTTATTTTCCTGTAACGCTCCATTCTGCCTTGGACAATGAAGCTGTAAATGAAGACATTTAGTGAGCATTGGAAAAAGTGCTGGTTGCAATTAGAATTGAACTAGAAAGTAGAGCTGGGAGTGAGTTATCAGTTGCAAAGTCACCTTGGAGCACTGTTGTACGACTGTAGCTTTTCAATTTGTTGCTATATCATGGCCCAGTACCTTTTCCATGGGTTGTCTGATATGCATTTGGATGGCCTCAGTTCAATTTTTAGTCAGCAAGAGGGCATAATGCAGAATGACTTTGAAATCTGCATTTTGTGCACTGAGGTTACAGAATGGCTGCTGTGGCAAATGGAATAATGTCACACTGATTCAAATAGGGCATTGGGACACAGCACAGGGATTGTAGTCTCAACTAAACTGCCATATCTGTACATGCCACCTATCAGCATTTAGAGTTCAAACATCGACAATCAATCATTTGGGGCCTGGTCCAGCTGTCAACACTCGCTGACAAAACTCATCATGCACTGTACCTTTCTCCCCTCAGCATCAGTCTCTCAAGTATTGCTAATGGGATTGAAAATGTCTGCTGTCAGTTGGACAAATCCTTGTTAGAAAGAGGGGGCATACCACTTGTACGCTGGAGCAGGAATTACTCCAAGCAGCTGAACTCAGTGAACGCAAGACTGAGAGGAGGATTTGATGGCATTGAAAGAGAAAGTGAAGAAAGGAATGACCGAAGGGAAGAAGGAGAGGGAATGTAACAGACTGGGAAAGGGAGAAATGAAGATTTCCGTGGTGGGATTTGAATCTATGTCCTCAGCGCATTTGCCCGCGTATCTAGTTTACTATTCCAGTGACATTACCACTACACCATGTGCCACCTCCGTGCCCCCACAACCTTCATCAGTTCACCTTCTCCCCACATACAGACGAGGGATTACCTCTTGGATTACCTGCAGCTGATGTGATAAAGCTTGGGCTAGCTTTCATATTTGATAGGTTTTGAATCAGGGTCAATCTGGAATTGGCACTGAGTATATTTTTGGGGGGTAGAGTGTTGTGCTAGCTTGAAGCTTTTGGCCAGCTTTTGCCAGTTCCCTGGTTGACATTTACCTGTATGGCTGTGTGACTGAAGCTGGCAAGTTTCGTTTTCTCTCACTGACATTTCCCACCTTGATTGCAATTCATGAAAAAGAGACTCATTCAAAAAAAACTGTAATTATAAAGAAAATGCCAGACATGTTTAATATGTAAAAAATAGCAGCACAGGTCAATGATCTTCATGTCACATAGCACTCAAAGAATCATAACTAATTCTTTTTTTCTGCATGGTCAAAATGTCTCAAACAATAAGCCCGAAGTATGATTGATAACTACCCATTTTTTTCTGTGACGTATGTTTCACTCTGCAGGGATCTCTTTGTCTCCTGCTGAATTAAATGATGATGAAAATGTACTGTGACATTTTTATTAATAATCGTGCCAATGCACCTCAACATTTAACTTGTAATTTTGATGGACACTTTCTGTTGAAATCGTACAGAAACCATATTATTTAGTTTTAAATATTTCTTCCTGAATTCAAGGCAAACATTTCTAATCCGTTCAGCGAACTCCAGGGCCAGAATTTTACCGGGCCGGAATTTTACTGGCACGCCTGCCCCAGAATCGGGCCGGGTGAGGCTCGCAGAATGGCATTCTCTGTTGGCCTCGGGCGGAATCTTATGAGTTTCGGGCGGGCGTGGTTGTAAAATGCCAGCACAGCTGTCAGTTAAGAAGGGTTGAGTATAATGTTCTGGTTTGATGTGCATGTCAACTGGACTTTCTGTTAATTTACTCCATCCAGATGAGGGGTGGGATTTTACGACCTTGCTCGGGCTAGCTTCGTAAAATCCCGCCCGAGGCCAATGGAGAATTCCATTCTGCGAGTCTCAATCGGGGCGGGCGAGGCGGTAAAGTTCCGGCTGGTTGGCATTAATACAAATTGAGAGGTCTGAGTAATTCTGCAATGTGCTTAGGCCCCCAGACCAATCTGTAACAAGATCAAATTTCTCAGCAAAGACTGTCAAAAGGCAAACTGTCAGGATGACTAAGTTTGAGTCAAACAATGACCAAGAACACAAAGCACCCAGCAATCTGACATGGTCTCCAATTTTGACAGTCTGTCAATCAGGATTAGACTCTGTCTACTTTGTAGTCAGATGATGTACTTGAGGTGCAGTCAACCGTGAAGAGAAATCAAAATAAACACAGGTGGCTGGAGGGTGATAGAAATCCCTTGACCTGACAGCTGAATCTTTTACGGGGCACTGCACATTGAACTTGTCACAGATCAAAGGCTTCAAGTGCAATGGAGAGTTTTTCAATGATTTTGGTTTTCTGGGAAGCCACAGCAACTTCAAATCCAAGCTGTGTGCATACATTAGGGCGGACTGCACAACTGGGTAGACTGGTAGTGTTCCCATGCATCTGCTTCCTTTGTTCTTCTAGGTGGTGGAGGCTGCAAGTTTGGAAGATATTTTTGAAAGAGCCTTGGTGAGTTGCTACCGTGCTTCTTGTAAATGGTTTACTCTGTTGCTACTGTACATCAGTGGTGGAGGAAGTCAATGTTTAAAGGGATGGATGGGGTGCCAATTGAGTGGACTGCTTTGTCCTAAATGGTGTTGAGCTTCTTGAGTGTTGTTGGAATTGCATTAATCCAGGCAAGTGGAGGGCATCCCATTACACTCCTGACCTGTGCCTTGTAGGTGGTGCAGTGAAGAAAATTGATGAGTCAGGTCATGAGTTACTTGTGGCATAATTCCCAACATCTGGCCTTCTCTTGTAGCCACAGTATTTATATGGTTGGTCCAGTTCCCTTTCTGGTCAATGGTAACTCCCAGGATGTTGATAGTGGGAGGAATACAGCAATGGCAATGTTGAAGAGTACTTAGTAAAGATGGTTTGATTCTCTCTTGTTCGAAATAGTCATTGCCTGGCACTTGAGTGGCATGAATGTTACTTGTTACTTATAAGCCCAAACCTGAATGTTATCCAAGTCTTGCTGCATCTAGGCAAGGAGTGCTTCAGTATCTGTCGAGTGGCAAATTGAATTGAATATTATGCAATCAATGAACATCCCCACTTACGTTGGAGAGAAAATCATTAATGAAGCAATTGAAGATGGACACTGCCCTGAGGAAGTACTGCAGTGATGTCCTAGGACTGAAATGATTGGCTACTTTTGCTGATGCATTGGAGTGTTAGCCGCACCATGTTGCATGCCCAGGCTCAACAGGATCAATGCAAGATATACCGACTGGTGGCAGGTATCTGGTATTTATTCGTACTGACAGCTGGTGCTGGAACATCATCATCCACAATATGGCAGGGTGGGTGTCGGGTTTTGTTAGTATGGTGGTGGTGGGGGGGTGGCGTTCTTTGGTCTGGTATCTCTGCAGGAGACAATTTGGGATTTTGGCCTACTCCTGGTTCTAATTTATATGTTGGTACGGCTGAGCCGAGAGGTTGAGTTTGGCACACAGTGGTTATTAGAGTGTCTGCAGTAAAGTAACGCGAAGGGCATGAGGTAGCACAGGAATTGAATGGACAAGGGGCTAATATTGGCAACACTGGTACAGGAGATGTCCGCTAATATTGTATTGAATAAATGTGATTGGTTCCTGGACATGTGTTTTATATGTATTTCTCTGTCTTGTCTCTGCCATAAATTAGAATCGTTACATATCTGAACTACCAACAAAACAAAACATGATAAAAGTGGTCTTTCCTTCCATTTGAAAGGCTTTCAAAATTAATTATTTTTATTCTGAAAGTTCCCTTTTATGTTTGTCCCTCTCATGTTGATGTTTTTAAAGTTGTAGCATATTTATAGTCTGAATCTGAAAACAACATAAATATGAACCTGTGGAGATAAGCGATTCAAGGTGCCTCACAGCAGTTTATGGGAAAATGGAAGAGTCAATTAGAATGGTAAATTCAATAAGGCTGTTGTGAAATATATGGGGGGGGGGGGGGGGGCGATTCTCCAAGCCTGCTGAGGCAGCGCAGCGGGCCGGGAGACTCAAGCGGAGCTCCCCGCTGGGTGCCACGGCCTCTGCAAGTCTTCGGCCACTGGATTTCCGGCGCCCTCAGCTCCACACCAGAAATTGGTGCAGAGCTGTATACATTATTCAAATTCAAATTGAAATGTAATTAGTGGGCCCGGGACTGAAGTCTCCGGGCCGGCTAGAGTCTCAGAGACAACGCCACCCCTCCCCCCCCCCCGCCCCCCTTCCACCCCCCAAACCCGCACCAGCCAGGAGTGCTTCAGTCCAGTGGGGTTTACAATAGCTCCTCACTTGCGGGGAATTGGCATCCCAACACCGCTGGAGTTCAGGGGGGCCATCGAGGCCCCCAAGGAGGGTGGGGGGTGCCCCCGGGCATTGGCAGCCTGGCCCCCAGGCATTGATCAAGGAGCAAAGTGGCAATGCCCCAGGGGCATCTTGGCATTGCCAACTGGGCATCAGGCAGTGCCAAGGTAGCAGGGCCTAATTGGGGGGAGGGGGGGGGGGCGGCTATAGGGGGGATCGATGGGGGTATGGGTCCCACTGTCACTCTGCACTTGGCAGTGACAGAGGGAAGGAGAGGTCTCGTGGGGTGATAGGGGTGTGGGGGCAGGGGCATGATTGAGGTGGGCCGGTGGGGGGGGGGGGGGGGGGGGATGGTGGAGGTCAGGGCTGGCCTGGACATGTCCTGGGGGCCAGTGACTGGGGTGGGTGGGGGGGAAAGGAGGGGCAGCATTACGGAGTTGCGGGACTGGCCAGCGATCGGGAACCCAGCAGTGCAGGCGACTGCGCATGTGCCGATCTCCGCTCTGACAGATCAGCACATGCATAGTGGCTCGCTCAGCGCTATGCTGCCAGCCTCTCCAGTGGGAATAGGCCCCACCCACTGATTTTCAGTATGATTCACGCTAGGGCACTCTGTGATGCACAAAGATTCATTTTGAAAATCCTACTGAAAAAACCAGTGGGATTTACTCCAGTTTTAATGTGAATTCTGCACTTAGAATTTTTTGGGGAAGATCCCAATTATTCCGTTGTTTAAAGAAGGTTCCAAAAGAAATCCGGGAAATTATAGGCCAGTAAGTTTGATGTCGGTGGTGGGCAAGTTATTGGAAGGTGTGATAAGGGATAGGATCTACAAATATTTGGATAGACAGGGACTTATTAGGGAGAGTCAACATGGCTTTGTGCGTGGTAGGTCATGTTTGACCAATCTATTAGAGTTTTTCGAGGAGGTTACCAGGAAAGTGGATGAAGGGAAGGCGGTGGATGTTGTCTATCTGGATTTCAGCAAGGCCTTTGATAAGGTCCCTCATGGGAGGTTAGTTAGGAAGGTTCAGTCGCTGGGTATACATGGGGAGGTAGTAAATTGGATTAGACACTGGCTCAATGGAAGAAGCCAGAGAGTGGTTGTGGAGGATTGCTTCTCTGAGTGGAGGCCTGTGACTAGTGGTGTGCCGCAGGGATCGGTGTTGGGTCCATTGTTGTTTGTCATCTATATCAATGATTTGGATGATAATGTGGTAAATTGGATCAGCAAATTTGCTGATGATACAAAGATTGGAGGCGTAGTGGACAGTGAGGAAGGTTTTCAAAGCTTGCAGAGGGATTTGGACCAACTAGAAAAATATGCTAAAAAATGGCAAATGGAATTTAACGCAGATAAGTGTGAGATATTGCACTTTAGAAGGACAAATCAAAGTAGAACGTACAGGGTAAATGGTAGGACTCTGAAGAGTGCAGTTGAACAGAGGGATCTGGGAATACAGGTACAGAATTCCCTAAAAGTGACGTCACAGGTGGATAGGGTCGTAAAGAGTGCCCTTGGTACACTGGCCTTTATAAATTGGAGTATAAAGTATAAAAGTTGGAGTGTTATGGTAAGGTTATATAAGGCATTGGTGAGGCTGAATTTAGAGTATTGTGTACAGTTTTGGTCACCTAGTTACAGGAAGGATGTAAAAAAGGTTGAAAGAGTGCAGAGAAAGTTCACAAAGATGTTGCCGGGACTTGAGAAGCTGAGTTACAGAGAGAGATTGAATAGGTTGGGACTTTATTCCCTGGAGTGTAGAAGAATGAGGGGAGATTTGATAGAGGTGTATAAGGTTTTGATGGGTATAGATAGAGTGAATGCAAGCAGGCTTTTTCCACTGAGGCTCGGGGAGAAAAAAACCAGAGGACATGGGTTAAGGGTGAAAGGAGAAAAGTTTAAAGGGAATATTAGGGGGGGCTTCTTCACGCAGAGAGTGGTGGAAGTGTGGAATGAGCTGCCGGATAAAGTGGTAAATGCGGGGTCACTTTTAACATTTAAGAAAAACTTGGACGGGTCCATGGATGAGAGGGGTGTGGAGGGATATGGTCCAGGTGCAGGTCAGTGGGACAAGGCAAATAATGGTTCGGCACAGACAAGAAGGGCCAAAAGGCCTGTTTCTGAGCTGTAATTTTCTATGGTTCTATGCCACCCATGATTTTTAAAATATTTGTATTTCAGAGCTTGTTTTGTGCATTGCAAATTTCACTTACTGAAAACAGACCTTGGGACTATTTTGCAAAGCTGCTTTGAGTGATTCAACCATTCTTCAAAATCGGTTGGTTCTTCTGATCAGGTATTCAGACTGAACCATTTCCAATCCGTGGCAGCTTTTCATTAGCAGTTTTCCAGCCTTTGACTTTAGATTTGTACATTCCCTACATCTTTGGTTCAGATTTGCTGTAGTTTTACTTTGAGCCAATTTACAAAGAGCTGCAGTGAAAGCATTATAAATAATGGCCGTGGAAAAGCAACAATAAGAAAAATGTGGCAAGCAGGCAAATTATGAAAGACACAAGACTTTTAATATATCGCAGATATAACCAGTAGATGCTCAGCAGTAACAAAAACAGAAAACATTGGAACAACTCAGCAGGTCTGGCAGCATCTGTGGAGCGAGAGACAGAGTTTAGGGACAGGATTCTCCGGCCGTTCACGCCGGCAGGATTCTCTGGTCCCACCGGTAGTGCACTCTGTGCAGCGGGTTTCCAGATGGCGTGAAGGTGGCTTCAATGGGAACTCCCATTGACAGTGATGGGGGCCCAGGTGATCCCACCATCAGCGAACGGTGCGCTGCCTCCCACTGCCGAGAAAAACGCTGAGGAGAGGCCAGAGAATCTCACCCAATGTTTCGAGTCCATTGATCTTGAAACATTAACTCTGATTCTCTCTCCACGGATGCTGCCAGACCTGCTGAGTTTTCCTGCCTTTTCTGTTTGTGTTTAAAGTTTATTAGTGTCACAAGTAGGCTTACATTAACACTGCAATGAAGTCACTGTGAAAATCCCCTAGTCGCCACATTCTGGCACCTATTCGGGTACACTGAGGGAGAATTTAGCATGGCCAACGCACCTAACCAGCATGTCTTTCAGACTGTGGGAGGAAACCAGAGTACCCGGAGGAAACCCACGCAGACACAGGAAGAACATGCAGACTCCGGACAGATAGTGACCCATTCCAGGAATTGAATTTTGTTTCCAATTTCCAGCATCGGCAGTTTTTGCTTTTATCTTAGATGCTCAGCAATGTTGTGTGCAGTGATTCAGAGAAAACATTTTTGACAAGGTCCCACATGGAAGGCTTATAAAGAAGGCAAATGCACATGGAATACAGGGTAATTTGATAAGGTGGATTCAAAATTGGCTCAGTTGGAGGAGACAGAGGGTAATGACAGAAGGCTGCTTTAGTAAATGGACGCCAGTGTCCAGTGGCGTACCACAGGGATCCATGCTCGTCCCCTATTATTCATCATTTATATAAATGACATAGATGACTATGGTAGGATACTAAATTCGTGGATGACACACAAAGATTGGCCAGGTGGTTAACAGTGAGGTTGAGTGTCCTGGGCTACAGGAAGGTATAGACGGTATGGTCAAATGGGCAGAAATGTGGCAGATGGAACTTAACCCTGAAAATTGTGAGGTGATACACTTTGGAAGGAGTAATTTGACAAGGAAGTATTCAAAGAAAGTCATGACACAAGTAAGTTCTGAGGAACAAAGGGACCTTGGAGTGTTTTTCCATAGATCTTTGAAGGTGAAAGGACAAGTTAGTGGGGTGGTGAAAAAGACATATGGGACACTTGCCTTTATCAATCGAGGCATAGATTACAAAAGCAGGGAGGCCATGTTGGAGTTGTTTCAAACTTTGGTGAGGCCACAGCTTGAGTACTGTGTGCAGTTCTGACCACCACATTATAGGAAGGATGTGATTGCGCTGGAGGGGGTGCAGAAGAAATTCACCAGGATGTTGCCTGAGATGGAACATTTAAGTTATGAAGAGAGGTTAGATAGGCTTGGGTTGTTTTCTCTGGAGCAGAGAAGAATACAGGGCAACCTAATTGAGGTGTTCAAGTTTATGAGGGGCATGGACAGGGTAGATAAGGAGCAGCTGTTCCCCTTCGTTGAAGGGTCAGTCACGAATGGACACAAGTTCAAGGTGTGGGGCAGGAGGTTTGAGGGGGAAGTAGGGAATAACTTTTTTACGCAGAGGGTGGTGACGGTCTGGAATGCTCAATATCCCATCTAAATGATGATATCTTCGACAGTGCTGCACTCCTTTTATAGTGTAAGAAGCTGCCTGGATTATTTGGCAAAGTTTTGGCATAGGCCTTGAACCCATGAATTGAGAGTGATAACACTGAACCAATATGCAAATTGCACACCCTAACTGCCATATTAGAGTCTTAGCCGGTTGCAAGATGGGCTGGCTGTCAGTTATTTTTAAGATGTGGAGATGCCGGCGTTGGACTGGGGTAAACACAGTAAGAGTTTTAACAACACCAGGTTAAAGTCCAACATGTTTATTTGGTAGCAAACGCCATTAGCTTTCGGAGCGCTGCTCCTTTGTCAGATATCCACTCCATCTGACGAAGGAGCAGCGCTCCAAAAGCTAATAGCATTTGCTACCAGTTATGTTTAAGGCCATGGGGGGTACATTAGATAGCTTCCAAAATTGGGCACATGGATCATGATGTACAATTGGTCCATGCCTGTTCATGGGATTTCCGCAGCACTTGAGTTTATTATTGAATATGCTGCTGACTGGCTGCAGTCCTCAGCAGGGGACTTAACAGGCTAACACCACTTAAAACTTATGCTGTACCTTGTGTTGGCAACATGCTTTCTAGCTGCAGCAAGGATTGAAAACAGTTATGTGGATGCTACAGAAATGAGTAACAGGCCAGAGACCCAGTCCATGGTTCTCAGAAGCTGCACTGGAGGCCTTGATACAACAAGTGGGCAGGAGGAGAGGGTTCCTCTTCTCTTAGGGCCCAACATCCTCAGGTGGGAATAGGTAACTGTGGCGATCAATGCCTAGCTCCAAGGACCTGGATGCAGTCCTGCAAGATGTTTAATGATCTCACATGAATGGTCAAGGTCAGTGAATGGATCTTCTAAATGGGGAAAGGCTTCGGAAATCAGAAGCACAAAGGGACTTGCGAGTCCTGGTTCAGGACTCTCTTAAAGTTAACATTCTTTCTGGTTGTATCACAGCTTGTTGTGGCTCCTGCTCTGCCCAAGACCGCAAGAAATTACAAAAGGTCGTGAATGTAGCCCAATCCATCACACAAACCAGCGTCCTATCCATTGATTCTGTCTACACTTCCCGCTGCCTCGGCAAAGCAGCCAGAATAATTAAGGACCCACGCACCCTGGACATTCTCTCTTCCACCTTCTTCCGTCGGGAAAAAGATACAAAAGTCTGAGATCACATACCAACTGACTCAAGAACAGTTTCTTCCCTGCTGTCATCAGACTTTTGAATAGACCTACCCTGCATTCAATTGATCTTTCTCTACATCCTAGCTAAAACTGTAACACTACATTCTGCACTCTCTCATTTCCTTCTCTATGAATGGTATGCTTTATCTGTATAGTGTGCAAGAAACAATACTTTTCACTGTATACTAATACATGTGCCAATAATAAATGAAATGAAATCAAATCAAAACATGCAGGTTCAGTTGGCTGTTAGGGAAGTAAATTCAATGTTCATCTCCAGAGGGCTAGAATACAAGGGCAGGGCTGTACTGCTGAGGCTGTGTAAGGCTCTGGTCAGACCCTATTTGGAATACTATGAGCAGTTTCGGGCCCCATACCTAAGGAAGGATCTGCTGGCCTTCAAGGGGGTCCAGAGGAGGTTCACAAGAATGATCCCAGGCATGAAGGGTTTGCCATATGAGGAATGGTTGAGGAGTCTGGGTCTATACTTGGTGGAGTTTAGAAGGATGAGGGGGGATCTAATTGAAACTTGCAGAATGCTGAGAGGCCTAGATAGTGTGGACGTGGAGAGGATGTTTCTACTAGTGGGAGAGACTAGAACTCGAGGGCACAACCTCAGAGTGAAGGGACGCTCCTTTAAAACTGAGACGAGGAGGAATTTCTTTAGCCAGAGGGTGGTGAATCTGTGGAACTCATTGCCACAGAGAGCTGTGGAGGCCAGGTCATTGAGTGTCTCTAAGACAGAGAGATAGGTTCTTGATCAATAAGGGGATCAGGGGTATGGGGAGAAGGCAGGAGAATGGGGATGAGAATCGTATCAGCCATGATTGAATGGTGGAGCAGACACGGTGGGCCGAATGGACTAATTCTGCTGCTATATCTTACCTCATGGTCTTCAAATGCCATATCCCTACAAATATATCAGTGGCCTCAAATACTGCTCAATTCACCAACTCCACTTCACTCACCTCCAATAAATCTCTATACATGACACAAATGTCACATTCATATGTTACTCATTCTCTCACACTTAGAACTGCTGGATGTTTCAGACTCACATTTCATAGCTTGCATACATTGCCAGCTATTCAACCCTGCTCAGCACCTCATGGTACCGCATGGCAGATTGTTGTATAAGGTTAAATCTCACGGGATCCAGGGTGAGGTATCTAAATGGATACAAAATTGGCTTCTTGTCAGAAGCCAGAGGGTGGTTGTAGAGAGTTGTTTTTCAAACTGGAGGCCTGTGACCAGCGGTGTGCCTCAGGGATCAGTGCTGGGTCCACTGTTCTTTGTCATTTATATTCATGATTTGGATGAGAATATAGGAGGCATGGTTAGTAAGTTTGCAGATGACACTAAGATTGGTGGCATAGTGGACAGTGAAGAAAGTTATCTCCAATTGCAATGGGATCTTGATCAATTGGGCCAGTGGGCTGACGAATGGCAGATGGAGTTTAATTTAGACAAATGCGAGGTGATGCATTTTGGTAGATTGAACCAGGGCAGGACTTACTCAGTTAATGGTAGGGCGTTGGGGAGAGTTACAGAACAAAGAGATCTTGGGGTACATGTTCATAGCTCCTTGAAAGTGGAGTCACAGGTGGACAGAGTGGTGAAGAAGACATTCGGCATGCTTGGTTTCATCGGGCAGAACATTGAATACAGGAGTTGGAACGTCTTGTTGAAGTTGTACAAGACATTGGTAAAGCCACATTTGTGCAATTCTGGTCACCCTATTATAGAAAGGATATTATTAAACTAGAAAGAGTGCAGAAAAGATTTACTAGGATGCTACGGGACTTGATGGATTGAGTTATAAGGAGAGGCTGGATGGACTGAGACTTTTTCCTCTGGAGCTTAGGAGGCTGAGGGGTGACCTTATAGAGGTCTATAAAGTAATGAGGGGCACAGATCAGCGAGATAGTCAATATCTTTTCCCAAAGGTAGGGGAGTCTAAAACTAGAGGGCATAGGTTTAAGGTGAGAGGGGAGAGATACAAAAGTGTTCAGAGGGGCAATTCTTTCACACAGAGGGCGGTGAGTGTCTGGAACAAGCTGCCAGAGGTAGTAGTAGAGGCGGGTACAATTTTGTCTTTTAAAAAGCATTTAGATAGTTACATGGGTACGGTGGGTATAGAGGGATATGGGCCAAATGCGGGCAATTGGGATTAGCTTAGGGGTTTAAAAACAAATGGGCGGCATGGACAAGTTGGGCCGAAGGGCCTGTTTCCATGCTGTGAAGCTCTATGACTCGATGACTCGATGACATCAGCCAAACACATTGCACTATATTTATTGAGGCATTTCCCTGACCAGCACAAGGTGGCTCACAATAGGTGGCAGCAGCACCTAAACAGCAGGGGGCTGCTCTGGCTACATGCACTGATCCCGACGAGGAGACAGTGATTGGAATAGTTGGAGGGGCCCTCACAGGTTGTGGGGAGCAGAATATCTGAAATTTTCGAGGAGGATGGTACAGCGTCATGCACCTTGTCAAAATCCACTTCATCCTCATCTCTCAACCTATTATGCTGCGCAAGCTGCAGGTGCTGTAACTGTGCATTGATTGCGTTCCTCCACACTTACCACAGCACAACCCTGCCCGTTATGCCTTTATGTTGTCGGATACTCAAGAACTGCTACCTCATCAGCCAGTGGCACAGAATGTTGAAGTCATAGAGGGGGAAGAAACACTGCCATGTGATCCGGGAACTATCAGTTCAAATATTACATTTGGAGGGTAGAATGATGGCGGGATCTGCACATGGCGAGTCATTTGTATATGTGGCCCGCAGCTTTGACAGGGAGAAGGAGTAGTATGGGGCCTGCTCCCTAGAGGGTTCGATTACACATGATGTTTGATGCAAAGGCCTCAGGTGAGCACTTCCATCGGGAGGCATATAG
This sequence comes from Mustelus asterias, assembly GCF_964213995.1. NCBI lineage: Eukaryota > Metazoa > Chordata > Chondrichthyes > Carcharhiniformes > Triakidae > Mustelus > Mustelus asterias. Next base: position 71,741,350 of record NC_135810.1, on the reverse strand, counting down.
ATAAAGGTTGAGGGTATGCACACAAAAATGGTGCAGTGGCAGCCCTGCCAGGGAGCCTACTGTCACTGTCAAGCCGCATGGAGGAGTCCAGCTCCAGTTTGGCACGGGTCTCTGCACAGAACTTGGAACCCATCTTTCCAGCTTTGAAGTGATGGCTACCTCCCGGAACTCCGCATGCAAATAATAACCCTCCGCCATTTTCGCCAACTCCAGCGTGATGCCACCACCAAATGCATCTTCCCTTCACTCCTTCTGTCAGCATTCCCCAGAGATGGTTCCCTCCGGGATAACCTAATCCACTCCTCCACCATATCCAACACCTCTCCCGTCACTCATGGCACCTTCCCATGCAATCGCAGAAGGTGTAACACCTGCCCCTTTACCTCTTCTGTGCTCACCATCCCAAGGTTCAAAACATTCATTCCAGGTTAAGCAGTGTTTCACTTGCACCTTTTAATTTGGTCTATTGCATTCGCTGCTCCCAATGTGGTCTCCTCTATATCGGAGAGATCAAGCGTAAACTGGATGATCGCTTTGCTGAGCACCTTCGGTCTGTGCACAATCAGGACCCTGACCTTCCTGTTGCTTGCCATTTTAACACACGATCCTGCTCCCATGCCCACATGTCTGTCCTTGGCTTGCTGCAATGTTCCAGTGAAGCTCAACGCAAACTGGAGGAACAGAATCTCATCTTCCGGCACTTTACAGCCTTCCAGTCTCAACATCGAATTCAACAACTTCAGATGATTTGCTCTACCTCACCCCCCTTTGTTTTCATTCTATTTTATTTAAATTTTTACTGTTCTCTGCCTTTTATTTCTTTATTGTCTTTCTTCATCATTCTTTCCCCCTTCTTCATCCGCCTTCTCTTACCTTTTCTCCCCCCTGCTTCCCCTTTTCTACATTCTACCTTTGTCCCATTTCCACCCCCCCTCCCCCAACATCCCCATCTGTCACAGTTTACAGCTTCTCTGCCGTTTGGCCATTTGCACCCTTTATTCTCTCTGTGGACAGCTATTCGCAGCCTTTTCTCCTGGTTTCTATGGCTATGACTCATCTTTCATTCCCTCCCCCCGCAGTATCGAAAGGTCCGCTATCCTGGTACATCTGCATGCAACCTCCACTTACTTCTGTCTGTTCAGAGAGAATGCAATGAAGTCCCCTTTCACTACCCCCCGCCCCCCCCGCCCCCCCACCCCCCCCCCCCCCCCCCCCCCCCCCCATCCCCCATCCCTGCCCCTGCCACACACTCCTCTCCTGGCAAACACAGCCTCTGTCACTTTCCCAGCGCAGTGATGGACAGCGAACAGAGATACATCACCTGTTCCAGCTTGGGAGGATCTACTCACAGAAATATGGGCACTTTGTGGCCATCATTGGCATCATCCTCACCCTTCTCTGAGGTTACAGGTCTGGTTTTAGTTCTATAATCATTTTCCAGGTGCCCCACAGCCACTGAACATAGAGGTGCTCCAGGATAACCAGAGGTAGTTTGGTTTTCTGCTTAGAGCTCTTTACCCTTCTTCCAAATCCTCCAGACACCTAACACAAATTACTTCCTACTGATCTTGCTCGTAGTAAGCAACAAATAATAAGCAGGTTGTTGTGATTCTTTGAACAGCACTGATGGATTGACGGGGATGGCAGCGGGGTGGGAGGTGGCGGGGTGGGAGGTGGCAGGGTGGGAGGTGGCGGGGTGGGAGGTGGCAGGGTGGGAGGTGGCGGGGTGGGAGGTGGCGGGGTGGGAGGTGGCGGGGTGGGAGGTGGCGGGGTGGGAGGTGGCGGGGTGGGAGGTGGTAGGGTGGGAGGTGGCAGGGTGGGAGATGGCGGGGTGGGAGGTGGCAGGGTGGGAGGTGGCAGGGTGGGAGGTGGCGGGGTGGGAGGTGGCAGGGT